>NC_134872.1:16171739-16485905 GCF_049852395.1 Peromyscus maniculatus bairdii | reverse complement strand
TTTTGTCCTTTGAGGTAGTACCATTCCCCACATTATGCATTCTCCTCCAGGGAGGTCTCACTTTTTACTGTCCAGTCTCTTGCATCCTTTTTAACATGGAAAGGTTTCGGACTTGCTCATCTTATAGGATACTGATATTCTTGAAGAACATAACATGCTTGGCTCTATCTACTGTTTCCTTGTAGTATCAAGTCAGGAGTTTGCACTAAGGAATTTTTTAGTCATCTTTTCTCTGGCATGTTGTTATGTCTGGAGATGTTCAACATTCATTTACAATTTACCAATGAAATTATCATTGTTGATCACCTTTTGATTTACCTGTCTCACTTTGCAATTAATGATTTGTATGTATGAAGATGTTTTAAAACCGTGTGAAACTTATTAGTGTTTGGTAACTTTATTTCCTCTATCCATTGTTCATTTTGTTATTATATAATGTTACTTATTATTGATTCTGATACATTGCCTGAAGCCCTGTTTCTAAACTTATTGTTGATTGACAGTTGAATGCTAGAGTATACACATACTTTATTTTGAACTTTGTATTTGTGTTGATTCCTGTATATTTAAGCAACATTCAGATAAGTTTTATCAGCATTCATTGTAAGAACATTTTCTTAAATAATTGGTTGTTATTATTTCTAACATCTTTAGTGTTTACCCTTATATCTAACTTGTTCTTGCTGTTAGCCACTCTGGTTAGCTTTGTCCCTTGCTTCTTTCATAGATTTGAGTGTCTCTGTTCTGTCCTCAAAATGAGTTAGCTGAAAGCAGACACTTGCTTTTGGGGTCCTTAGAGGAAGAAAAATGCCTTCCCCAGCTCATGAGCTGATTGCAAGAGACAGGTTGTTTCCCCAATGCCCCCAAGCCAAATCTGTATGCAACTGCAACTTAGTTAGCGTCCATGGAGATAAAAACCTAGCCACATGCCTGTTGCTCAGTCAGAGTTAGCCCTCCAGCTGCCACTGGCCAGCTTCAGATTCTGACTGGCAAGAACAGTAACTTCAGTCCTAATTATTTCATATTTATTCAATTTATTCATATTTATTCAATTCCTACCTGTGTTTGGTCCCACCCATGCCATTTTCTCATTGTATAAGCTCCTGTTGCTTACTGTGTTGCCGTCATCAGAACCTATTACATTATTCCCTCCTGTGAGTTTCCATTTTCTCTATGAGTCTTGCTTATGTAGCTACTGGGGTTGTGGTTTATCATCAGAACCTGATATATACCTCAGATTTGCTCCAACCTTTGAGACTAGCACTTAATATTCTTGTTTTTTGGTAAACAAAAAAGATCAGTAGATTCCATAAACCTGATATTCTGAAAAATATCAACTCTTTTGATAGGCACCTCCAAAGAAAGCAGGAGTATCAAAGCTCCTTTACCTTAGCTGAAATTTCTTTAATTGGCAATCATGCCTATTATTGCTATGAATGGCATATTGCATAAAGTCTTTTGAGAATGAGAAACATAGGTCTTTTGCATGTAAAAGAGCTATCAGTGTACTCATATTTTATTCTAGAATAATTGAACTAAAGTTTGCTGGCATGGAGAATTTAATGGCTAATGATTCTGAGCAATTATCTTTTATTTCCCCCCTTCTTTAAGTTCTCCATCATGGTGCATCAGGTTTCTTTGCTTTTGTTTACACTATTCATTTCTATTTTGCGGCAGAGGGGCTCTACTTGCTCAATCTTTGGCCCCCATGACGCCCCAGATTAATCATTTGTCTTTTACACGGATCTTTTTCTCTTTGTTTTCTTATATGCAATGATACCGTTTGTCTATTGTTGTTAAACTACCTGCTGATTGTGTGGGAAAGCAAATGAAAGCATGCATTGACACACAGGAACTGTTCACGCAGAGAGGTTGGTTAAACTAATAAATAAGACCTGTGTGATAACAGGACCTGAAGGAATTGAATGCAGGATAAAGGAGTTTGGATTCAGGCAACAGAGAGTGTGCTGCTGAGCTGAGTGCAGATTTGAGAGTCAAGACAATCCAGATTTGTTTGGAAAGTTAGTGAATCTGAGAAAGAAGATGGAAAGAGGGAAGAAAAGTTCACTCAGGCCCTTGTAGGCACAGTGGAGAGATAAATGCTGTCCTTAGGAATTCTCCAAGGTATCTAGATGAGGTCCCAACTTCATATGGACAGGTGTCTTTAAAAAGGATTTAATTTTATTATTTTAAATTATGCGTACCTGTGCATGTGTCTGTGTGAGTATGTGCCTATGAATGCAGGTGCCCAAGGAGGCCAGAGGCATAGGATCCCTAGGAGGTGGAGTTACTGGCAGTTGTGACTCTCATGTGATGGGTGCTTGGAACCAAACTCAGGTCATCTGTAGGATCAGTACACACTCTTAACCACTGAGCCATTTCTCCAGACCCACGGGCTGTAGTCTTAATAACGCAACTATATGTGGAAATTTCATAAAGATGAACACTGTAGTTCATAATATGCATACTGTAGTGATCCAAGTGAGAAGTCCCCTGTTGGCTTGTGCATTTGAACACATGGTCTACTACTTGATGGTTGTGTTTGGGAAGGCAATGGAGCCTATACGAGGTGGGACTTTGTTGACAGAAGTATGTCATTGGAGGATAGGATTCGAGGTTTTCTAGTCTAATCCCTCTTTTTGCTTCCTCTCAGTGGTTAAACTGTCACCTCCAGATGCCATGCCTTTCCCATCATTCTGGATTTTCCCTCTATAACTTTAAGCCAAAAACATATTCTTCGTATTCTTTTTCTTTTATAATTTACTTTTAGTCATTGTTTTTTGTTTTGTTTTGTTTTTAACCATAACCACAAAAAAGTAACCAACACACATGATTTGAAAGTCTCACCGTCTCACCTCACGTCTAACAATAATATCCAGGCTTACAGTCATCACGTACAATGTAATGAAGGCTTGATGCCTTGGGTAGGGCAATCTGAACGGAACTAAATTGCCTTTGCTTTTTAATATGTATTTGTCTAATCTATATAAGAGATAGTGGGATTTTCTACAAAAGTTTAACAAAGCAAAGTATTATGTTCTGTATTGACAGATAATTGATATTGCCACATTATTGTTACCTACATTAACACAAAAACATGAATTTTTTTATATTACAAAAATTATGAAGTAAAGACTAGAGCTGAATGCTTCAAATGAGAGACCAGGGTGAAATTCCCAGAAAAACCTTTTCATAGGCACTTCTAAATCAACAGCATAACAGTCCCATTGAGGAAACAGGAAGGAAGGGGACAGAGAGGCAGTCTTCATCCTCAGCATTGGCAGATACTACTGTGAATTTCAGAAAATTATAAGGGAATACTTTAAAAACCTCTACTCCACTAAGTTGAAAAACCTAAAAAGAATAGCACCATGTAAAAATGTCATTTTTCTCTTAATCTGGAATGGAATTTAGAACATTTCCCAATTATTGTTTCAAACAAACTTCATGGTTTCAAACTTCTGTCTTGGAGTTAGGGTGTCAGTTGTCATCATAAAGCTTTTCTATGGGCCGCACTGCTTAGCACCTGAGAGGCACCTGAGCATTTCCGGTCATGTGATTTCATTCTATTTAGCCAATTGCTGCTCTGCGGGTAGATGAGACCATCACCTCAGTGTCATACAGAAGCTCATGGTTGATGTCTGGAACTGTAGAGCTCAGCATAGTGTTGTAGGTGACTTCACTCATGCAGTCATGTAGACAGTGATGGTTTTATATTTGGCTTGAAATAGCCAAATTAAATGAAATGGAATAGCATAATTGCTAGTCAAATTTCAATTCGCTTTATTGGCTCTGGAATCATTAATGATAATTATGATGGGAACTGACATAATACAGGTGCATGTGGAGAAAATTGTCTTTTTTATTGAGTTCGTGTAATAATTTGCCATCTGATGTGTAAGTTTATTAAGAATAAAAATGTATTTGTTTCATGCCTTCCTAAGAAATATTTCTGAATTTAAGACAATCAGTTATCCCTTATAGGTCTCATTATAATAGTATTTTAATAGCATCCTTTAAAGTATTTCACTTAATTCTTTCCTATTACCATGATCTGGTCTGTGATATATTAATACCAGCCAGAGTTAAAGATTATTTACTTGTTTTTTAAATGTTATTTAAATGTCTTCTTGTTTTGCTGTTACTATATTAGTACTTAAATATTTATTTATTCAAAATACTGGCATCTCTGTTGTTAAAGTCAAACTTACAGCGAAGACTCCAACTATTGAAACAGAAGTCAGGAATATAATTATAGCAAAGCCTTTGATTAACAAAACAGAGGCCACACAAAGGGAGACTAAATATCTACTTGAAAACAACTAAGGAGAATTAAGGCATGGCTAAGCTGATTTGACACTATTCTTACCCAAGATATGCCAGGGTGGTTAATAGGAATTTATAACCAATAAAGACAGAGAAGGTATGAGGGTCTGGAGGGCTCAAGAACAGAGCAACTCTTTGAGTATGACATAACCACAGACTCAGAAGATGTGGTTCCCACTGTGTGTGCTGTTGCTGTTTTTGTTGTTGCCCATTGCCTGTTACAGGTGTTCGTTTTCTAATTACTTCATGACAGGATCAGTGACAAGAAATGTTCATCTTCCAGTCTTTATACAGAATATAGCAAGTGGTTAGTTCATATTATAATAGCACGGACAAAATTGAGGCAGGAGTATAGACTCTAGTGAGGAATGGGTGAATGAGATTTGGATCCAAGGCTGTGCCACTCTAGAATCTGCCTTGTCTGCTTGTACATAAAATACCTTGGTAATAATCTGGCTGATTTGGATAAGCGTGAGATGTTGTGGTGGATGGCAGAGTTTTCTTTGGGGTAGAAGGGTAGTTAACTCCGAGATGATCTGGAAACATCAGTAACAGAACCTTACATTGTATCATGTGTGAAATGAAGCGTGTCGGGATGGTGTCTTGGAATGAATTGCTTGTTAGTACTAATTTCTCTTTGTGCTGTCCATCTCAGTGAGAGGAAGTTGCCCTTTCAGAACGTGTGCACACTAGCTGAGGGTTTATGAGGGGCGGGGAGGATAGTTCATAAGAGGCAGTGTGCAAAAAAAATCTTCATAGTTGGTTTGGATATATTTCTATGGGGTGTTGGCAGTAACAGCATAATAGGAAACATGATGGGAAGAAAACTGGGTTTTGTTACTAAGTACATAAAACATGAAGGCTGACAGATTATGTCCTGCATGGTTTTACATTTGGAGTAAGTTATAGAGTGGGACTTGGAATAGATTACCCTTGGAAAGCAGCTGGTGATCCTTACGACAACTGGCCTTCTGCCTGTTTTTGTGGAGTTGATATATTCTGACAACATGAGCATGTTACCATATGCCATAAACATTTACAATGTGTGCTAAAAGTTCTAATATTGCCATTAGTTCACAAAGGGAGTCAGGTGTGACTTTCTTACTATCATTGAGTGTGTTTTGTTTTAAAACGGGAAGGAACCACTCATTGCAGGTTATTTTACAGCTTGTGACTAGGGCTCTCTGATGAGAAGGCTGAGGCCCATGTAACTGGACTAGTGGAAATTGTACAGCAAGTGCTTTGCTCCAGATTAGACACAGAGTTATCACAAAACTCACCATGCAAACACATCCTGAAACACTGAAGGAGTCTAGTCCTGAGAGCCATGCCCACTCCTCTGGCTCATGTCACTGTGTATCCTTCTTAAGGGTGTCTGTGATGCTGCTGCACTGTAGGAACCTGAGATTGGACAATTATCAATATTTGCTCTCTTACAATGCTGGAAGCTGGAAAGCCAGGGCCACCAAGTTTCTCTCTCTCTCTCTCTCTCTCTCTCTCTCTCTCTCTCTCTCTCTCTCTCTCTCTCTCTCTCACACACACACACACACACACACACACACACAGGAACTTACACAAATCTATTGATTTTTGTTTCTCCAGAGAATCCTGCCCAGCAGGAGAATTTAATAAATCTTCTTTTAAAGTAGCAGAGAGTGGTTTCTGTGGAATTCAATCATTTGCTTAAAGAATGGTGGAGAGGAAACATAGATGGGGGCCTGTGGCTGCCACAGCCTGCAGCCTGCAATGCTAGCCCACCTGTGGTGCTATAGACAGGCTGCATAATGAGCTGTTGCCAGCAGAAAGAGCTGTCTGTATTTGATAATGAAACCACCTAAGAGTTTCTTCTTGCTGCACTAGCCCCTGCAGCCCGGTTCCCACTTTTTTCTCCCTCAGGCCTTACATCCAACACCTACTGCCATCAGTGGGAGATGTAGCACCCTGTGACTCATGTGTAGCTTTTACTGACAACGAGGAGACACCCCATTTGTGATGGAAACACTTACTTCCAGCAGATAGCACCTATCCACAATTTTAGCATCCAAAAACGACGCTGCACTGCAGTCACCAGGAAATGTCAAGTCTTAGGGACCATTTTCTTTTAAAGTTAATTTCTTATTTGTACAATATCTAGGGTTGTTGAGCTGGTGGTCTTGGGCTAACTTTTTTGTTTAAGAGGAGGTCAGGGGCTACAATGAGTACTTGAAATGTTGTACCTGGTTCATGATTAGCTATAGAAATATCACAGATTCCTTAAAACTGAATTGGGGCAGAGAGAACGTTTACTTACAAGCATTTTTTTATGGCAGCTTGAGTTGCCATGCACACACGTGAGACATACTAGAATAATTTTTACAACTTATATTTTCCCTAGGGTAGTACCTTTAGTTGGTAATTTCTATGCCTTAATTTTATGGAACGGTCAGGTGGTGCTTGTCCAAGGCAGCATCTGAGTGTATACTGTAGCAAGCCTTATTGAAGCAGGATATGGAAGCTGTATTGATTGCCAAGACTGTCCATTTGAATTTAAAAAGTCTTCCTTATGGTGTTTCTTGCTTTGAATTATTCTAGTTTTGACATTTTAAAAATAATGTTTTCATTTCTTCTTTGGGAATTTTATGTAATACATTTTATTCATATTCACTCTCCCAACTCCTCCCAGATCCTCCTCCACCTCTGTACTCACCCAATTTCATGTTCTCTCCTACAAATAGAAGAAACACATGAACTCCAGTTTGTGTTATTGGGCGACGACTCCCAGGCCCTGAAAGGTGGTCCATATATCTAGTGTCACTCCACTAAAGAACACTGACTTTTCCTCACCCAGCAACAGTAAAATCCCAGAGCTATTGGGATAGGGGTGAGACTCGGTGCTCACCTTCCTTCTGCCATGTTGGAATTTTGTCTGGCTTGAGCTTGTGCAGGCCTTGTGCCTACTGTCACAGTCTCTGTGAGTTTAAATGGTCGTCTGTCCTATTGTGTCTGGAGAACACAGCTTCCTCAAAGTCATCCTCTGCTTCTGGCTTTTACAATGATTTTGCCCCCTCTTCTATATAGATCCTTGAATCTCAAGGAAAGGGAGTGATGTAGACATCCCATTCAGGGCTGAACACTTCTTATTCTCTCATTCTGCACATTGAGCAGTTGTGACTCTCTGTGTTAATTGTCATCTACTGCAAGAAGCTTTTCCAAAGGTTGAAAAACATATTCTTCTATAAATACAGCAATACACCATTGGGAATCATTTTAATGCTATGTCCCTGGGCAGAATAATAACAATTGGTTTTCCTTTAGTACCCATGTCCTCAGGTACTTGGATGCATTCACAGTATTTGATGTGGGTTCCATCTTATAAAACGGGCCTTAAATCCAGTAAGAAAGTGATTAGTTACTTCTATTACATTAGTGCTACTATTGTACCTCAGTGGGCTTATCTTGTCAAGTCATTGTAGCTTGCGGAGTTTATAGCTGAATGATATTGATGGTTACTTTTTTCCTCTGGTAACATGTATACCACCTTCCAGCAGTATGAATGCTAGCCAGTAGAAATGAAGCTTCCAGTTGAGTCCCAGACAAATTTCTTCATGTTTTATGACTAAAGTATATGGTGCTTTCAGCAACAGATTCTTACTGCAAACTTTTCATGGGTGGCTAAGAATATTAGTAATAGCTTGTAATATATGAGGCGTCTATGGATCCCCCCTGGCTAACAACTAAAAAAAAGAGGTAATCCATTATAGTTCTCTGTGTTAATTACCATCTAGCAAGAAGAAGATGGAGATGGCAGCGCTCTGGAAAGTACCATACTCTTGGCCCTTGTCTACAAGTCAAGCAGAGCCTGGAACCTGCCAGGACTCTGAGCTCTCTACTTCTACTCTCTCAGTAGACTGAGCTGTGGCCAAGTTCCCAAAGTGTGTGTGTGTGTGGGGGGGGGGAATGGCAACTAGATAGGAATGATCTGTGCCTCAAGATGGGCAGGGTAGTAAGAACCTGCAGGTCAAGGTGCCATTGTGAAGGGCTCTACGGGATGTGCATCTGCTGCCTTTTCTGTGTATCTTACCTGGGGGCATGTGCTACTGGGAGTTTTATTTGATAGCATATGGCATCTAGTTGCAGCATTGCCATACCCCATTACATGGTAACCCCATTTAAATTTTTATATTTGTATAGTTTAGGAAGCTTCGATGGCAATAGGTTTATGTTTTAAACATTTGAAGCTTCCTTTTTTTTTTACTGTAGGAAAGTGTTCACTTTAACTTCTCATATAGCATCCATAAAGAACCTTAGAGGGTTACTCAAGACAGTTAGCTTTAGTATATGCATCATCCAGATAAAATGAACAGCCTCCTTCTGTTTTAGTCTCAATCCAGTGACAAGTTGAACTTAAAGTGGCTGCCAGCACTCAGCTTCTGCATATATTTCTTTTTTTGCCTGTGTGCGTCGCCCTTCACGTTATTCTGTGCATCACCCTTCACATTATGCTTTGCATTACGTCAGGACTTCTGTTTCTGTGAGAAGTACTCTTGCGTATGCTCCAGATGGAACCTCTAGGGTAAGTGATGGATTTCTGTGAACTGCATGCCTCTGCTCTCAAAAAGGAACTCATTACTTAATGCTGTCTGATGCACTCTGAGGAGTGTGTGCCTGCCACCTTTCTACTGGTTCATTGTTCTGTGTATTTCTACTGAATGCGGAGCCTCCTCTACATTACTTGACACATTTTTTAACCTCCATTGGAAGGAAATGACCCCCAGAAAGACTCCACTTCTTTTGCTTAAAAATCCCAAATGCTGAACAATGTTATCTTGCAACATAGAAAGCCTTTTCAGAAAGAACACATTTTTTAAAAATCTTTAAGAAAAACATTTTATTGCCGGGCGTGGTGGCGCACGCCTTTAATCCCAGCACTCGGGAGGCAGAGCCAGGCGGATCTCTGTGAGTTCGAGGCCAGCCTGGGCTACCAAGTGAGCTCCAGGAAAGGCGCAAAGCTACACAGAGAAACCCTGTCTCGAAAAACCAAAAAAAAAAAAAAAAAAAAAAAAAAAAAAAAAAAAAAAAAAAAAAAAAGAAAAACATTTTATTTAACAGTGTTGTTGAGCTCTATTTTTATCTCCAAAGGTAATACCACTAATGTGTTAAATTTTTTTCTTTAATCTTGTTAATCAGTTTTCGAATCTTATCAAGCATTATGACTACCTATGTTTTCCTGTGCCCCAAGGGCTTAACACAAAAAATCATAAGATTAAGTTACTCAAAGTATTCATACACCAGGAACAGCTTCCCTGTGGATATAATATAATTAGTATTTGTTCCAGAGATGAATCTAGTCATGAAGCTTCATTACCTCCCATTTTGTCATCTTTGGAAGTAAGAAAGTTTTAGAGAGAGGTTAAACTATTAAGTTAATACATGTAAACCATGTATCATGTTTCTCAACACATATTATGTATTGAATCAGTATTGACTTCCCAGAAAAAAATCTTAGATTTTTTGAAGATACATATTATTTGTGATTACATTTATGTCTATGTGTGAGTATAGGTAGGTGCCATGGAAGCCAGAAATGGCTATCAGATCCCTTGAGCTGGATTTACAAGTGATCATGAGCTGCCTGTTGTGTATATTAGGTACAGAAATCCAGTACTCTGCTACAGTAACAGATATTCTTAACCACTCAGATATCTCTCTAGCCCTTCTTAGACATTTTTATTTTCCATTACCATCTTTCTGAGCTCTTAATCAAATCTTATCCCAAAATAAATTCAATAAGGTATAGAAGAAAACTTCTGTATATCTTTTTTTCTAGTTTCCATTTATTGAAAATACATTCTTTTCATACAATATATTTTGATCATGCGTTCCCCTGCCCCAGTTTCTCCAACATTTTACCTACCACCCCTTCCATCCAAGTCTAAAACCTTTCTGTCTCTGTTAGAAAACAAATAGACATCTAAATAATAATAATAAAATAAGATAAAGCAAAAGCAAACAAACCAGAATAGGACAAAACAAAGTAACAGAAGAAAAAGAGTTAAAATAAGTGCACAAGAAACACATATAGATGCAGAGATGCACATGTTTGTACACACAGGAATCCTATAAAATCACAAAACTGTAAGTCATAATGTATAAACAAATGACCTATAAAATTAAAAAATATTTAAATGTCCTGACAAAACTTTATAGACAAAGAACCTCAAAAGATGTCATTAAGTTAAGTTGTGTTAGCCATTTACTGTTGGGCATGGAACTTGCCCTTAAGTATGGTTTATGGGATAATTTGAACGTAATTGGCCACTATAAGCTCAAAAAGAGTGGCACTATTAGGAGGTGTGGCATTTTTGGAGTAGGTGTGACCTTGCTGAAAGAAGTATGTCACTGTGGGGGTGGGATTTGAGGTCTCATATATGCTCAAGCCATGCTCAGTGTCTCAGTGCACTTCTTGTTGCCTTTGGATCAAGATGTAGAATTCTCTGCTCCTTCTCCAGCATCTTGTCTGTCTGTCTGCTGCCATGTCCCACCACGATGATAATGGGCTAAACCTCTGACACTGTAAGCTAGCCCTAATGAAATGTTTTCCTTTATAGAAGTTGACATGGTCACTGGGCAGCAGTAGCACACACCTTTTGTCCCAGCACTTGGGAAGCCGAGGCAGGAGGATCTCTGTGAGTTCGAGGCCAGACTGGTCTACAGAGCGAGATCCAGGACAGGCATCAAAACTACACAGAGAAACCCTGTCTCGGAAAACAAACAAACAAACAAACAAACAAACAAACAAACAAAGAGTTGCTGTGGTCATGATGTTTCCTCACAGCAATAAAAACCCCGACTAAGACAGTTTGTATCCCTAGTGAGACTCCTCTGGGCTGGAGAAAACTAATTTTTCTTTGCAAGTGGTTATCAATTGGAGATAGCTTCTCCATTAAGGGTAGAGGGTTAGTATCCACTTCTCTCAAAGCTGGAACCCAATCTGGCACAGACCCATGCATGCCCTATGCATATTGCCACAATATCTGTGAGTTCATATGAGCATAAGCCCTGTTGTGTTTAAAAGACCTTTATTTCCTTGGTGGCTTCCATCCCCTCTGGCTATTACATTCTTTCAATCTTCTTTTCCATAGGGTTCTCAGAGCTCTGAAGGGAGAGATTTGAAGGAGACATCCCATTTAGGGCTGATTGTTCCAAGGAATCTCATTCTCTGCACATTGCCTGTGGGTCTCTGTGTTTGTTCCCATCTACTGCAGGTGGAAGCTTCTCAGATGATGGCTTTGCAAGGAACTGATCGATGAATATTGCAGAATGTCGTTACAAGTCATATTATTGCTATGTTCCTTTAGCAGAACAATAATATTTCATTTTTCCCTTAGATCCCTGTCCTATCTAGTCTCAGGATCTTGGCTATCTAAGAAGTGTCCAGGATGGGTTCCGTCTATTGGAGTAGGCTTCCAATTCGACGAGGTATTGGTTGATTATTCCCATGAGCTTGGTGCCACCATTGCACTAGCATATCTTGTAAGCATGTTATCATTGGATTGGTGTTTACCTTTCTCCTCTGGTAGCCTGCAGAGTACATTTCAGAACCATGAACACTAGTCAGTAGGGGTGAAGGCTCTAGATAGGCACCTGCTCTACCTCTCCATGTTTGATGAAAAGGAGGGCATATGGCATGGACAGCTAATATCAAGGGCCGTTTGAGGAGTAGTATGGAAATTTAATACAGTAGATGCTTCCTAATGTGTGTGTGTGTGTGTGTGTGTGTATGAGTATGAAGGTGATCTAGATGAAATAGTGAAATAAGTGGGGAGACAGAGCCCTAGTTGGATATCTTGTCACCAAATAAAGCTTTCAGTACCAGAAATAGGTTATATATAATCGAGTTGTTGGCCAAAGAGGCCCAAGGGAACTCCTAAACAAGCCAGGTGATTGCCAAAGCTATTGGTTGCTTTTCACAAACTGACAGTAAGGTCCTATTGTTTAAGACCACACCTGTACACCTCATTGAACATGAAGAAGTGGAGCAGGTGCCTCTATGTAGCCCTGGCTGTCCTGGAACTTGCTTTGTAGACCAGGCTGGCCTTGAACTCATAGATCAGCCTGCCTCTTCTTTCCCCATGCTGGGATTAAAGGCGTGTGCCACCAACCTGGCTTGCAACACCATTCTCAAATGTATCTAGATTATATCCTATCTGCCCTCTTAGCATGAAGGGATGACACCTGATGGAGGCTTCAGGATGACACCCCAGTGTTACTGCATTAGAGAGCACATGCTCCACGGGACTCTCCTTTAGTGCCAATGTTGCTAAAATTACACACTCACTATATTTTCACTCTGCACTTTTCCTACCGCTTGAAATATTCTCTTGGTAACCTTCCTCCAATAAATCAATTGTTAGCCTCTGCCTCTGAGAAATTTGTTCAGACAACTTTAGAGACTGGACAGGACCAAGCTGAACAGCAGCAGATCCTCTCATCAGACTCAGGCAATGTGTTATCTGGGACACAGAGCCCTTCATTAAATAATAAATAAATAAATAAATAAATAAATAAATAAATAAATAAATAAATAAATAAAACATAAACTTCAACATGTCCCCAGTTCTTGCTGTAGAAAAAAAATGACTCAACAAAAAAAAAAAATGCTTCATTTCTATCAAAGGTAGTTCCAGCAGACACTGAAAATTCACAGGTATCATAAGCCTGGAGTACTAAAATCTCTTTGAAAATGAGTATTCCCCAACAATTGATCCTTGTGTATTAGCTAAGAGAGCTTCATTAAAATAAGTGTTAGAGAGCAGTCTTTCTTGTCTTTGAGAATCCAAACACTACATGCAATAGTGGAGATTTTATTGTGTACACAGGCTGTGTGACTCCCTCCTGTTCGTTTATTCTGCCTGGCTGTTTGGAGAGTTAGATCTCAGGGCCAGAGAAAGACTGACACCTTGGGTTTCATTATGTCGAGAACTTACCCTGTGCTTCAGCCCTGAGTCCTTACACCAGTTTCCTAGTTTAAATAATGACCATAGAACTAGTGTGCAGTTAATACTTACCAGTTTTCTTTTCCCATAGTTTATGTAACTTGAAACTTCTAACTACTGCTTGAGGTAAACACAAGCTGTTATTTCAGCAGAGTGCCAACTCTCGAATAAAACAATGAAGGAGAACCTGGCAAACGGTGGCAGTTGCTAAGTTATACTCTGTTGTTTTGTTAGATCGCCAGTGTATCAGTGAAGAAATGTATAGCACAGCATGGAAGCTGGGTCACACGAGCCACTAGGAGCCTCATCTGTACCATTGAGAAAATTCTGACAAAGGCTGCAGCATGTGACATTAACTTGAAACTTCCAGTGACTTTCTAGAGCCCATATCTTTTTATAATAATAGGAAGTAGGCTGCCATTTCTCTCATACAGGGCATGGTCCTCATGCCACGCTGTGGCGGTGTGATTTATGGGGACATCATGCACTTTTCAGTATTTCCAGAAAGAACCATTTAACTTCTGGGCTAACATTAATTAACGTCAGGAGACATGAAAATTTCATTTTCTATCAGTTTGCATGTTGTGTACCGAAATTTGAATGTGATTTATAAAAAAATATATATATTCTGGTATTATACTTCTAAGGTTCATTGCCATGCAGCATCTGTAATTTTGTATTTTGGGTGGATGGGGTACACATGCTTGCCCTCAGGGGTATCGTATGCTTAAGGAAGATGCAATTATCACATGACTGAGGTGCCTCATCCATTGTTTCCCTGATTCAGGTGCATTTATAAGCTATATCTTTTAAGTGGTTGAGAAAGGCCCATTTCCTGCAGTGAAAGTGACCTGAACTGCCACTCCTTAGTGTGTTTACATTGACATTTACAGTTGAAGGAGTTGAGACTAGGAGAATTTGAGTGAGTAACCTAGCAAGCTTCTAGTGCGTGGGATCTGGGGGGTATAGGGGATGGAGAGCAGAGAATGTGACCCCTAAGTCACTATTTCCTCTAGTAGCAGATTTAGAATTTTCAGAGAGATTTTAGGAACCTAGAACACATCCAAATAGCTACTGGGAGTAGAGGTGCAGAGTTCCGTGGCTTCCAACAAAATCCTTATCATTAAATTCAGTCATGAGTATATTAATTAGCTGGGAATGAAAGGTAATAAATTACAGAGTGAAAACCGAAAATCAACAAGACTATAATATTCATGAGTGTTAGAGGATAAGCAAGAATTAGTAGGGTGATATGCTAGCTGACATTGACATCCTGAAGAACTCTGTGAGTTTAACAATGCCTCACTGGTGGAAGCCTAGGTCCCTTGGACCTCAGATCACTCAGTAGGTAGGCACAGCCCCACTGAGACTAAATGGGCCACACCCCCGCATCTGTTGTCAGCAGCTGTGATTAGAGTCACACCCCTTGAATAGAGAAGTCCCGAAAGGACAAGAAATCGCGGCTGTCACCATGGGTAGAAGGGAAGAAGACTGGAGAGATGGGAACATTGTTCTTTGTTTTTGGAGTTAGATATGAATATATAACAGAGGATGATACTTTCCTAGATGCATGACCATCTGGGAAAATTTGGAGGCAGATGGAGCACTGATGAAGGAGGAAGAAAGTGAGTCTGACTGCATAATCTCTGTTAAGACCGACCATCACCAATGCCAGTTGCTAACATCTGAAAGAGGCAACCATGGGGACAGAGAGCTGCCTAAGACAGTATCAACGGCGACCGGGAGATTTACTAAACCAGGAAGGGCTTGTGTAGAATTTTAGCGTTGGGTATACTTTCATGACTCAATCGATTGATTTTTTTTTTTTTTTATTGCTTTGGGAAGGCTTCAGCGAGTGAATACAGTAGCTCCCAGCAATTCTGAACTAAAGCGGAGAGTTACACGGGAGCGGTTTCCTTGCAGCTCCTAGAGCCACATTTTTGAGTTTGCAGCTCTGCTTTCCGAGTATTCCATCAATGCGGAGAATGTTCTGCTGTAGAGCTGCGTTGCTTTCTTAGCTCTTTCCTGTAACTGGCCATAGATCTTTCCTTATTTCACTTTGAGTGGGTCTGATTTTGTTTTATTTAAACTGTTACATTATTTGAAACGTGAATGGCTTTATGGATTCTAATTTTTAAAAAAAAAAAAAGCTCCATTAGAAAATAATTCTACACGCTCAAGTCTTTCTGAGTCATGCTTGTCACTCACTGGAACGAAGAGTCAAATAAAATATTATTGCATTTTTGGAAGTCCCTTTACGTAGCCAACTGGTCCTAAGCAGCAAGCCTCAGTATGATTACCCACTGCCTTGTGCAGCTTAGAAATTACAGAGAAACATTCTGTCTTTTCCCCAAAGGACTTGGAAGGGTTCTGTGCCTGTCTAATTACCTTCACTTAAAAAAAAATTGATTTTTATCTCGGTCCAGAAACCATCTTTTCTATCAGTGTTTCTTCCCTATTGTCTGGAAGGCTGGGAGGGAGATATGGTTCCATCCTCCTGGCTTGGCTGTCCTGGTTGGTAATACTCCATTTATGTTCCGCTGCAAAGCAATTGAACAGCTGGTTCATTCTGTCTCTACCCCATTATGTACAGCTGAAAAAGAAAACCAACCATGATTTCAACATTCTGTCTGTGCATACCCTCCCAACGTCCTCCATCCTACGATCCCAAACCTAGACAATCTCCAGTGAAGTTTTAAATCTGTATATCTTTGGGGACTACAGAATCGGTCACATAGATTCACCTAATGATTAAAAGAAGGTATTGTAATATCTCAACAAGTTTAATGTGGCTTCTGATCTAATGTCCAATATACAATAGATTCCTTTATTCAAACATCACCCAGTACTCAATAATTTAGTTTACAGTATTCACTATATTTTCTCTTCACACATATCTAAACACAATATCTCTGTATAAATTGTTTATCAACTATGTAGACATTTGAGTGCATAGATGTGAAAATTGATGTTTTAAATTGTCATTTTTTCTTAACCTAGAACATAACTATTCAGTTAACATAATTTACTTACTATTGATTAATCCATGGAGACCTCATCAAGTAAACAAAGTATAGACACATACAGAACAAAGAAGAATCTGGAGTTGAGGTTTTGGGGAGCTTGGAAGCTCCTGAAGAAAGAGATCTTATTTTCTGGTTTACTGACTGTGTGCATAGTGAGAGCATTTATCAACACACTTGTTACACTTTCTCTAAACCTTTACACCCCTCATTCCACCTGAGTGACACCTAGTCTTCAAGTAGCAGCATAGATGCTACTTTTTTTTTTTAACAAACCTTTCAAAAAGAAATATCTCATTACAATGGGCAAAGTACATTTCTAGGCTGCTTCCCTGCCTCTTAAGAATAAAAAAGGTGTCAGTGTCTCATATGATGACTCGGAGGGAGTTACGATCCTCAGGAGGCTTGAGAGAGAAAGGGAGAGAGGAAGAGAGAGACAGAGACAGAGACAGAGAGACAGACAGAGACAGACAGAGAAACAGAGAGAGACAGAGTGGGGAAGAGAGACTGTATATGTGTACATGCTTATGTGTGTATATCTGAATATATGTGTGTATACATATCTATACATATCTGTGTATGCATATGTTTGTGTGTGTATGTGTGTGTATGTGTGTATCTGGGTGTGGATGTCTGTGTATGCAATGTATGTGTATGTGTTTGTGTATATGTCTGTAATTCTGTTTATGTATGTGTGTGTATATGAGTTTATGTCTGTGTATTTGTTTGCATATATGTGTATGTTTCTCTCTCTCTCTCTCTCTCTCTCTCTCTCTGTGTGTGTGTGTGTGTGTGTGTGTGTGTGTGTGTGTGTGTGTGTGTGTGTGTGAAGGCTACATTAGGTCTTTCATAGAGGAAAAATTTTTCCAAGGACCATCTGTTCTCTTTTGAGCTCCAATTTAGGATTGAAACTTTCGGCACTGACTGCATTTTACATGACTTTTTCAAAGCATGTTCAAGCTACTTTATCCCCTCGACAGGCTCAGATGATGTCCTCACATATTTAAGTTTGCTGTGGGTGTCGCAAAAGGATGAAAGCCACAGGAGTTCAATGCATTGATTTGCACTGCATTTGTCACGTGGTGGATTCAGAGAAACAGTGACTGCTGTCCTGCTTCATCTGTAAGTGTTTTCAACATCATGAAGAATGCGGTTTTATGTTTTCTCCTAGGAGTGGGTCTCAATGTATATCTTTGAAATTTTCTTTTTGTAGTCAAATGACACTTCAAAGAGAAATGATAATTAACATAATTGTCTCTAAAAATAGCTAGGTTTGTTGACATTGAGGAGAAAACACTTACTATTCTTCACCACTATTATAATGTTAGAACGTAGAAGCCACGTTTCACTACCTGGCCTAATTTTACTTATGCAATTCTAAGAGAATATAAATTATAATATAATTCTTTCATGTTGGGCAGGTGTACATTTAACCGTTTGTTTGTTTGTTTGTTTTCAAAGAAACATGAAGCTTTGTCACAAAACTTTCTCATTTGATCTTATGGCATTCAAAAAGTATTTAGTAAAATCTAATATACAACACCCAAGTTGTCGCCGGGCGTTGGTGGCGCACGCCTTTAATCCCAGCACTCGGGAGGCAGAGCCAGGTGGATCTCTGTGAGTTCGAGGCCAGCCTGGGCTACCAAGTGAGCTTCAGGAAAGACGCAAAGCTACACAGAGAAACCCTGTCTCGAAAAACCAAAAAAAAAAACAAAAAAACAAAACAAAAAAAAAACAACACCCAAGTTGTGAGCATAATGTCTGTGTCTAGGGGGAAGTATGTTTTACAAGCCAGTATTCACTGGCAACATTCTTTGGGGATCATATTGTCAATCATGCAAACATCGGGTGTTTGTGTGGTAAACATAGTCACTTCTGTTCCTTAGAAATAAAGAGGATGGTTGAAAATATCACCTTGAAAATACATGTGACCTTAGAAGGAAAATTTTAGCTACTGTTTAATGTTCCATCAAATTATTCTCTTCTACATAGTTTTCCAATCTATAAAAATAGCCTGCCAGAATTCTCTTATTTTGTTGTTAATTTTCTTTAAAACTAATATAAAAAAAAATAACACATTGAAAGCATTTGTACTAACCAAATTGGTCTAAAACTGCTTACAGGACAATTAAACATGATTAAGCATGTTCTTCTCAGAGTATGCATTTTTTTTCTACTGCAGTTTGGCACAACTTCCTCGATGATGTCACTTTGTTTGCAGATCTGCAATGGCAGGACTGTCATCAATACTTCCATTGTCTACAGAGGAGCCAGGAAGAAGTGAGCATACAATCTCCACTGGAATGGAGATATGATTTCTCACAAAAAATAGATAAGATCAACACTAAACATACATATTCTTCTAGTGATTTGTAAATAGATTTCTGCATTTTCAATAGAGAAATACTAAGAGAGGTAGGTCCAACAGCTCAGTGGTTAGGAGCACTTACTGCTCTTGCATCACACCTGAGTTCAATGCCTAACATCCACCTTGGGTAGTTCACAGCTTCCTGTATCTTCAGCTCCTGGTGATTCAGTGTCATCCTCTGGCCCCCAGGCCACCAGCATTCACTTGTACATAACCACATACAGACTCATAATTAAAAATAAAATAGATCTAGAAAAAGAAAAACACAAAGAATAAATATTTTTACTAGAGTCAGAAAATCAAATAAAATATGTAAATTACAGTAGAAGAGTTTGCAATACCTGATGCAGTCAGGACTGGGCCTCTGTGTGGGGAATCATAGAGATGGGTGAGGACTGAGAATCTTCAACATTCAACATTCAGCCTCAGTGTGAAGAAATGAAAGACCTAGGGCATAAGTATCGTTGAGGGTTTGGAGACATTGGGATGTTTGTGCCTTATTGAATATATATCACAGGCACCAGGAGAAACAAATCAAGATCATTTTAAAGTGTTCAAAATATAAGTACCAAGATGATACAGCAACCTCATATGTGTATTTGCAACTAAAGCCATTGGAAGGAGGGTCCCCAGTGCTGCCAGCCCATAAAGGAAAGCTGCTTGGTCCATATGATGGGGAATTAACCCACCTTACAGGAAAAAGAAATGCCACACATGAGGGTCAAGAAGTCCGCAAGTTAAGAACGAAATAAGCCAGACAGAGTTGTGCAAATAGCACCTGGTTCCGTTTTCATGAGGATTTGATTTCTGCCTTTTCCCCTTAATTACACATAATGTGATTGAATGTATTTAGTGTGACCTAAAATAAACTAAAAGTGTACCATTGTGGGAGAGAACTCCCTAGGTATTAAAACACCGACTCTTAATCATTTTATATTTGCTAGTGTGATCAAGCAGTTTCTTGGGAAATTGTTTCTTCTAGGATTTGGTGCGTGACAATGGATGCATATAAGACTTTCATGAACCATGCTTAAGGCCCCTTGTTTGACTTGTTCTTATGTGGGCAATTGTCAGGCTCAGGCTGAGTCTCAAGATGTTGTCTAAAAGGACAGGCATTCATCTCAGCCACTCTTAAGAGTTTGTGGTTATTGTGTTGGCTCTTTCTTAATGTTGCTAGATTAAACATAGGTTTGTTTTTCTATGTCCCAGGGGGACTGCCTGGACGGTTTTAGTTTTTACCCAAAGGATATATTATTTGCTCTCAAAGCAATTCTTTATCTAGCTGTAATCCTAACCTACTTCTAACATTAACCACATCCTTAATGCTAACATAAATCCCCAAATAACTCTAACCATAGGAATAACCTTAACACCAGCCATAACGAACCCAAACTCACAACTTAATCTCAACACTACACTTAAACCTAATATAAACCAAACTTGAACCCTAAAATTTAAAAAAAAAAAAAACACAATTTAAAAAAAAAAGCAAAACCAAATACAACCACTAGCCTAGATAAGACCACAAACATAACCTTAACCCTAGGACCATGAAGAACACTAAACCTAACAGTAGCCTTATACTTATGAGAAACATTATCTATAATGAAAATTTTGAAACCTAGCTATAAGCCTAGGTTAAACCCAGATCACACACTAACACTAATCAAAACATTAACTGTGTTGGGCAGTGGTGGCGCACACCTTTAATCCCAGCACTTGGGAGGCAGAGGCAGGCAGATCTTTGTGAGTTTGAGGCCAGCCTGGTCTACAGAGCGAGATCCAGGAAAGGCACAAAGCTACACAAAGAAAGCCTGTCTCGAAAAAACAAAACAAAAACAAAAAAATTAACTGTAAACATATAACTCTAGGCCTAATCTAGGCCTAACCCCAAAATCTAACCTAGCTCCTGCCTTTACCCTTAATCTAGACATAACTCTAATACCAAAATATACCTCTAAACATAAACTTAAATTTCCCCCTACTCTAACTCTAACAATATCAATAACTCTAAATTTACTTCTATTCATAACCTTAACTACAATTCTAATCCTAACTGAAACCCTCAATTTACTTATATAAATAACACTAGACCTAAACCTAACCATAAGTATAACACTGACCAAAAACCTTGGTCAAAATATAAACAAAACTACAAATCTACTCATAGCACTAACCTAAGAATACTTCTAAACAAACATTAACCTGAGGAATAATTGTAACACTATGTCTAGCCCTAATGCTAACCCAAGCCTTAAACATAACTCTGACCCTAACCTTATCTAGCTATAACTCTAACCCAAACTCTAACTACCTAACCTATAACCATAACTCTGACCCTAAATGCTTAGCTATAACTCTAACCCAAACCTTACTAACTACTTATAAGCCAAAACATGAAACCAGCTATGTGGTTGGAACCATAACTTTAACCCTAGCTATATAGCTATAACTCTAAACTTAATTTTATCTTCAATTCTATTCCTAATCCTAGCCTTATCCTTAAACCAAGTTCTAAAGTTAATTCTAACCACAGCCATAACCCTAGTCCTAACTGTAGTCCTGAACATAACCCTAAGCCTAGTTATAACCCTACTCTTAACCAAAATCCTTACTCTTACTATACCCTAAACTTTAACTCCAACACTAAACCTAATGTAACCTACTTATGACTCTAATAATAAAATCACAACTCTAACCATAGCCACCATCTTACCACAACAAAATGTTAGCTCTGAAACTAATTATAACACTAACCAAAATCCAACCCCAACCCTCAACCCAACCCAAACCCTAAAGCCAAACTCTTGCAACAATACCACAACCCTCAACAAAACCCTAGAATAATACATAGCAAACCTTAACTATAACCTCAACCCTAAACACTAACTGAAACCTAAGCCTAACCCTGAACATAAGTCTAGGGCTCACCTTAACCCTAATCCTTACCCTAATTGTACCTCTGATCATAATGCTAACACTGTATTAACCCTAGCTTTTGTCTAACTAACTCTGACCCTAGGTTTGACCCTAATACTAGTTCTAATCTTAACTAAACAAGCATACAATTTCCAAGCAGGGTCACATGTCGATGTGTGTATGTCTGTTCACAATTTCTGAGCATGGCAACATGTTGGCCTATATGGGCATGTTCTCAAACACATAGTCTCAGAACATGGTCACATGTCAATATGTACATGCATATTCACACACACACATCATCATCATTATCAACATCATCATCTAAGAGTACAGTCACATGCCAGCATGGACACGCAGGTTCACAGACAAGCAGTGTCCAAATGTGATCACGTTGACATTACACATATATAGTTTCTAAGCATGATCACATGTCAGTGTGTGTGCACATATTCATTCACATGCACGCAGTTTCCAATCATAGTAACATGTTGAGATGGATGGACATGTTCACTCAGAAGTAATGTTGCAGTCTGCTCACATGTTGGTGTGTCAACATATGTTCACCTGTCAGCATGTGCATACCTGTTTACATGCATGAAACATTTTGAGCATTGCCACATTTTGGTGGTTACATGCAGGTTCACAATCATGCAGTCTCTGAGCAAGTTCATGTCAGAGTGATGCAAGTCTTCATATATATGGAGTTTCTCAGCATTGTTGCATTTCAGCATGTTTACATATCTTAACATGCATGCAGTTTCTGAGCTACATCACAAGTCAGTGTGTATGAATGATATTTCTAAGTATAATCATAAGTCAACATGTGTGTACATGTTTTCATACATTCCATTTCTGAGCCTTGTCATGTTGGCATGCATGCAAGTTTCCACACACATGAAATTTCCAAATGCTCTCATATGTCAGTATGTCTCCATGGTTTCACAGTAACACAATTTCCAAATGCTCTCATATGTCAGCATGTCTCCATGGTTTCACACATATGCAATCTCCCAGTGCTCTCAGGTCAGTGTGTGTTCATGTTTTTACAGATATGCAATTTGAGTGCTCTTAAATGCTAGCATATGTGCATGATTTCACATGCATACAATTTCATTCCTTTTTGTTGTTTTGGCCCAATATTAGGTGGCTGCCTATCTGCATATTTGAAACGTTCCCCAACTCTCTTTTTCAAACGACTTTTAACCTATAAAAATGCCAAAAGTTATACAAAAATTTGTATCAAATAGAGAAATCAGTAGCAAAGTCCTGATAAAGACTCCGCTATTATTTACCAATATTATTAACTTAGTGTCAAATCTATAGAACAATTGAGATAAATATCTCCCAATACCATATTATTGTGGATATGAGCTGGATACGATAATCCCTTCATGTTTTTAAGCATAAATATCTCTGTAACTATACATTCATGGTTTTTATAACATTGGACCCTTTCTGTTGCTGGTGACTACTGGGTTATGACAAAGAAAAGAGACCCCAGAAAATGACCATTCTGTGGTCTATGGTGATGATGTAACAATGGTTTCATTGCTTAGTGTGGTGGTAGCATTAATAAGAAGAGATCCTCAAACACAGAGTGTTTTGAAGTAACTATCCTTTTGGGCTGAAATGAATCCCCCCTCCCCCATAGCAATGACAATGTCGTTGGACTCTTTGCTTCACCAAAACTTTGCTACACTAGGCAAGGCTGTAGTGGGTAGCCATTCCAGGTTGGTTCTGGAAGTTCCAACCCCCATTGAGACTCTGGCAACTGTCACGCCTACGAGGCAGGGCGAGGAGAGGCGCCAGGGGACCCGAGAGCTGGATGGGTCAGCGCTCTCTCTGGGCGCTCTCTCGGTGTCGGGACGCTGACCGGTGCAGATTGACTGTGCAGAGCTCTGGAGAACACCGCTGGACTGCGTTACACCTTCCCCAGACCCTGCGACCTACCCATTACTTAATTTGTGAGTTACGCCATTAAATAAATATCCTTTTAACTACGTGGAGTGGCCAAAATAATTTCTCCAATACAAGGGGGAGTATACATGAAAACTATCCCATCCAAAATATTCCTCATCTGGGAATTAAGAACAGAGACAGTTAATGCCAGACAAGACAGCATGAAGATCAGGAAAAAAAAGGGGGCAGGGCATCATTACACTACAGCCAGGTGCAATGGGAAGTGGCAGTCAGGGCAGAGTAGGATAAGTGTGGCTTGGAATGGCTGAAACAAGAGTTATTAGAGCTACAAGTCAACATAAAGTTCAGGGGCTGAGATGGAGCCAACACCCACTTTAATCTCACCAGAGTCAAGCTCTATTAAATTTCTTTGTTTTTGCAACACATGTAGGGTTGACACCTTGGAGCAAGTAACACTGACTTGGGGTGGTTAGAGCAAAAGAACATTGTGTCCACCAGTCTTTATTGCTTTCATGGAGTAACTGTTTGATTTTGCTAACTCATCTTTTGACTCATAGTGGCTTTACTCTCACATTGTTTTTGTTCTAAAGAGACATCCCTGACTATGTTACTATTTAAGAGAAAAACACCCCCTTCTTTTTCCTGCTGCATCTCTCAGCCTCACAGAGTACCACACCAGCTCTCTCATTGTGTTTTCATGACAGGGCAAGGTCTAGGATTGCCTCTGGAAGGAAGCACACTTCAGCAGCCCATCTCTCTCCATCCCTGGGGAAGGTGTCATTCAGCTGAGTGACTGATCCGAAGATCTGAACAGCACAGAAGTTATTTTTCATAGCTTCCCTTTTCCTTTTCATAACTCTGCAGTTGTAAAAGCCACACTAAACTTGACAGAGGTGCTGAGGTGAGCAGTCTGTTGAGGATGGAATAAAAGAGGCGCAGGAAAGAGTCTGTACCAATAACCCCAGATATTACTTTTTTACTGGCCATGGCTTTTGTCAGGAGAATGGCCTATCATAAATCTTAATAAAAGTGAAAAACTAGTTCATGGTTAAGTAAGTTAAGATGTAGGGTGTGCAGTTCAAACTAAACTCCACTTTCTCTTATTACTCCCCCAGTATATGGCACATGTACCTCTCTGTGTGTATGCATGTGTGTACACATGTGTAAAAAGTAGATTCACATGGCCATCGATTTCAAATAATTTTGCTTTAGTTACTAATACATTATTGTTGATAAGAATTATCTTGTATGCATTTCTTAACAATTATTTTTACTTCTTGAACTTTTCTAGAAAGTTGCTATAGAATTAAAGAAGCTAAGAAGAATAAAACAATAACTTAGGTTCCCAGAGAATGTGTGATAAGCCACGAAGTAAATGAACCACATCACTTGGCTCTTCCCAAAGTTCTCTCAGAAATACTGTGGCTAGACTTATAAGCTACACTGGAGCAAGACAGAAGTCATTTTTTAAGCTTTATCATTCGCATTGACCAGAGTTAATGCCTATAGATGGGCTTCTAAGCATTTGGTGTACAGCAGGAATAATTTCTAAACCCTACAAACCCAGGTTAAAATTCTCTGTTATGGACTGAATACTTATTTTGCCTGTTCCCAAAAATCAGATGTTGATATCCTGAACTCCAGTGTAATGATGCATTTGGAAATGGGAGTTTCAGAGGCCATTACAATGATGTCTTGGGCACATAGTCGGGATGTATTGCATTTTATCCATATAAGAGACATCAGAAGATCTATTTACACCCACAAAAGAGGCCACAGTAAGACACCCTTGGACAGACCATGAAGAAAGCCCTCATCAAGAACTTAATTAGTTTGCACCTTGATATTGAAATTCTGAGCCACACTAAATTTCTGTTGTGTAAGCAACACTCTCTATGATTTTCAGTTATAGTATCCCAAGCAGACTAAGACGCCCAATAAATTTTTTCACTTTTCAAATAAAACCATAATGTTTCTTGTACAACAGTGTCCTTAGAGTTGAGACATACCCTCCAGGACATGGAAATACAGGTGGATTCATGAGACTCAGGATGTATACAAACTTCAGATGTCTGAGGAATTGGAAACTTAAAAGATTTATGCAGCATCCTTTGCCAGGGTTATAAAAACAAAACATCTGTTAGAAGAAGGCATTCTGACCAGCACTGTGGCAGATAGATTACCAGACTGTTGAGATGCCGACAGGCTGTGCAGAGGGCCCCAGGGTGGCAGCTTCTATGAGTTATTTGTGTGGTCAGGTTGACTCTTCAGTGATAAAGCTGCTTTGAGGTCCTCCTTCCTCCTGTAAGTGACCCAAATTAAAAAAAAAAAAAAAAAAAAAAAAACTCACTGGTTTGCCAAGTTGGATTCCACTGCAATCATTGCTTTGGTCTGTCATGGGTTTCCTCTTTGGGGTAAGGAGATATGTGTGTTGGGTTTCCCCAAGGAAAGTTTCTTGCACAATGGTTGTCTCCTAATGAAGGATATGGATTCTTAACCCAGCGTGCTTTCAAGGGAGTGATGTGCTGTGTTTTAGCAGTGAGTCTTTTATGTTAATAGATTTATAATAAATTTGTCTCTCGGAACATGGGGCAAAGGTGGGCTTCTCACATCTATGTGAATTCTAACTCTGACCCTTCTGAACCACAATCCCACTGTTGTTCTGGATTCTACAGTACTTCTCAAGCTGGGTTGACATTTCTTATTCGCAACTAAGGGAGTCTTCTAAGTCCATTTTTATCCACACTTGTGTACCAGGACCCAAGTGCATTAGATGAGCCATATCATTTTTCACTCCTGGGTGATCTCATCTACTAGCCTCACCTCTGTTGATGGTAGGGGGCTTTACCTCCAGGCCATTTCCTGTGCAGAATTACTGAAAGGTGGCCTGGGGAAAGAATGAATCCACATTTGGAGTTCTTGTATTTTTTTGCCTGCATAGTCTTTCCCTTCTTTTACATTTCCATTTATTTGCATGCAGTCTTTCAAAAGATAATTCCAAATCTTTTTGTCTAACCCTCTTAGACAAAAAAAATTTTTGAATGTAAAAATTACTGGCGACATGTGCATCTGTGTCTTTGGCCATCTTTGGGTTATTTATAAATAGTTATAAGACCTGAGTATGGGTGGATGGACCAACTCTTTGAATACTGGTTTGGGAAAGCAGTGAGCCTAAAGTAATAATTAGTACTTCGAGTAAGATTTCATCCCACGGGCCTGTTTGCTTCCTAATTATTTATCATGCTCATCTATGTTTTTCTACAGTAGAATCTGAGTTCCATGAACCCAGAATGCTGACTCCTAGTCTAGTGACATACTTTTGTTTTAAGATGAAAATTTAAGGTTTAAGTGAATTGGGTTATCCTAATTAACATCCATTGATTCACACTGAAAAGGCCAAAAATTTTAGAGTTGACTAAATTTCAAGCAAGTCTGTACAATATTAGCCATAATATAAGTTAAGCCTTTTCTATACATGCAACACATTTGTTACATTAGAATTGTATATGGGTTATAGCTTCTGGCTATTGCTGTGTTGATTTCTGGTTAGTGAATAGATATAAAACTAAAAAGCTAAGGCACAGTGTTTAATGTCTTTCTAAATAGTCCATATTTTAATATCAAAGAGGGTTCCATAAAATATTAGAATAGAAACATCCTGTGCAGAGTTGGAATGATGTTCTCAAACTTCAGAAAGGTGTTGGAGTGGGGGCTTCCTTGCCTGCAAGTTTTATTTTTCTTCCTCCACCACAGAGTGGGGTTTGGAGGTGGCCAGAAAGGTCTGAATGTGTAGATGTGTAAAAGGTCTGAGTGTGTAGATGTGTAAACAGTCATGGAGAACTGTGGAACAATAAGAATGAGTGTTCTCTGTTCTCAGTGTAGCCTATGTGTATGCCTCAGTATATTCTGTGTGTGTATGTGTGTGTGTGTGTGTGTCTGCATGCATGCATGCGCGCGTGTGTGTCTGTCTATATGTATGCTTCAGTATATTCTCTGTGTGTGTGTGCGCGCGAGTGTGTGTGTCTATGTGTATGCCTCAGCATATTCTCAGTGTGTGTGTGTGCGCACGCGCATGCGCGCGTGCGCGCGTGTATGTGTGTGTGTGTGTGCACTTGCGTGCGCGGGTGTGTGTCTATGAGTATGCCTCAGTATATTCTCAGTTTGTGTGTGTGTGTGTGTGTGTGTGTGTGTGTGTGTGCGCGCGCGTGCGCGCATGTGCGTGCTTGTGTCTATGTGTATATCTCTATCTCTCTATGTGTGTGTGTGTGTGTGAGGAGTGGGGAGATGGAGAGGGAAAAAGAGAGGGAAAGAGAGAGAGAGAGTGAGAGAGAGTGAGAGAAAGAGAGGAGAGTTTACCAAGCTCCATCATTTTAAGCCCCTGAATCTGGAGAATGTTAAAGCAGCCAAACAAATAATAGGAGTATTTATTCATAAGGTCATGTATTGAGTATAGCACTGTTGTTTGTTAGGCCTTCACACTTCAGGACCCCCAGCAAATTCAGAACTTGGATAACTTGTTTAATAGAATCATCTCTTGACAGCTCAGGTTCCTTTTCCAGAGGCAGATCCCTGCCTCTCAGTGCTAACCCACATAAGACACACACGAACCCTAAGACTGCACCTCATTGGGTTGAAGCCATTTTAAAAATTCAGATGCCACTGCAGATGGGCTCCACACCTTGTCTGTGCAACTGAACAGCCCACAACGTTGCAGCTCAAACCACTAGGTTCACACTGATAACTTACTTGCACAAGCAAAGTATTACCACCTATGAACTCAAGAATTTAAATCGAGAACCCATGGACACACTGGACATGTCACAACAGTATCAGAAAACTCAGATCTGTGAGTTCATGGAACACACTGGACTGACCGGTGAGGTCACCCTTCGTTCACCTGGGCCACATAAAAGAAGGGCTGCCTGACACTGAAATACGGCATCATCCACCCTCGGGGTACCTTTCACTGAGGCTCAGCAGCCTCTATCTATCTACCTGTCACCAGACCCTCCAGTGCATGTATCATGGAATTGGGGAGTGGCAAATTCTCAACTTTTCCCTTGGGCTTCAGGTCTTAATCAAGCTCACTCAAGTCACCATTCATTGAACCCAGACATGCGTCTTGAATCAGCACTCCCCTTGGAACTGTGTGTTACACTAACGTCTATCTGCCGGCAGCGACTCTTTGCATGAAACAGTAGAGCTTGTTTTTGCCTTCAGGAAAGCCTCCTCGGGTCCTGTGGCCTCTGAACTCCTTTCATAGCCATTCTGATAGCACATGGTATGGCCCTATGAGTATCATGTGCAGTTCCAGAGTTAATACTGGTAATTCAGATTAGAATAAAACAGGAAAATATCCCAGCATGGAAATGGGGAAGTGGACACAAAGTCTCACCCTTAACCAAGAAACTATTTGCAGCTGATACCAGCTGGGAAAGGGCTGGACACTCTCAAGTCAATCATCAATCAAAATGTTGCCTCACAGACTTGCCTTATAGGACAATCTCAGAGAGCCGTGGTTAGTGGTTCTCAGCCTGTGGGTTGAGACCCTTTCACAGGGGTTGGCTAATACCATCAGAAAACACATATATTTACATTCAGATTCATAACAGTAGCAAAATCACAGTTATGAAGTAGCAATGAAAGTAATTTTATGGTTGGGGGTCACCACAACATGAGGAATGAGAGGGTCACAGCATTAGGAAGATTGAGAACTGTTACAGAGGCATTTTCTCAATCAAGATTCCCTTTTCTGAGCTATGTCTAGGTTTCTGTCAAGTTAAAAATAAAACAAAATCTGGCACAAATAGGATAGAAGGGAAGTCACAACTTCAGGATACTTTTATGTATTTTAACATAGACTGTCATCATGGATTTTTGGCAGGATACTAGTTTATGGAAGACAGTGTTAGCAGCCCAAGGGACCTACTCTTAGTACCTATGTATACATGTATAACAGATACCATCAGAATCCTTAGAGAGAAAGTTAGGAGTGAGATTTATGTAAATATTTAATCCGAATTGTGGCAGATGACATTTGGGAAAAGTTGAGAATGTGGTTTTTATTGAGCTAGAAAATAAATAACTCTCCAAAAAAATGAGGGGAATTTGAACACAGAGTAGAGTCTGAAAGTGCTTCTATGAACATGAGTGTAGATGTAGATCTTACATGTGAGTTTGGTTGATATGTGACATTGCTAGTCCAAGCTGAAATAATAATAAATAAGTAAAAGGAGTTAGCACATAATTCAACAAATTCAGGCAATTCTTTTTTCTCCTTACAGAATATTTATTAGCAGTGTAGCAGATTTACCAAGTGGATTTTCTTAAGTTGTTTAATTGTGTAGATCCATCATGGGACAAACTAAAACCAGATGGCGATGGAATGAAGGTGAAGAACACAGATTGAAAGCACCTCTTTTCTAGGAGATGCTTCAAATGCCATTGATCATCAGGAAGCATAATACCAACCAAGTGAGAGTCATGGTGTCCTGATCACTAGAGACTTCATGCCCCAACACAGGCTGAAATCTGTTTCTGTGTGGGCAAGAGAGTTCCATGTGTTCTTCTCTTTACGCTTCTGAATCTCAGCTACTTTTAACAGAAAAGAAATTTGTTTGAAACAATGATAGAGCTGGAGAAAAGAAGGCATAGAATTTATACACCATTAAAAACAAAATAGTTTCAAATATGACCAGAGCAAGAGAGTCACTCAAAATCAAGAGAGCTACTGAAGTCTCACTGTGATTCAAATAATTCTGTTTACTTGAGAAGTAAAAACATAGACTTTTGTGTTTTACTTACTGTCATTTAGGGAGAGAATATTGATAGTTTTTATAAATTCTGAGAACATCATTCCAAAACCTAACAATGTTTTTCTTTCAAAGAATTCTCAAGTGCCTCAACAAATATCAGACTTGTTTTTCATAAAATTTTTCTGTGCAGCAACTTCATGAATAAAGTTGATCTGAGCAGATGTTAAGATGACTTCCACTTTCCCATCTTTTTATTTGCATCACTCTGAAAGGAATCAAGGTTCAGACACAGTGGGATACTGGATATGTTCAACTGTTTTGTGTCTATAAAATGTTCATTAGGAAATTCACTTTGAGTGGAGCATAGACAACCTTGATAATGACACTTTGGCACAAAAGAGTAAAAATGTTGCTAAAAATGATCTAAATATACTGATGCTTTTCTGTATGCTGATGGACTTGAGTATATTAGAGGTTAACAGTGCACACAACATGCTCGCCTTACCACACATCACAGCTGTGCAGCAAAATCCAGGATGGAGAACACACCCTTCATCCATTCCATCTGGCATATAGCCCCTGTCCAGCACCGTGACATCCTTGCTTGGGTTCTGTCCTGTGAACCCAAACATGGCAAACCCAACCTCTCCAGGTAAGTCCTTCTGCCTTTGACCTTATTGACATATGGCAAGGGCTTGTTTTCAACTTGCTTTATTACTGTTCTCACCCTAAGAGCAGGAAAGTGGTCTTATTAATCTTCACACCCCATCACATCCTAGCCTGATGATGTTTGAATACCATTAGAAGACTATATTCCCAATGCTCCCTCAGTCTCCACCTCTGGACCACATGCGGATGAAACTCAGCAGTGTACATGGCATAGACTGACTCTTTTGTTCACTAATTTTCAAGAACTCATCGTTAAATATTTGTTTACATTTTGAGATTACTGTATCATTACATAATTTTCCCATCCTATTTCCTCCCTTCAAACCCTCTCATGCTCTTTTTCAAATTCATGGCCTCTTTTTAACTGTTGGTGTGTGTGTGTGTGTGTGTGTGTGTGTGTGTGTGTGTGTGTGTGTGTATTCCTAAGTACACAAATACAGCATGTTCATTTTGTATGTTACTTGTATGCATGTTTTCAGGATAATCAATTGATGTGCTCTTCCCCAGGGAAAACTATTTCGCTGGCTGTCAGTATTCCACAGCCTATGGTTCTCTGTCTAGGGCTTGATCCTGGTAAGCCTCCTGCATTCCATGTTAGCATGTCTGTTGGTGTCCCCCTTGTCCAGGTCATGTTAAGGCAGCTATATTGATAAGACTTCATGGCTATGACTTTTCTGACGTCCTAGGTGACACAATCTCACAGCAAACCCTGAACCTTAGATGCAGCAGCATTTTGTAGATGCAACCATTGACACTGGTATCCACAGCTCTGCATTTTGACGGTTATGGCCTTCTGTAATGGTTTCCGTCTATTGCAAAGAGAAGTTTCCTTGATGAGGAATGAGAATTACACTTATCTATGAATATAAGGATAAATATTAGGAATGTAGTTAAGATTTATGCTCATTCAGTAAAATAGTGGTTAAAACACATTAGTTTGCATCCTTTTTTGTATTTAAATTTTTGTCTCCAGAAGCAGGACCTTACAATCAATTATGTCTAAGTCAGGGAGAGGTCAGCTGAGTTAGTTCACCTGTCTCATTGTCATGGTTCAATTGACAAGTGCCTTTTAAATATTTTTATAATCAAAGAAACAACAACAACAACAAACCTGAAAAGATAAAACACACACCTATGGCATTGTTGCAAGGTACATCTTCATGAAAATATAGAGTTATGGCTACATCTTAACAGTGACTCATACTAAAGAAAATCAATGTATGTATTCAAGTATGTATTTACCTCAAGCTCTAGGTGTGTGACTAGAATGATACTATGAATATGAGACAATACTTAAGGACTCTAATGCATCTTGTTATCTTGCTGTATTTTTTGTTCTGTGGATTCCCAGCTACTGTGATCTCTGGGGAGGTTTCTATCTGCAGTGTTGAGGGTACGACTAGTGATCTACTACTATGTTGGGGAAGGGTTGGGCTGGCATTTTCAGGGTTCACCTTCTGTGTTTCTGTTCTGAACACTCCCTACGTGGTCTCTGTTAAACTTTCTTAGCAGTTTCTGTACTTTCCCTCCAGCTCTGTTTATGCTGTCTTCTGTTGCTCGAAGTTTCTCTTTCTACTTCTGGACCTGCTTCAAGTGATATGATCCCAGACGCTCCTCACCAGATCACAGGAGCATTTGGGGGACTTCCTACACAGTGTCTTTATTCTCCATGGCACATAAAGAATCTTTCTTCTGAATATTATTTTTTTTGTCTCTTGGAGTTTTATTTTGTAGAATGTTGAATTTTCAACTGTCAAAAAATTTTACCTATTTTCAGGATGTCAGAAAACCTTTGATAAGCGGTCAACTGACACTGCCCCAGAAAATTAGGGGGAAAAAAAAAAAGAGGCCCTCAGTGAAAATACAGTCAGGAGTAAAATGTGAAGATGAGAGGAAATTCTAAGACTTTCAGATCTCCTGAACATTTGCTGGGGAGGCTGGGGGAGGGTTGAGTGTAGGAGAAGATTCCTGTTGCTTCTGTGAAATGCTTAATCTCCTTCTATACTTCACTTACTGGCGAATGGAAATAAAGCTTGGGTAGCTACCAGAGTGAGCAAAAGGGGAAAACACCATGCTTAAGTAGCTGGTTATGCAGATCACACATACAAAGGATTACATTCCTTACTTCATTAATCCATGTCTTAGTGTGTTGGACATCATTCCACTTCTCTCCTTTATTTTTGTAACAAGCAGGCTTTCTCATTGGTATAAAATTTCTAGTCAAAGGATAGCCTGTGAACTGCCATTAGGTAAAACTGACAAGCACTGAAGATGAGGTGGAAAAAATAGGAAAGGAAGGAGATAAGACCAAAGCTGAAGCCACAGAGGGCATTCTTCACTTCATACGCATTTATGAAAGTCAGTTGCCAACAGGATAAAGCATCCAAAAGGAAGACTTTAGGAAAGGAAGGATTTCAGAGTTCCTTCTCAATAGAGGCTAACAATACTGCAGTAGGGTGGAAGATCATGGCAGAGATCAAAGTTCTCACCTTGGGCCAGTGAGGAAGCATCTCGAGAATAAGGAAGGGTCCAGCAACAAGACACATTCTTTAGAGCCATGTCACCCAGGGATGTACTTCCTTCATCCTACCCCCATATTCTAATGGGCCATCCAGTATGCCCTCATCAGAGGATTAGCCCAGTGATAAAATCATCTCATGAGCCAATATCCTAGGGACAAAGTCTTTAGCTGGTGACATTTTGGAGGATGCGCCATAGCCAAGCCATGCTCCATGGTTTATGTGGAGATTTGTGAAATGCCAAATATATCTAGGCAAGCACTCCTTCTTGGTGACTAGTATAAAGCATCACATCTAGTTAGATGTCCAGTGAGGTGGTATTGTGTTCCCCAAAATATTGTGCACCCTAATAAATTTATCTGGGGTCAGAGACAGAATAGCCACAATATTAAACATAGAAGATAGGCAGTGGTAGCACATGCCTTTAATCCCAGCATTCCAGAGGCAGAAATCCATGTGTTCAAGGATACAGCCAAGCATGATTACTCATGCCTTTAATCCCAGAAAGTGAGCTTTAATCCCAGGGAGTGAGGCAGAAAGCAGAAAGATATATAAGGCGTGAGGACCAGAAACTAGAGGCATTTGGCCTGGTTAAGCTTTTAGCGGGTTAAGCTTCAGGCTTTCAAGCAGCAGTTCAGCTGAGAGCCATTGGGATGAGGACATAGAAACTTCCAGTCTGAGGAAACAAGACCAGCTGAGGATCCAGCGAGGTGAGGTAGCTGTGGCTTGTTCTGGTTCTCTGATCTTCCAGCATTCACCCCAATACCTGCCCCAGGTTGATTTTATAAATATAAGAACTTTTAAGACTCATGCTACAGTCCAGTGTATGATGAGTTCTGCTTCCACCTGACAAGTCTGAGGGTTGACTGTCTTTCCCTCTGTGGTTGTCAGCTAGGAGCACAAAGTCATTTCCCTTATCATTTAACATGAACCGGTGCTATCTTTAATGTCAAGGAAGAACTCAATGCTGTGAAGACCACAAGTCTCTGATTGTTCACATATCAACTCTCTACCATATCAAAGATGATATACTGATTCATTTCAATAGGATGCATTACCAGAACTGACTGCTACGCTTCTTTTCCCTACTGCATTAGATCCATGTAGAGTCAGACAGCTGTTGTATATGTCACTTCCTGAATTAAGATCAAAGGTCACTCACTACAGTTCAGTTGTTACTTCTCTCACCACAGATCAGACAAGACACATTAGCACTTGACTCTATCACTTCCACTCTTAACATCCACAGATTTAACTCCTCAACATGTCTCCCATAGTCTGTCTTGAGTGACTGTCTCACATTACTTAGTTAGAAGCAATTTCTTCACTAAAACTACCTTTATCTATTTCTTTCCTTATTCCCTTTCTCTTCTTAAGAAAAGTAATTTTGTTTGTTTGATTAGTTGGTTTTTGTTTGTTTGTTTGTTTTGTAGTTTCTCTTAGACATAGGTCCTTCTGAGTAAAAGCTTTGAAGTTGCAGATCAATTTTCCAGAAATTTCAGACCATAAGAGAACAAGTAAATATGTTTCAATTTTTTTTGCTGTTTTTAGGATACTACTTGACAATGACACATCTGTGTAGGATAGTGAGAATAACAGATATGCATGCATTTGCCTCTTTTCATCCATTTTAATCACCCCATTAGTAGGTGTTCTTCTATTAGTGGACATTTGTTTTCTAGTTATGGTCAATATTTAGGACATGATAGTACATCTTATTATCTTTATATTCTGCACATGTGTTACAAAATTGTTATTAAGAAAGATAATTACAATAGGTAAAATGTGTCAGTAACTATTCTGGTAAGCATAAATTCATTTATAGCCATTTTAAATGAGTCAATTAGAAAACGATCATATCTAACATTGATTCTAGTTATAATGACAGCATTAAAATTTCTCAGAGTAAAATCAGTTGTAGAGTTTGGTCATTGAAATCATTTAAAACCAAGGCTCTTGACTGAACCATATTTTCTCTACCATGACAAACCCTCTCACGTCTACTATGTTATTGGGAACCTTGATAATATGATTGCCCTTGCACACAGTTCAAGGTCAGAACTGGGAGCATTCTCCTTACTTCCAAGGCCAGATTTCACATTTAATTAATATTATGAGCTGAATAGTCTCCACCCACACTCTGCTTCATATGCTGAAATCACAATCTCCAATGTAATTGTATTTGGAGATGGGGGGTTGGGAGACAAGTAAATTCAGGTGAAGTTAGGGATCATCTCTCAGTGGGATTAGTTTCCTTATATTGTATACCAGAGTATGTGGTCTCCGTCTCTTCACTCTGCAAGCACACAATGAAAATGGGGCTTGAAATGACCATTATCAGAAGGCAGCCATGCTGGATCCCTGATCTCTGGACTTCAGTATCTATCATCTAGATTTTGAAGAAATCAAATTTTCATTGATCTGAACATCCAGTATGTGGCATTTTGTTATGTCAACCCAACTTGTCTGACAGTATATATATATATATATATATATATATATATATATATAGATATAGATAGATATGATCATACTTATTACATAAAGCATGATCTGGATGACCCCCAAAAAGCAATTTGTTTCTTTTCCACTTCTAAGTAATGGTTTAAAGACCTGAAAAATCTTATTTTTTGTACTGGACAAACTCTCTAATGCCCGCTGAGTTATCATTTGTTCTCTCATTTACACAGAAACATACAAATAAAAGAGAGGGAGAAAGAGAGACAGAGACAGATATAGACAGAGACAGAGGCACAGAGAGATAGAGATAAAGAGACAACACTTTAATTGTGGATATGTTCTAAATTATGACATTTTTTGAACTTGGAATCACCAATGGCTTCCAGTAGTTTTAAAGATAAACAAGCAGTGTTCATTTTGATGTTCAAAATCCTCTACAGGTTCATCTTAATATACCCACCACCCATTACTATCTTACAAGACGATAATAACACACACCTATCTTCTGGAGTCTTCATTACCAGGCAAGAGGCCCTGAGTTCCCCAGCATTCAATATACATATAGCTGTAGAGGTTAGCATCTCCAAAATATCCAAGCAGTCTCTTATTTTCTCAACTTTGTCATCATTATGTCTGGAAACATGTGATATGAAATGACTTCTGGAACCACTGTGCTTCTTCCCTCTCTTTCTTGGTGTGGTGGCTATGAAGGACATGCTCTACATGTCATACCCACAGTAGAGAAATAACACCTAACCAACATCCAGACTTTGTTTGCATGGTTAATAGAACAATACTACTTGAAGCTTTTATGTCTTGGTGGTCTTGTCACAGGAAGAAACAGTATTTGTTTTATTTGTTACAACATTTACCCTCAAGATTTACCCTCAGTCTGGAGTCCATGTCTTGGCCCACTGGAAAATAGCATATTTGCAAATCTCCTCATATCCAAAAACAGGGGGCCTCTGAATTTCCTCTCCTGCCCCCTTACATTTCACAACATACCACTTTTTTGTTATTTATCAAGAACTTGTATTATGGCTGAGTGATTATTTGCATTTTTTAATATGTATGTTGTCTCTTTTTCATATATCACCAACAGATGGTTTTAATCACGATTTTCAATAAGACATTTTTCTTTTTAAATTTATTTGCACTGTATCTTCAGCATCTAAAGTAAGGGGAATGAAATTGATACTTGGAAATTATGCTAAGTGTTTATAAATAACAAAAGCCATTGCCGCTTCTTAGCAGAGGTAAAGGAACTTTGAATAGTAATCTAAATATCGCTAGGGGAAAAAATAAATGCCACACTTGAACTCACTAAAAGGCACAGTGTGCTTCATTGATCATGGACACTGAGAGTATGTGGTCTTATTCTCCACTGCAAATATAAATATGTGTTATCTACAATCATCTGGGGGCTGTGGTGACCATGAACTATCCTCCAACATGACCTGCAGTGACCGATGCAAACCTGGCTCAATGATTAGTTTTTCTGTGTTGGCAAAGACCCAGTTTGTCTCATGAGTTACCCGAGAATTAAGACAGATCATTCAGACATTGTTAGTCATTAAGACATTGTTAGCATTAGAGTGAATTCTTGTTCTCCACTCAAATTTGGGGCTATTAAATTGATTTGAACATAAAAGTCCGATTTATGAGATCACAGAAAGTTACTCTCAGCATGACCTGATTTTATGTATTTATTTTGAGGTGGCATCTTATGTAGCCTAGGATGGCTTCAAACACCCTTATTATCTATGTGTGATCAGAGACTTTGGAACTTCTTGGCTATGCCACCCCAATACTATAATTACAGGAGTCATCACTACACCCAGTTTATGTGATGTTGGGCATCAATCCCAGGCCCCCTTTCATGCTAGGCAAGCAGATAACAATGAGCCTCATTCCCAGCTTCAATCTGACTTGTCATGATCATCACAACAATGATTTTTATTAGAGCATAAGTCCCAGGGTTGACTCCACAGTGAGTTTGCTGACTCTTCATGCATCAGCAGCCATAAGTCTTAAGACTGACTCCATAGAGAGTTCGCTGACTGATCCTGTATCAGCAGGTATTGGAAAGAGAGAAGTTTTGCTTGCTTCTGATCTGTGACTCAGCAACTGCCTATGCTTATGATTGAATTTTGATTTTAGTTAAATGAAGTAGATAGCATGGCCAAGGAACCCACGCTTAAGTCTCTGGTTTCCATCCTGCGGGCTTCAAATAGCACTAACACGTCTGTAAAAACAACATCTATTTGGGATAAGAAATGCAAAGGAAGTAGTTGACCAAATGCATATTAAAAAGTCTAAGGAAAGGCTGGACTGAAGGATTTGGATACTTTTATCCTGATCTGAAGATGAACCCTCCTTTTCTGTTCTTCCAATTGTAATGATTGAATTGGCTTCTCCTCAGAGTGATGTGTTATGTCTGTGTTTAGAACCTAACTTTGTCTCACATTATCTCTGGGTCTCAGAAATTGTCCTATAGTACAAAAGCCTATCCTTAACTTTGGGTAGTACATGAACCACACTGTCTTTTATTAGTATACATTAAGTATACAAGCAATGGATATGAATGCATTAGATTTTCTTCTGGTGTGCCATAGATATTTGTTTACAACTTTGTCAAAGCACCAAGCATTTTTAATTTGTTTCATTCTTGCTTTTGTGTATCTTGTAGATCAATCACCAGGTGAATGAGGAAATGAGGCTTCCTCACTGCATCACCCAATACAGAACTTTGCAATGTTTAGCATCCTGAATTAAAATCAGAAAGAAAAGTCTAGGAAAAAGAAAAGCAAGGTAGAAATATTTACATTTCAAAAAAATCTAGCATTTATTAGGAGTTTTATATTTATCAGCCATCACATTTTTCTAATAATTTTGTCATGGTAGTCTTATGAACTCTTTATTAGCTGCATTTCATGTGCGAGATAATTAATGCCTGAATAGAATAAGTAATGTGCTCAGGTTTTTAATAGCTGAAAATGTTAAAGAGATAGTATCTACTTATTTATAAAAATTACAAACAATTGGATGATATCTTATTCTGACTCCAAGAAAGAAAGGAAATTGGATAAAAAATGATTAACGATTATGAGGAAAATGGAAGGAAAGAAGGAAGGAAGGAAGGAAGGAAGGAAGGAAGGAAGGAAGGAAGGAAGGAAGGAAGGAAGAGCAGAAGGGGGAAGGAGCAGGTGAATTTAATTTAATTCACAGGTGAATTAAAAGGATTTGAGAAAAAACCATACAGAAAGTAGAAGAGATGTTTCTGAAACACCTTCTTGACATTGTCTCATTTTAGGATTTTCTGCAGTGGGACTTCTGAGAGATCATGATTTCTCTGTTGATACAATTAAAATTAGAGCTTGAGACAAGTTAGCCAGACAAGGTCTGGGGCACCACTGATAGAGGAAAAATAAATCAGCCAAGAAATGAAAATAGACATAAATCCAGACTTTTCTTCTCTGACAGTTCAGCTCTAGAACTATTTTGGCAAATTTCTAGGTGAAACAGCAGAATGATCCAAGTGATCAGTTCTTTTCCAGGGTCTAAAATACCTGTTTTACCCCAAGTCCTGTCATACAGATTTATTGTTTTAATTTTCAACACAAATTTGAGTGTTTTCAGGAATGGCTTTTCAGCAAGATCTGCCTTTGGGATTTGTTTTCCAGCAAACCTCATTATGGCCGCAAGATATTCATTTTGTTAGAGAAAGGGAGCAGAGTCTGTGTTTTTCAGCATAGAACAGTTTCAAATGTCATCTTAGCTCTGACATCCCAGGGTCAGTACCTGGGTCTACTGCCTGAGGAACTCTGTGGAGCTCAAGGCCTTTTTTTTTTTTTTTTTAGAAACCACACAAACCTACAAGGTCTGGATATATTTTGAAATAATCTTTAGAAATCAAGTTCTTCTTTTAACAAATAAGAGGAATTACAGTTTGATCAGAAATGTTCCCCATGCTCCCATGTTGAACTGTTGGTCCCCAACTGATGCTACTCAGGAGAGGTGAGGAAACTTTCAGAGCTGTGTCCCAGAGGACTTTGGTTCCTGGGGATGTGTTCTTGGAGATGCAGAGGGGCACTGGCCTTTTCTCTCTGAGCTTTCTATCTCCACCGCATTTTCCCACCATGGTGTCCACCCTCACGTCAGGACTAAAAGCCACAGAAATGTGACCATGGAATGAAACCATGAGTCAAGACACATCTCCCCTCCTGTTAAAATGTTTATTTCCTGTTTACAGCAATGGAAAATGAACTAGCATACTAGACATTAAGAAATTTCTAATACTCATTCCCATATCTACCCGTGCACTCAAGTCACCATATTAATTTTTATCTAAGAAAAGAAGAATAAGCAGAGTGATAGGGCAATGTGCAAAAATGGAGATGATGTCAGGGTTCTCCTAAAGTTAAAAATTCATGTCCCTGTACCTCTAAATCCTTGCTTGGGAAGATTCCAGAAAATAATTTTGATGGGTCATATGGGTTATTGACTTTATTGGGTCTAGAATTACCTAGCAGACACACCTCGGGGCTGGTTTGTAAGGGAGCTTTTCTATTAGATTAATTGGAAGGGGGAGACCACTGTAATGCAGTTAGCATCATCCCATAGGCAGGGATAACGGACTGGTTAAAAATAAGAAAGTGAGCAAGGCATCATCGGCATTCATCAGACCCCGCTTCATGTCTGGATGCGGTGTAACCAAGGCTTCAAGCCCCTGCTGCCTTGACTTCCCTGCCACAATGGACCACACTCTCACACTGGAAGTCAACACAAGTCTTTTCTTCCTGATACTGCTTCGGTTATGTGTGTTGCTACAGCAATGAGAAATATAACAGATACAATAACTAAATAAAAGTTTAATAAATAAGTAAGACTCAGTATTTGTAAAAAGCTGGTCATGCGTTTATTCATTTCATAAATATTTGGCATGCACCTATGAGACCAACAAATGAATGAAATGGAATCAGTCTGGTAGGGCAGATAGTCTCTACTGTTATATTGGAGATGGAATTAGTAAAGTGTTGGAACTTTCTTAAAAGCTGACAGTGAGTAGATGAGAGAGGAACATCAGATGCTTGCTTAGTCTGTTTCCTTGAATACCCCCACTTTGCTATTGCTCATATAAAATAGGTCCCATGGATGCTTGAATCAGGCAATGGCAAGCAATGGCAATCAACCACAGTATCCTACCTAAATTACTCTCTCATTGTTTTCAAACTCTTGACTTTTGCTTGTCCTGGTGATATTCATGAAATGAATGAGGGCTGTGGTAACTTAAACAACAGTAACTATGGGAACATTACTGGGTGAGGCAGAGGGATGGAAAAGAAAGGAGAAGGTGAGAAAGAGAAACTTCAAAAATTACACAGGCACTTGGGACGTCATTTCCTCTACTGGAGAGTTACATGTGTTTTGGTAGTGGAGGGAGCGCCACTGCTACTTAACAATTGTGTAGGTTTCAAGTACCTTAAGACAGAGTGATATGAGGCAGAACCTCCCCTATGTTTCCTCAGAATCAATGTGCTATAAGACTTCACGGAAAGAAAAAAAATATACATACCTTCTCATCTGTAAAGCAGAAAATAAAATTCAAATCATTTATGTGTCCGGGATGGAGGAGGATTCGTCCATATGCTTCCCCCTCTTTCATTGGTTTCTTTTGAAAAATAGTATTAATTTTTGTAGTGTTCTTTTGGAACTTCCCACAATTATACTTTAATTGTAAAGATAGGAATCAGGGGAACTCCATGCCCACAAGGCACCCAATATGGCATAGCTGCATCATGCTTGTTGGATAAACTTGTCATCCCATGCAAAGAATACATTCATTTCAAGGATATTTCATGAACAAGATCATATCAATAATTTTACTTAACACATTTCCTTACTTGGCTAGGGAAAAGCACTCTGAAAGAGCACACTTTGGAATGGGGAAGAAATACATTTTACTGAAGAAAAAAGAAAGAAAGAAAAGCAGGGCTCACTGAACTGGCACCAACTTCGTCTGTAGCAGAAATGAACTGCCTGTCACCTCTACAGTGCGGTGCCTTTCACTGTGATGACATCGTGTTTGTTGTCTCCCTTTTGTGCCTGCCCTGTGAGGGTCAGTTTTCAGAATCTTTTCAGACCCATGTTGTCTACTTCCCCCTCCCCCTGTTTTCTGCTCCTGGGTTTATAGTTCCAGATGGTAGCTTAGATCTTTATGACATTTTAATTGATTGTGTGGTAAAGGCCAATTTCATCCTTTCGCCTATGGCTAGCTCTTGCTCTCAAAACAGCTGACTGTGTTTCCATTGTACATTTATGGTCGTTATATTTAAAATTAATTCATTTACAGTATAGGAGTTGCTGTCTAGGTTCCTCGCTGTTCTCTGTTCTGTGGTGATGTATAGGTTAGTGTTATTATGTTTCAACTGCTACCACATGGCTAAAATTTCAAATCAGGTACTATGATGTTTTCTGTTTTTTTTTTTTTTTTTTGGTTTTTCTTTATCTTCATTTTTCATATCATTGGTTATTTGGTATGTTCTTGTTTATTCTCTCTCTCTCTCTCTCTCTCTATCTCTCTCTCTCTCTCGTGTGTGTATTTGTGTATCTGTTTTTTCTATGTACCATAAAATGACATAGAAATTGTATTGAACCTATGTTTTGCTTTATGTATTATAATTGTTTTAACGATCTTAATTCTTCTAGTCTATAGGCATGAGATATTTTCCTATGTATTCATATCTTTTTAAACTTATTTCACTTACCTTTTATGATTTTCATGGTCTAGGCATCTTGCTTTCTTGGCATTCACCTATATGCATGGGAAGATATTTGAGCCATAAAATTCCTAAATGATTAACATCAGAAAATATGTTTAAAAAAAAAAACTCCGACAAAAAATTAAACAACACTTCAATTAATCACAGAGATTCACAACTGGGCAACATGTAGAGAACAGGTGTCCATGAGATGCCCAACCCAAGTGACACATCTACAGGGCCTACACAGAAGGCTCAGAGGACACAGAGGAAGAGGGCATTCGTAAGAGCCAGCAGACAAGAATGTCTGATGAAAGGCAGGGGTTGTTTGCTCATGAAATTTCAACAGTATGAAAGACCTCCATAATGATAACCATGGACACACCAATATAATGGGGGTAATGATGCAAGACCTCCACAATAACACCAGTGGACACCCCAATATGATGGGGGAAATGTTATAAGACCTCCACAATAACAACAGTGGACACCACAATATGATTCCAAAATGATGGAGGACATGTTATAAGACCTCCACAATGACACCAGTGAACACCCCAATATGATGGAGGAAATGTTATATGACCTCCACAGTGACACCAGTGGACATCCCATTATGATGGGGGAAATGTTATGAGGTCCCACCCCCGGATGAAGAGCTGTAGGTAATTGCTGGATGTGTTGACAAGTCACATTGAAAGCAATATGTGCAACTACATATTTTACATATTTCCAAAAAACCCTAAAAATTGAATTGCCTCTTGCCCCAACAATCCTACCGCCAAGCATCTCCCCAAAGCATTCCACATCTGTATGTCAAACACTGCATGTTTGACATGTATGTGGAACTGACCCAAAGAAATGGAGGGCAGAATGGCAGTTACCTGAAATAAGAGTAAAGGCAAATACCAGTTACAAAGAAGGAATGGTTGTTGTTGTTTTTGTCCTGAGATCTGTTAGCAAGCATGTGAACACACTCAGCAATGAGTACTACATACTTTAGTATCACTCAAGACTAAATCTCAAATACTCTCATCACAAATATTGAGTTATGAAATGATGGCTTAGTTTCTCAGCTTGATTGAATTGACTTGCACGACATTCAAGTATCATATTATATTTTAGAGTCATGAAGCTTCAGGACCATTGCCTAGATTTGGCTGTCAGATTTGCAACTGTAAAATCCGTAAATACAAACAAATTGGCAAAACCGTCTGCCTTGATGTGCTGTCCGTGAAACAGAGAATATTAGCCTGTGCTTTGTAAATCGATCTTGGTACTAGATCAATGATGGACACAAAGCATTCTACATGGGGAGCTGCCAGGGTTACTAGCTAAGATGTCAGAGTCTTTGTGCTACTGGGAAATGGAATCTATAGCCAATTATGTTTGTTTATGTGCTATACTAATGACAAATGTCATTATGACACTTGGTGTTATTTATAAAATGCATACTGTGTGTGTGTGTGTGTGTGTGTGTGTGTGTGTGTGTGTGTGTGTGTGTGTACATATCGGTACAGCTTGAAGCTAATGAGGGAGGAATTAGTTAAATCTAAAATGTATTTCTTTCTTTAAAAAAATCACAAAAGCTTTCATACAAAGAGAAAAATGTATTATGGGACAAAATCATCAGGAAAGTCCAAACATGTGTGTTTTATAATGCACAGTTGTACATGAGAGTTAAATTCTTTAATGGCTTTAATTCTTAAGTGTATTCAAGATGCAAAAGCATTTGTGCCTACTTCATCTCACTGCCTGTTACAACCTTTCTAAGCATGAAATGTTTCACATACTAGTTATTTCCATATTTCCAGGGATCCTCTCAAAATCATCCAAATGGACTTTTCTTTCCTAAATAAAACATTTTTTTGTTGTTGTTGGAATACAAGTATGAGAAGATTGAGGAAGAGAAATGGGAGCTGTTGTGAAGTGACTTTAGACAAAATTATTGAATCTCTTGATAAGCTGGGAATAGCTTCCTCAGTCCCAGAAGATATGGAAGAATATGGAATGGCAATGTTTAGAAATAGCTTTGAAAGTTAATACGACACTGGGAGAAATAAAGGCTAGTTACCAATTAAACAGCAAAGAAAGAATTGTTCAGCAAGCAAATGGAATTGTGCTCATAATCGAAGAGTCTCAGGTAGTTTCCTGAAATTAAAAATCGTCTGTTTGAATAAGCATGGTGGCTTTTTACCAATTCTGAAAATTTATATAAAGAGATATTTAAACACTTACTTGATTTGAAACGTCCATTTCCTTTTTGCATGACCTTTTTGGAGACATTTCAAACCGTGTCATGTGGGAAAGTTTTACTGTAAAGAGACAGAAAGCATTGAGAATGTACATATCCAGAGGGAGATGTGAGACAACGAGCACACTGCAGTGTGAATGGGCACAGTGGGCTGGTACCCACACTCTTCTCAATGAACTGATGGCAGATGACCTTTATCGTCACTGTTTCTTTGTTAGACTCACCTGCAGCTCTTCAGTGTGGCTTATTTAATGTTTTAGATTGTTACTGAAACACAAAATACAAATTATCCTCCAAAGTTCTGGAATTGCTGGCCAAGACCGATTTGGACATTACCACTTCTCATTTTCCTCCTTTTTATTCTTGTCTTCGGCTGTTTAAAAGCCCAAGAAAAACAACGGTAAAATCTATTTCCAAGACAGTTTAAATATTCTGTGGATATGTCACCCTCAACATTTGAAATTCTTGATGTTGAACTAGAAGGACAACACAGTGTATTATTTTAATAAAATTGGGGAACAATTTTTTTGGTAGATATGATGGTTTGAATGAGAAAACTTCCCCATAGACCCTTGTATTTGAACACCCCTTTCCCCATTGGTGGTTGTGGTGGTATTGTTTTCCCCAAAATATTGTGTACCCTAATAAACTTATCTGGGGTCAGAGAACAGAAAAGCCACTAGATTTAGGTTAGGCAGTGGTAGCACACGCCTTTAATCCTAGCATTCCAGATTCAGAAATCCATCTGTTCAAGGATACAGCCAAGCATGGTGACTCACGCCTTTAATCCCAGGGAGTGATGGTAAAAGGCAGAAAGATATATAAGGCATGAAGACCAGGAACTAGAAGCATTTGGCTGGTTAAGCATTTGGCTGGTTAGGCATTTTGGCTGGTTAAGCTTTCAGACTTCTAGCAGCAGTTCAGCTGAGAGCTATTGGGGTGAGAACACAGAAGCCTCTAGTCTGAGGAAACAAGACCATCTGAGGATCCAGTGAGGTGAGGTAGCTGTGGCTTGTTCTGGTTCTCTGATCTTCCAGTTCACCCCAATACCTGGCTCAGGTTTGATTTTATTAATAAGAACTTCTAATATTCCTGCTACAGGTGGTGCTGTTTGTGGAGGCTGAGGAATCTTTAGGAGGTGGAATTACACTGGAGGGCACTGGTCCCTGGAGCTTTGAGGGTTTATAGTGTCAGTCCACTTCCAGATCATGAGCTTAGCTTTTCATGTGTAACTCAGGATGTGATCCCTCAGCTTACTTCTCTAGCTTCCTCTTGCCATCTTTTCTCTCCCTCATGGACTCTCCCTCTGGAGCTACAAGCACAAAATAAATTTTTTTGTTCCACAAGTCACTTTTGGTCACAGTGTCTTATCACAGCAACAAAGAATAATTAATATCTAAGTAATGCCTTATGAAGTGTTTTGCCTACTGAAAATATTGTTCTAAGAATTTTGCCTTTTAAAAATCATAGCCTTCTCTCAACTGATCTGTGAAATGAATGTGGGGACCATATCCACATTAGGGATACTAACGTCCAGAGATTTTACAATACAATGAAAACAGCAAATCCAGAGATGATGAGCAGCATTCTACACTCCAGGGTAAGCATATTGCAGATGGAGATGTTCTCAGATGTGGTAAGTGGAAAGTGTAATACAAGATTAGGTCTTGTAATAGTTATCACGAGTAACTGTTATACTTCCAGGAGGACATTGAGCTACATGATGTGGCATCATCCACTTCATGACTGAAAGATCATGTCACTCTTCTATGTGATAGCCATTATTTGTAGATATTTCAACTTCTTTTTTCTTTAGTGTTTTCTGCCTCAAACAGTGCACAGAACAACTCTATACACTTCCTATTTCTGTGGGTTTTCTTTTTGTCCCAGGATTATTGTTGAACCAAAAATGTTGGACAAAACTATAAAATATGAGGAGCAGACTTTGGCCAATTTTTCATTACCTACACAAACAATAACTGGTGGAAATTATGGACAGGCCTTTCCAACTCTCAATTTCCATATCTGCTTTTGTTTTTGTTGTTATTTCCAATTAGATATTTACACATGCTGTAATCGCCCAGAGGAAAAAGAAGGAACATACTCAATAAAGGAATGGAGATGAATAAATACGGTGGTGTGTGGGAAAGCATTGTTGTTGCTTGGAGGAATAGTTAATAAGCAAACATCACTGGTGGACTTGATCACGGCACTGCTTTCCCTCATATTCATTTTTACTTGTTTTCGTGTCCACATGCCATATCTCAATAACTCTTCTATAAGCATTTCTGGCTTTGGAGTACCTCAGCAACCACCTTCTCTATCATTGTCTTTCCGTCCCCTGCAGTGGGCGTCTTGGTTTCTATGCAAGGTGCTTGATAAACAAAAACCTTCCTGGGTTTCCTAAGTCTAAAGTGTTTCATTTGCTAATTACACTGTGATTGTAATTAGATATAACTGAATATAGACTTCAGGTAAATCCTATCAGAAAAGAAGCACAAATGTGTTTCTCAGTGCACATCATCAGGGAAGACCATTGTGAGCCACCAGCTACATCACTGAGTAATATCAGGGCTCTGCTTTACTCCCTCCTGTTTTCATTGCAGGAAATAGATAAATTATAGATGATTTCTAAGACAAATCCTTCTGCAAAATACTGTCCTATCTTATCTGAATTGGCCAGGTTCATGGGCTTCTCAATTCTACCCAATTAGATTGTTTTTGTTTGTTTTCCGAATCAACATACAAGAATATTTAACAAAACACAGGTGCAAACTATTTGAACACTCATGAGATCTTGTTTGGATGTATTCATACGAAGAAAAAATCTCAGTAATTGCTAGATCTCAGCTGTTTTGGCACATGGGTTTGGCTCAGAAAGGAACCAAACTTTGTTTGCAGTTTGTTTAACAGCCCATAGCTGTAGACACAAAGAGCAGCTTTGAGAAGTGGCAAAAGGTTTCATTTAGATGATGGAAAGATGCTTTACATGGCATGAGATAATGTGTTCTATGAAATTTTCTTTTAATTTTACACAAAACACACACAGACAGACACACACACACACACACACACACACACAGAGAGAGAGAGAGAGAGAGAGAGAGAGAGAGAGAGAGAGAGAGAGAGAGGAGAACTTATGTTTGAACTGCAGAATTGGTAATAACTACTCAAAATTCTCAAACATAAGATATTTATAAGATAGAGTTGGAAAGCTTTGAGACTGAGATAAAAGTACCTGTGAATGAAATTCGATAGGTACAAATGCTTTTTACAGTTAATTATAACACTTGCAACTTGAACTCAGGACCATTTTATATATATATATATATATATATATATATATATATATATATATATATATAAAATATTGTTTTCATGTCAACAAATAAAATTGAGAATTATCTTGAGTTTATTTTTTTCTATTCATGACAGGTTAGACACAGAAGAAAGCAGATCATCAATGGCAAGAAGAAGGCAAACAGAATTGAAATTTTTATTCCAGAAACAAATGAATTTTGAGTATGTAAATATTACTTAAGCTGGCTCACAGAAAACACTAAATATCATTAATTATTATGAAACTCAGGCATCAGCCAGTTCTGTCTGTGTCTTAAGATAAAATATAAGTAAAAATAAGCAATATATTATTTATGTGATATATAGAGAGAATGCCCCGAGTTCCATGGTTTTTAAATGTCCACGGAAGAGAAGATTAAGTGTTTGCAAATGGATAAACTGTATTTTTACAAGGTGTCATGTGATACTATACCTAAGGAGATGTGTAAAAACTGCCTAATTATCTCTGGTAGAGAACTGTCAGCAGGAAAAACAGATATCTCCAATTTCCAACTTGGAGAACAAATGAGTTTTATTTGAGTTATTTGAAGGAAGCAGAAATGACTCAAAGACAGTAGCATTACCAAGTCCTACCCCCACAGTATTGGGGGAGAGCAGATTATATTAAGAGTTGGTACAACAAAAGTAACAAAAATCATGCAAGTGAAACCCAAGAGGGCAGGGGAATGTTTGAGAAGTGATGAATAAGTTTGATATTGACTTTGGTGGTAGGGTCACATATGTATGTCTCCAAATACATAAAGTTGTATACAGTATAAATAACAGCTTTTTGTATATCAATTAACCTCAATAAAGTGGTTTAAAAGTCTTGTATGGACACACACACATGCACACACATATGTGCATGCACGCACGCGTACACACATACACACACACACTGCTATCAGCTGAGAAGCATTAACCCAGACGATGAAAATTTAAATTTATTTTATAGCTAATATAAATTATGAACTGGGAATTTGTAGAAACATCTAGCTTACTAGTTACAGAGCAGGACAGTTTCAGAAGTTTTAGTGCAAAACAGCCATAAAGAAATGGAAAACACATGTTAGGTAAAAATGAGAAAAGTTTACTTGGAAACCCCACATCCTTCCCAGAACACATGACAGTTGACACTACTTCCTGATCTGAACCCTACTGGTGTGCACACCACCTGAAATCATCTTCTGTTGCCAATACATTGTACATCTTCATCCCCATACTGTCCAATGTGAGCAGAAAGCAGAATCAGATGGCCCTTGGGTCAGAAAGTTTGAGATACTTTGTGTCGTTGCACCATCCATATCTGCCATACTTAGTGTAGAAAAGAATTGTTTTATTAAAGAAGATAAAAGTGATGCAATATGGTTCTATTTCCTTTCTGTTTTGGTGAGAAAACACCGTGTCCAAAAGCAACTCAAGAGAGGAAAGAGTTTCTTTCAGCTTACACTTCCTGGGGGAAGTCACGACAGGACCTCAAATCAGGAGTGGAAACATAAAACCATGTAGAATTGCTGCTTACTGCTTGCTTTCTGCAAACTTTCTTATACAACCTATCTCTACCTGCCTAGGCACAGTGCTGTCCACAATGGCCTAGGCCATCCCACATTAATCACCAATCAAGACAATTTCTCACAGACATCAGCAGTCACAGGCCAACCTGATCTGGGAGATCAGGGCTCCATCAGATGACTGTGTGCTGTGTCACGTTGACAGCTGAAGCTAAGTAGGGAAAAAAAACGGCTGAGCCTTTTAACTTGGCATATAAGGAAGGTAAAGTCGAACATAGGTGTGGATTGCAGCTCCTCTGAGCTTGGATGGGAAAAACGGGGAATGTTGACTGATGTAGTTGCCTGCCTGGATACATGATCTGCTATGAGAGTTTACTTTTGCAAATTTCATCTGTGCTCCTGGCACTTTAGTTGAGAATGTTGAATCTGTCATCTGCATGTTGTAGGTAGCATTCACTTCAATAAATTCTGTAAGATGTCACGCTGGTGTATTTCAGGCTCTGCTAGTAACCAAAATAAGTTGTCTCTCCTCTTATAAATGTGTTTCAGTTTTCTCCAAAGGTGAAATATATGAGCTTGCTTCTTGCCAGCTGAGAGCAATGTGATGAGCATAGAGTGTTCTGCTAAAGGTCAAGGGAGAGGGTGTAAGTCAGAAATGCATGAAACACGAATTTCAGAGGTTTACACATAGACATATTGTAATTGGATGAAATAGGTTATCACATCGATAAATCTATTCCCTCTCCTTTGCAGACCTGCTGCTGATGCAGTGAGTGTACAATATAGGAGAGAGACTATCACAGACAAGTGAACTTTAACATTATCCCACAAGATGAAGGGCTTGCCTGTGATTGTTTATCTATGGCCTATAGAATAAAGCACTAGGGTTCTTCTACCCTTTTCTTCTTCATCACCAGCATTGCCATCATCAAATCTAGGATGTTTCAAAATGAAAGAAGTGAACAAAAAGTAAACCAAACTTCAGGAGAATTCTCACATAGCAACATTTGTAGGATCATGTTTTTTTTTTTTAATACTGTTTGCTTCCTGTGTACTTAGAAACTGTCTTTTTGCTTTGGTTTGATTGGCAGGTAGACAAAATAATAGGTCCCAAATACATTTTCCTTTAGAATCTAACACTGTTTCTTTACATGGAAAGAGAGATTCTTGCACATTAAGACTCTTAAAATGGATACATTCCTGAATTACATGTGTCTGGCATGATCAGAAGGGTCCTTAAAAGATAAAGCACCAAAGGTAGAACTTGGGAAATACTCTGATAACTGAGGAGAGCTGGAGGCCAAAAATTATGAACAGGTTTTAGAAATTGAGACAGGAAAAAATCCAATTTCTTTTGTAGAGCCTCCAGAATAACGTTTGCCCTACTAGAACTTTAATTTCAGCCATATAATATGTGCTTTGTACATCTGACCTCCAAAACAGAAAACCAGAAAATTTGTTCTGCTGTAAGCCATTGAATCATTAAATTTTGGATATCTTTATACCTCTAGTAAGTATCCAGTAAATTAGTGAAGAAATTGGTGATTCCATTTGAGATGTAGAAGGAGTGCACGTTAGTTTTAATAAATCATTGTATGCCCCAAATGAGTGTGAAGATAGTGCATGAAAATTTAGATGGGGGAAATGGTTTTCTTCTCTTACTGAGAAAAGTCAAATATCATACATGCTCTGCCTATGAAGAAATCTCTTTATAATTCACAAATCTTTGATTTAAATATTGCTTTGTCATTTTTAGAATTTAATAGGTCTGGTTGACTTCAGATATGGCAGTATCTATAGCAGAGATGGTAGTTAGTAAAAAGAAATTAACATGGGCCAATGACCCATTCTCAAATTTCTACCTGGAGAAAGGAATGTCTCATGTGCTATGGAAAAACTGAGATGTTTGAAGTCATGGTGGCTTGGTAGTATATATTTGATATCTGAATCTTGGTTAACAAATAAAAATTATAATTTATAATAGAGGTATTTTCATAAGGAATTTTCATTTGCTGATGAATCCTGAAAACTACAATAAGGAATGGCCTAGCAAGACATGACATCTAAATAGATCAAGCCAATCAACTGTCTCACCCATTCAGAGGGCCTGATCCAGTTGGGGGCCCCTCAGCCATTGATTCATAGTTCTTGTGTTTCCATTAGTTTGGCTATTTGTCCTGTGCTTTATCCAACCTTGGTTTCAGCAATTCTCGCTCATATAAACCCTCCTCTTTCTCGCTAATTAGACTCCTGGAGCTCTACCCGGGGCCTAGCCATGAATCTCTGCATCCAGATCCCTCAGTCGTTGGATGGGGTTTCTAGCATGACAATTAGGGTGTTTGGCCATCCCATCACCAGAGTAGGTCAGTTTGGGCTGTCTCTTGACCATTGCCAACAGTCTATTGTGGCATCCAGGCAGTGGGACTGGGTCCTGTGCTCATTGCATGAGTTAGCTGTTTGAAACCAGGGGCTTATACAGGGTCACTAGGCTTGGCCTGGGAGGAGGGGACTGGACCTGCCTGGACTGAGTCTACCAGGTTGATCTCAGTCCTTGGGGGAGGCTTTGCCCTGGAGGAGGTGGGAATGGGGGGTGGTCTGGGGGGCAGGGGAGGGGGCAGGAGGGGGGAGAACAAGGGAATCCATGGCCGATATGTAGAACTGAATTGTATTGTAAAATAAAAAAAAAAGAGAATTTTTAAATTTAAAAAAAAAAAAAGACATGCCATCTAGTGTAATAGTGGCATGCGCATAATGAGAGCAACCAATGACTTTTTTAAAGTTAGACTTAAGTCCTGTTCCACAAGATGAAACTCATACCTGGAACTATTATTAGGACCAGGAACCTGAGGATAGATATGTCATAGACCCTAGGGGAAAACATACTAGTTATTTTGCTAAAGGGCACAGTATAAACCAATGACTTACTCTTGTATCCATAGATGATCACATTTCTCACCCTTCATCAGAGAAGCTTCCATTTGAAGAAGATGGCAAGCTAACACATTGGTCAAGATGCGGAAAATAAGACTGCCAAGTGTTCAGCCATAAGCTGGCCACCTGTATCACAGCCCTTTGTCTAGAAGCTCAGGGATCATTGTGGAAGAGGTATCAGATAGATTCTAAGAGCCAGAAGCAGTGGTTGGTTGCAAGGAAATGGTGTTTCTGAAAAGAGCAGGGTAGTTACAGCATGCAGAAGATTTACGCAAGCTCCAAGGAAGACCAAATCCCAGCACATATAGGAGAAGAAGGCATACCCCTAACTGAGAAGCTATTGGGAATCCATAGCCCATGGGTTGGTGTGGAGGGGGGGTTATTAATCTTGGAGAAGGTAGAAGTGGGGCCAAATGTGATCAAAACACATGTATGAAATTCTCAAAGAAGTAGTAAAAAAATGAGGGAAAAAAGAAAATTAAAATTATTTGAATTTTACTCACCTATAAAGAAATGGTATTTTTAAAATGATTTTATTATTTTAACATTTGTTTTCACTTCTTAATCATGGGGGTGTGCAGTACCAGCAGAGCTCAGAAGAGGGTCTCAGATCTCCTGGAGCTAGAGTTGCAGGTGGTTGTCAACCACCTGACAGGTGTGCTGGGAACCAAACTCAAGTCTTCAACAAAGGCAGTACATGCTCCTAATAGCTAGATCATCTCTCCAGTTCCAGGACGGAGTTGTGTCTCGTGATACATTACATTCAGTAAAATATGTCATCACAGCAGGAAAGAGTACACAATCCCACTTCTGTTCAGTGCCCATAGGTGGCAAATTATAAAGCAGAAATTATAACAGGGATGTTCAGGGGCTGGTGGAAATGGAATGTGTGACAGTGACCTAAGTGTCACAAAGTTTTCTTTGGGCACTTAAAAATATTCTAGAACTTGAAAGTGAAGATGGCTGGACAATTTGTTAAAGTTACGTTTAAAGTCACTAAACAGCTTTATTAATACATTTTATGGTATACAAACACACATCCCAGTAAAGGTCATGATAGAATTTTGCATTGTGGCCTGGGAGGACACAGATTTGCAGCATTTGCCTGTTAGTTGCTGTCCTGAATACCGAGGTCAACTGTAGATATAGTCTCCATGGGCATGCAAGAGCTGCTAATGGTGGAAGTGCAATTTGTAGCATTATTTCAGTTGGTCCAGGATGATGCTGGTCTGCTGTTCTTTGGATGAATCCACTGTAGAATTAAAGGTCTGGGGGCACTGTTTTCTAGCTCCCATGTGAGCCTGGATATTGTATAAACTCTGGAGGTTTACAACTGTACAGTATGGATCCTAGCAATCTGTGACTATAGACCCTTATATTACAAGAAGATTATATTATACCTATGGGATTGAAGTAAGGGCCACAGAATGGGTTAGGTACGTGAATTTTATCCCACTAAGTCTTCAAAGGCAAGAAACTTTTTTGTTCTGTGAGAGGAAAGGGTGAATGAATTCAGAGGACACTCCAAAACATGCATTTGGATGTCTCAAGATGAAGGATGGTGTGATGAGAAATGTTTTGAGAAGGAAATAGATTATCCTAGAGCATCCACAGGGAACTCAACCTCGCCATCACCTTGACTTTAATCCTGAAATTTCTAAACTAAAGAGAAGACATATTAATCAGTTAAATCTTATATACATGTTTATTACTTCCTTTACTTTGTTTTTATCCTTTTGGCCTTTTTAATGTTAATAGGTCACATGTATTATTTGGGGAATATCCATTTTGAGTATCTAAAAGTCATTCATCTGTCACTCAAGATACATTGAATGTCCTCTACTTTTATTTCTTTACTAATGTGTTCATTGAATAAATTCTCCACTCAATGGCTAATGTTTCTGAAACTACAAACATGATAATTTTGTTGATCATAGACATACACAGAAACCACACACAGAGACAAGTCAATTAATGACTATTTGCTATTATCAGAAACTGTCAGCAACTTCTTGAAATAAGAAATTTGAAAAAAGAAGCTTGAATAATTGGTTAAAAGTGATTTTTAAAAATATTTTCTGTGTAAATTAAAATATCAGTAAACTCAGAATTTTGTGGAAATTTGTGTCATAAATATTAACAAAAATATCTGGAAACATATCAAAGTCTTGTGTATCACTAGGATCTTCAGTACATGTAACATTCGTTTTGTTAATGTGAAACTACACTGAAGATAATTAATCAATGATTTACTAACATGATTTCAAATTTTTGCTTTCTCAAAAAAAAATCCACAATTAACAGAAAGAAGATGTATTAAAGTCCAAATGTACTTCATCTCTGGAGACTGAAATCACCACAGTTATTTCACTTTAGGGAAATGAGTGATGAAATTCTACAAGGGAAAAGATGAATTAGCATCCTTGTCAAGTCTCTCAGCGATAACCACAGTAATGACAGCAATTATTTTTAAAGCACTGTTTTGAAGTGTGTAGAACTGAGCCTTAATAGTTCAGCCGTCTTTGTATGGGTGTGACTCTGCTTCAAGTGTGAGAATTACCTTACTTTTTAAGCATCATGCACACTCATGGTTTTGACTACTCCATCTCTGTGCTCTGCAGTACAGCATCCTCTTATGAATGACATGCAGAGTGAGCAGGCTCTCTTGCCATCAACTAATTAAGTCACATTGCCCATTACAGAAGTAAAATGGATGGAATCAACGTGACCCTTCAGCAGCTTATGCTTTGTACTAAATACTGTCTTCCATTAACAAATACATCCATTTCATTTCAGTTCTGAGAATTCTTTCTTTATCTTATAAACTTAGTAAATCAACTGATATGGGAATATGAATACATTTTTTACATAACCCCAGACAAATCCCAGACACAAAGTCAGCATAATTAGTTTATAGACTTTGTACATGGAAGTGTCAGTTATCTTTGTCTTTGAGTTTAACAATAGTCACTCAACAGAACATAGATCTCAAATTTTCTATCAAGTTTGGTTCTTACCCTTTGTGCAGTATGGTCTAAAATGCTGAAAAAGAATACTGAAGAGACAGTTTCTAATAAGTCTGCAGTGTTGCTTCAGAACCTCATTGTAGCATGAATCGTAAAGAGTCTTTATTAATAAAGCAAACCCAGAGCCAAGTATTGGGGTGAACTGGAAGATCAGAGAGACAAAACAAACCACAGCCACCTCACTTCACTGGATCCTCAGCTGATCCTGTTTCCTCAGACTGGATGCCTCTGATTCCTCATCCAGAATGAATCTCAGCTGAACTGCTGCTCCAAAGCCTGAAAGCTTAACCAGCCAAAGGCCTCTAGTTTCTGGTCCCCACGCCTTATATATCTTTCTGCCTCACTCCCTGGGATTAAAGGTGTGATGAGTCACCATGCCTGTCTGTATTCTTGAACAGATGGATTTCTGCTTCTGGAATGCTAGAATTAAAGACATGTGCTATCACTGCCTATCCTCTATGTTTAGTATTGTGGCTTTTCTGTTCTCTGACCCCAGATAAGTTTATTACGGTGCACAACATTTCTGGGAACACAATACCACCTCACCTCATACAACCATTAAGAATATTGTTAGCTGTGAAGCACATCATGGCAAATCTTCTCTGTTAAGTGTATCTTGGTATCATTTGGTTATTACTCCTCCATATGGTTTGCATTCCATGGTGCATTCCACTAAACTCCGCTTATAATTACAGGTAAAGGGTAGACATGGCCCATGAGTTGAAGCATGTATGATCTAAAGAAACATTGTTGTTGTTTTAAGGAAGTCTTCGTCAATTTCAAATCCCCTTTGGGAAATAACCATATTGAATTTTGACTAGTCTTTAATAATTTAGTATGAGAGTGTCTTGTCAAAATTTTGACTGGTTGTCTTAGATTTGGGGAACATAGAGTTTCTTTTTGATAGAATATAAGCTTAAGAGCAAAACAATATTCAAAATATGTCCTTTTTTTTCTTTTTCTGTAATTTTATTTTTTTCCTTTTATTTTATTTTACAATACCATTCAGTTCTACATATCAGCCATGGATTCCCTTGTTCTCCCCCCTCCTGTCCCCTTCCCCTTCCCGCCAGCCCACCCCCCATTTCCACCACCTCCAGGGCAAAGCCTCCCGCGAGGACTGAGATCGACCTGGTAGACTCAGTCCAGGCAGGTCCAGTCCCCTCCTCCCAAGTGTCCCTGCATAAGCCCCAGGTTTCAAACAGCCAACTCATGCAATGAGCACAGGACCCAGTACCACTGCCTAGATGCCTCCCGAACAGTCAAGCCAATCAACTGTCTCACCTATTCAGAGGGCCTGATGCAGTTGGGGGCCCCTCAGTTTTTGGTTCATAGTTCATATGTTTCCATTCGTTTGGCTATTTGTCCCTGTGTTTTATCCAACCTTGGTTTCAACAATTCTCGATCATATAAACTCTCCTCTTTCTCGCTAATTAGACTCCTGGAGCTCCACCCGGAGCCTAGCCGTGGATCTCTGCATCCAGATCCCTTAGGCATTGGATGGGATTTCTGGCACGACTATTCGGGTATTTGGCCATCCCATCACCAGAGTAGGTCAGTTCGGGCAGTTTCTTGACCATTGCCAGCAGTCTATTGTGGGGGTATCTTTGTGGATTTCTCTGGGCCTCTCTAGCACTTTGCTTCTTCCTTTTCTCATGTGGTCTTCATTTACCATAGTCTCCTATTCCTTGTTCTCCCTCTCTGTTCTTGATCCAGCTGGGATCTCCCGCTCCCACAGGCTCTCTTTCCCTCGACCCTCGCCCTTCATTACTCCCATTCATGTCCAGGTTGTTCATGTAGATCTCAGCTATTTCTCCATCATTGGGCGATCCTTGTGTCTTTCTTGGGGTCCTGTTTTCCAGGTAGCCTCCCTGGTGATGTGAGCAGCAGTCAAGTCATCCTTGTTCCACATCTAGTATCCTCCTATGAGTGAGTACATACCATGTTTGTCTTTCTGAATCTGGGTTACCTCACTCAGGATGATTTTTTTTTAGATCCATCCATTGGCCTGCAAACCTCAAGATGTCATTGTTTTTCTCTGCTGAGTAGTATTCCATTGTGTATATGTGCCACAATTTATTTATCCATTCTTCAGTTGAAGGGTATCTAGGTTGTTTCCAGGTTTTGGCTATTACAAACAATGCTGATATGAACATAGCTGAGCATAGTGCTCTTGTGGTATGATTGAGCGTTTCTTGGGTATATGCCCAAGAGTGGTATAGCTGGATCTGGGGGGAGATTGCTTCCCAATTTTCTAAGAAAGCGCCATATTGATTTCCAAAGTGGTTGTACAAGCTTGCATTCCCACCAGCAGTGGAGGAGAGTTCCCCTAGTTCCACAGCCTCTCCAGCATAAGGTGTCTTCAGTGTTTTTGATCTTAGCCATCCTGACAGGTGTAAGGTGGTATCTCAGAGTTGTTTTGATTTGCATTTCCCTGATGATTAGGGATGTTGAGCAATTCCTTAAATGTCTTTCAGCCAATTGATTTTCCTCTGTTGAGAATTCTCTGTTTAGTTCTATAGCCCATTTCTTAATTGGACTGTTAGGCATTTTGATGTCTAATTTCTTGAGTTCCTAATATATTCTGGATATCAGTCCTCTGTCAGATGTGGGGTTGGTGAAGATCTTTTCCCATTCTGTAGGCTGTCACTTTGCCTTGTTGACTATATTCTTTGCTCTACAAAACATTCTCAGTTTCAAGAGGTCCCATTGATTGATTGTTTCTCTCAGTGTCTGTGCTACTGGTGTTATATTTAGGAAGTGATCTCCTATGCCAATGTGTTCAAGACTACTTCCCATTTTCTCTTCTAGCAGGTTCAGAGTAGCTGGATTTATGTTGAGGTCCTTGATCCACTTGGACTTAAGTTTTGTGCATGGTGACGGGTATTGATCTATTTGCAGCCTTCTACTAGTTGATAACCAGTTATGCCAGCACCATTTGTTGAAGATGCTTTCTTTTTTCCATTGTACACTTTCGGCTTCTTTGTCAAAAATTATATGTTTATAGGTGTGTGGGTTAATGTCACAGTCTTTAATTCGATTCCATTGGTCCACATGTCAGTTTTTATGCCAATACCAAGCTGTTTTTATTACTGTAGCTCTATAGTAGAGCTTGAAGTCAGGGATCATGATGCCTCCAGAGGTTGTTTTATTGTACAGGATTCTTTTGGCTATCCTGGGTTTTTTGTTTTTCCATATGAAGTTGATTATTATTTTTTCCAGGTCTGTGAAGAATTGTGTTGGTATTTTGATGGGGATTGCATTGAATCTGTAGATTGCTTTTCGTAAAATTGCCATTGTTACTATGTTGGTCCTGCCTATCCATGAGCATGGGAGATCTTTCCATTTTCTGACATCTTCTTCAATTTCTTTTTTTCAGGGACTTAAAGTTCTTGTCATATAGGTCCTTCACTTGCTTGGTTAGTGTTACTCCAAGGTATTTTATGTCATTTGTGGCTATTGTAAAGGGTGGTGTATCTCTGATTTCCTTCTCAGCTTCTTTGTCCATTGTATAGAGGAGGGCTACTGATTTTCTTGAGTTGATCTTGTATCCTGCTATGTTGCTGAAGGTGTTTATAAGCTTTATCAGTTCCTGGGTGGAATCTTTGGGGTCACTCAAGTATACTATCATGTCATTTGCAAATAGGGAAAGCTTGACTTCTTCCTTTCCAATTTGTATCCCCTTAATCTCCTTATGTTGTCTTATTGCTCTGGCTAGAACTTCAAGTACTATATTGAATAAGTATGGGGAGAGCTGACAGCCTTGCCTCGTTCCTGATTTTAGTGGAATTGCTTTGAGTTTTTCTTCATTTAATTTCATGTTGGCTGTTGGCTTGCTATAAATTGCCTTTATTATGTTTAGGTATGTTCCCTGTATTCCTGATCACTCCAAGACTTTTATCATGAAGGGGTGTTGGATTCTGTCAAATGCCTTTTCTGCATCTAGTGAGATGATCATGTGGGGTTTTTTTTTCTTTGAGTTTGTTTATATGATGTATTACATTGACGGACTTTCGTATGTTGAACCACCCTTGCATCCCTGGGATGAAGCCTACTTGATCATGGTGGATAATTGTTTTGATGTGTTCTTGGAGTCTGTTTGCCAGTATTTTATTGAGTATTTTTGCATCAATGTTCATGAGGGAGATAGGTCAGTAGTTCTCTTTCTTTGTTTTATCCTTGTTTGGTTTAGGAATCAGGGTAATTTTAGCCTCATAAGAGTTTGGTAATGTCCCTTCTGTTTTTATTGTGTGGAACAATTTAGAGAGTATTGGTATTAAGTCTTTTTTGAAGATCTGTTAGAATTCTGGGCTGAAACCATCTGGTCATGGGCTTTTTTTTGCTTGGGAGACTTTTAATGACTGTTTCTATTTCCTTAGGGGTTATTGGACTATTTAAATAGTTTATCTGGTCTTCATTTAAATTAGGTATGTGGTACCTATCCAGAAAATTGTCCATTTCTTTTAGGTTTTCCAGTTTTGTGGAGTAGAGGTTTTTTTTTTTTTTTTTTTTTTTTTTAAATTGGTCAAGTTCTAATGTAAATTTTTTTAATTAATTAATTTATTTATTTTTACAATCGTATTCAGTTCTACATAACAGCCACAGATTCCCTTGTTCTCCCCCTTCCTGCCCCCTCCCCTTCCCCCCAGCCCATTCCCCATTCCCACCACCTCCAGATCAAGGCCACCCCCGAGGACTGAGATAGACCTGATAGACTCAGTCCAGTCCCCTACTCCCAGATTGAGCCATGTGTCCCTGTATAAGTCCCAGGTTTCAAACAGCTATCTCATGCAATGAGCCCAGGACCTGGTACCACTGCCTAGATGCCTCCCAAACAGATCAAGCCAATCAACTGTCTCACCTATTCAGAGGGCCTGATTAAGGAATTACTCAACATCCCTAATCATCAGGGAAATGCAAATCAAAACAACTCTGAGATACCACCTTACGCCTCTCAGAGTGGCTAAGATCAAAAACACTGAGGACACTTTATGCTGTAGAGGATGTGGAACTCGGGGAACTCTCCTCCACTGCTGGTGGGAATGCAAGCTTGTACAACCACTTTGGAAATCAATATGGGGCTTTCTTAGAAAATTGGGAATCAATCTCCCCCAAGATCCAGCTATACCACTCTTGGGCATATACCCAAGAAATGCTCAATCATACCACAAGAGCACTTGCTCAGCTATGTTTATATCAGCATTGTTTGTAATAGGCAAAACCTGGAAACAACCTAGATGCCCTTTAACTGAAGAGTGGATAAATAAATTGTGGCACATATGCACAATGGAATACTACTCAGCAGAGAAAAACAATGACATCATGAGGTTTGCAGGCCAATGGATGAATCTAGAAAAAATAATCCTGAATGAGGTAACCCAGATTCAGAAAGACAAATATGGTATGTACTCACTCATAGGAGGATACTAGATGTGGAACAAGGATGACTGGACTGCTACTCACATCACCAGTGAGGCTACCTGGAAAACAGGACCCCAAGAAAGACACGGGGATCACCCAATGTGGAGTAGAGGTTTTTGAAATGTGACCTGATAATTCTCTGGATTTCCTCAATGTCTGTTTTTATGTCCCCCTTTTCACTTCTGATTTTGTTGATTTGGATTTTCTCTCTCTGTCTTTTGGTTAGTTTGGATAAGGGCATGTCTATATTGTTGATTTTTCTCAAAGAACCAATTCTTTGTTTCATTAATTTTTTATATTGTTCTCTTTGTTTCTATTTTATTGGTTTCACCTCTCACTTTGATAATTTCCTGGCATCTATTCTTCCTGGGAGACTTTGCTTCTTCTTGTTCTAGAGCTTTCAGGTGTGCTGTTAAGTCAGTAGTGTGAGATTTCTCCAACTTCTTTATGTGGGAATTTAGTGCTATGAATTTCCCTCTTAGCACTGCTTTCATAGTGTCCCATAAGTTTGGGTATGTGGTTTCTTCATTTTCGTTGATCTCTAGGAAGTCTTTAATTTCTTTCTTTCTTTCTTCCTTAACCCATTGGTGATTCAGTTGAGCATTATTCAGTTTCCATGAGATTGTAGGTTTTCTGTAGTTTTTGTTGTTGTTGAAATATAACTTTAAACCACGGTGGTCTGATAGAACACAGGAGGGTATTCCAATTGTTTTGTATTTGTTGAGATTTGCTTTGTGGCCAAGTATGTGGTCGATTTTAGAGAAAGTTCCATGGGGTGCTTAGAAGAAGGTATATTCTTTTTTGTTAGGATGGAATGTTCTGCAGATATCTATTAGGTCCATTTGGGTCATGACATCAGTTAAGTCCTTTATTTCTCTGTTAAGTTTCGATTTGGGAGATTTGTCCAGTGATGAAAGTGGGGTGTTGAGATCTCCCACTATTAATGTGGGGGGGTTTATATGTGGTTTAATCTTTAGTAGTGTTTCTTTTACATAGTGGGTGCCCTTGTGTTTGGGGCATAAATGGTCAGAATTGAAACTTCATCTTGGTGGATCTTTCCTGTGATGTGGATGTAATGCCCTTCTTGATCTCTTTTGATTGATTTTAGTTTGAAGTCTATTTTGCTGAATATCAGGATGGCTACACCCACTTGTTTCTTAAGACCATTTGATTGGAAAGTCTTTTCCCAGCCTTTTATTCTTAGGTAGTGTCTGTCTTTGAATTTGTGATGTGTTTCTTGTATGCAGCAGAAAGATGGGTCCTGCTTTTGTATCCATTCTGTAAGCCTATGTCTTTTTATAGGTGAATTAAGTCCATTGATATTAAGGGATATTAATGACCAGTGATTGTTCATCCCTGTTATTTTTTGGTGGTAGTGTGTGTGTACTTCTCTTCCTTGGGGTTTACTGCTGTGGCTTTATCCATTGCCTGTGTTTTCGAGGGTGTGTCTGACTTCCTTCGGTTGGAATTTTCCTTCTAGTGCTTTCTGTAGGGCTGGGTTTGTGGATAAGTATTGTTTAAATCTTGCTTTGTCTTGGAATGTCTTGTTCACTCCATCTATGATGATTGAAAGTTTTGCTGGGTATATTAGTCTGGGCTGACATCCATGGTCTCTTAGTGTCTGCATTACATCTGTCCAGGTCCTTCTGGTTTTCAAAGTCTCCATTGAGAAATCGGGTGGTATTCTGATGGGTTTGCCTTTATAGGTCACTTGGCTTTTTTCCTTTGCTGCTCTTAATATTCTTTCTTTATTCTGTACATTTAGCTGTTTAATTATTATGTGGTGAGGGGACTTTTTTGGGGGGTCTAGTCTGTTTGGTGTTCTATAGTCTTCTTGTATCTTCATAGGCATTTCCTTCTTTAAGTTGGGAAAGTTTTCTTCTATGATCTTGCTGAATATATTTTCTGTGCCTTTGAGTTGGTATTCTTCTCCTTCTATCCCTATTATTCGTAGATTTGATCTTTTCATGGTGTCCCAAATTTCTTGGACATTTTGGTTCATGTCTTTGTTGGCTTTAGTGTTTCCTTTGACTGATGAATCTATTTCTTCTACTGTATCTTCAGTGCCAGAGATCCTTTCTTCCATCTCTTGCATTCTGTTGGTTATACTTGCATCTGAATTTCCCAATCATTTACTCAGATTTTCTATTTCCAGCATTCCCTCTGTTTGTGTCTTCTTCATTTTTTCTATTTCCCTTTTCAGGTCTTGGACTGTTTCCTTCATCTGTTTCATTGCTTTTTCATGATTTTCTTTCAGTAGTTTATTGTTTTCTTCCAGGACTTTATTGTTTCCTTCTAATTTGTTTGCCCTTTCTTCTAGTTGTTTATAGCGTTCCCATTTTTTTTTTGTCTTTTCCTCTACACAAGCCTCTACCTTCTTCATGATGTTATTCATAAGGCTGTTTTCTTCTGCTCTTTCCAATTTTTAATGTTCAGCTCTAGATATTGGAGGAGGGTTAGGTTATAGTGATGCTGTATTGCTCTTCATTTTGTTGTATGTACTTCTGCCTTGATGTCTGCCTATTTCCCTGTAGTTCGTTCTTGGTCTTATCAGCACACTTGGTTCAGACAGAGCTGACAGATTCAGGAAGTCTCTCTCTCTTGTCCAGATGGGAGCTCTCTTGTCCAAATGGGAACTCCAGAGTAGGATGGAAGCTCTTGTCCAGAGGGGAAGTCCAGGGCAGGATGGGCGCTCTTGTCCAGAAGGGAAGCCTGGGGCAGGATGGGAGCTCTCTCTTTGGTCCAGAAGGGAAGTCCAGGGCAGGATGGGATCTCTTGTCCAGAAGGGAAGTCTGAGGCAGGATGGGAGCTCTCTCTGGTCCGGAAGGGAAGTCCAGGGCAGCATGGGAGCTCTCTTTCTCTGGTCCAGAAGGGAAGTCCTGGGCAGGATGGGAGCTGAGGGCCAGTCTCTTAAGTCTCAGGAAGTGGCTGGGGTCTCGGGCGCATGGGCATGGGGGCAGGGCGTGGAGATTGCAGGGTCTGCCGGGGGTCTTGGAGAAGGGGATCCTTCCCGGTGGTGCTAGAAGGGAACCTGCCTGGTGGCCAGAACCTGGGGCCAAGTTGGGCAGGTCTTCCCCTGGCTGGTGCCCAGGAATGTGGTCCGGGCTGAGCCAGGACACTCCTCTCTGGACCAGAAGGGAAGCAGGGTCCCTGGTCAAGAAGGGAAGTCTGTGGCAGGAACTCAAAATATGTTCTATACAATGCTAACTCTTAAAGCTATGTGCAATGATGTAATATGTAATCCTAGGATGCAGGAGGCAGAGACGGGAAGATCTCCATGGCTTTGAGGGCACTTTGGTCTATATAACCAGTCCCTTGTTAGCCTAGTCTAAAAGGTGAGACCCTGTCTCAAAATAGAAACAAACCAATTTTAACTATCAACAGAAATTAACAGATACTATTACTTAAACCATTTTTAAATGTGAGTGGATTCTGATTTTTAAATTTTAGCCTTTTTGCTAAATTAATTGGTCTTTAATACACTAATATATACTTGTAGTTCTTCATCATTGAGTTGTTATGTGAGTTGTTTGCTTGGTTGTGTGGTGACCATTTATAATGGACATGGCTCTCTGGTTAGCTTGCTTAGGATACTGGTTAGGAACATTGGTATGCAGGAGGATAGAACATCCCTTAGCTTGGGATCCATAGGCATCAAAAAACCTCAATGTAATGCAGTTGACAATTGTTCCAAGTGAGACTGCATTTTCAATGTCAATGATGATCTGAGCTGAAAATGAAGATGAGTGGTCACAGAAGAATTTGTTCTACAGCTATTGAATGGGATTTGATTTGCAAATACAATGTGTATCTAGGCAGAAGAAGTTACTACAAGATACTCATAAGAATGGTGTAACATGAAGAAAGTATAGTTTAATGGGCCACTAAAGATGAAATCTCATGATATTAACATTTCACATTCTTTAGAACTATGAGTTTTGGTATTGTGCAAACCAATCATTTATCTGTCTCTAGCACAAGCTATATTTTTTTTACTCTTAAAATCCTTGCTGTGATTCTTACTTGCCAGCAGAGGCAGTCACAAAGTTTTCTTTCTACAAGTAGCATTTGAAAACTAATTCTTCTTACTGAATCTAGTTGTAATTGGCAAGAGATTCTACAGAATGAAATACGGTTTATGAGATAGCACTGTCCTTATTAATTGGCAACCAATTATCATTACCCTGATGAAACTGGGTCACTCATTCTGTTTTATATACTGGCTCATTATTGAAGTTAAAACCTGTGTGATGAGGGCTAGATAGATAATTGAATGGTTAAAAGCACCTGCTAATCTTCCAGAGGATTTGGGTTCAATTCTCAGCACCCATAATTTAGCTAACAACCATCTACTTGTTGTTCCAGTTCCAGAGGATCTAACACCCTTTTTTTGGCCTCTGTGGGAAATGACATATCCTGACACAGATGCACGCATATACATAGTTTAAAACTTTAAAAAATAAGTCTTAATAAAAACGAGTATAACTAAGCTGGAGGCTAGTTTGGAGCAGTGTCTACTGTCATTAGTAAAGGCATAAATCTTGTCTTTTTGTATTGATCCCAGATAATAGTGGTTTGAATTAAATAGTTACTCATTGTGACTTTTTGGTAAATTATTCACTATTAGCAATAACAAAATTCAGGTGTCTGATTTCCGTGATGGATCCTTTCACGGCTTGTCATTTTTAATAACAACAATTGCTATTTTAGTAGAATTAGGCTTCCATGCTATTCTGAGGCTGCTTAAGCCTCTTGCAATCTTATTATCATAGCAAATAGGGTGAGAGCCACCCTAAATTAACCCCAATACACTGGATACAGAACTCAGAACTGATAACGGTTCTGTTATTGCTCTTACACACAGACATGTTTGTGCCAGCCTGGAATGGGTGAGGCTCCCCAGAGGGGGGGTGGTTGGTTGGTTGGTTTGGTTTTACTTGTTTGACTTTTTGAAACAGGCTTTTACTCTGTCCTTCAGACTTACCTGAAACTGGTTATGCTCCTGGCTTTGGCTCTGAGTACTAGTGAAGAGCACCATGCTTAGCACCATGCCCAGCTGCTAAAGGTAAAGTTGGACCTGGAAAACGTGAGATTTGCACGCGTTTGCCTGAGGATATTCTGTAGCCAGAAGCCATGCTGAGCTTGTTTAACAACTTAAGAATTCACTGAAGAAATACACTTGAAATTTTTTCTTAATTCTGAAAAGATATATGATGTTTAAATTTTTTCCACAGGTGTTGACTATTTGAAGGACAGTTGGCCAAATGACTTAGATTAGAATGTTCAGCATTTTTGATAATGAATCATGCAATCCACCTGCTCCAGGATGGAAACCAGTGATGATGGAAATGTTTGTATACACTTATACGGAAATTATCAGCCCCAACTCAATACAACATGTGGGTTTTAGAAAGGACTGTCGAGGAATGTGATGTTTTCATGGTCTGATTTGGAAAGCATCTGTGACTGAAGAAATGCATTTCTTTATTTTTGTGACTAATGCATAAAGAAAAATCTTAAAAGTGACAGTAGCACCAAATAGCAAATAGAAAATATCAAATTGAGTATAAATTAGGCAATGTCTACGTGGTTTATAAGAACTACTTTATTCTCATGACAAAATCAGGAGAATGTACCTAAATAAAATTCCAAAATGATATTTCTCATAAATATAGATTAAAAAATTCATACTATATTAAGATGGAGAATACAGCAATACCTAAAAATAATATATAAAAGCAATCATTAAGTTTATTCAAAAAATGTAAAGATGATTTACTTTATAAAAATCAAACAGAGTCTATACCAACAACACAGAAATAGAAATATATAGGAAAACATTTATGAAAATAAAAGTTACCTCAAATAAATCATGCCCCCAAATGCATGTAATAATGCCATTCTAGCTAGCCCTAACAAACATGAACTCCCTAGGATAGATCTAATGAAACCCAATTCTAGCAAATGTCACTCCAATAATAAAAAAAAATCTAAATAGTTTCAAAGATGTGACTGAAAGATTCAAATATCTTACCTAGAATTTCTCCATGAATTATAGACTTACATAGTATAGTCTTCTAATTGTTTAATATAGATAAGAATGCAAAGGACCTATAAAAATGGTTTGAAATAAAAATAGAAAGTCAGATAACATGGATTTTGGCATACAAAATTGTACATAGTTATGGGGTACAATGTGATATTCATGCAATATGCAAAGATTAGATTGAGATGAACAGCTTTTCCACCTCCTTAATATAAAAGGATCTTGTTGTTAGAGTTATCAATCTCTGATTTAGATTTTTATAAAATATATTCTAAAGTGTTGTGAATTGTGCTCACCCTATTGTGGTCCAGAGTTTAGAGTACACTACTCCTACAGAGTTAGTAATATTTTCATATGCATTACTCAGCCCCTCTCTTGAGATATCCCTGGCTGTCCTATCCTCCTGTGACCTTTATGCAAACCTCTTCTGCTATGAAACCAGCTGATTTAGGGTCTACATGTGAGCAGAGCATTTTACCTTCTTATTGTAATTAATTAAAAGTTCTGTAGTTTCTTCCATAACAGGAACAGGATCTTATGCCTACAAACTGTCCCACTGTATACACATACACAATAACTTATTTAAAGAGTCAGCCATCTGTGGACATCATAGAAAGCCCCATATGCTGGCTGTTGTGAATAACGTTGTAATGGATATGAGAGTTCAGGTGTTTTTTGAACCTACTGATTCCATTTTCTTATGCTGTCTACACAAAAGTAGGTGATAGCTGGGTTATGGAGAAGCTTTGGTTTTCATTTCTGAGATCCCTCCATGTCATTTTTCACAATAACTATATTTTCAGCAGAAGAACATAAGAGCTCTAAGCATCCATCACACCAGCATCTTTCTCTTTAGATTTTGCCTTTAGATCATCATTCTACCAAGGGTGATTTGTGTATAGTATGGCTTTCTTTCCTTTGCACCTTTCCTGACAGTGATGTTGGACACTTTTCCTCTGGCATATCTGTTTAGGTCATTAGCCCATTTCAAGTCAGTTTTCTTGGATTTTTTTCTCTTGACTTTTCATGAATTCTTAGCATTAAGTTCAGATAGGATGAAAGTGTCTGCAGATGCCCTCTTCCCTTCTATGGGCTGCCTCTTTGCTGATCTGTTTCTTCCCCTTTGTTTCTTCTTAGTTTGATATCATATCATTGTTGTGGTTTGTTCTTTGAAGTCTGGGGATACCATAAAATAATATATTTGCCTATTTAAATGCTTTGAAGTATTTCCTTTAGGTGTTATTCTGTGAACTCGGGAACCTTAGATATTGCATTCAGTATGTGGGTCTTTGTATCATTCTGAATTGATTTTTTTAATAATCAGAGATTTGCTGCTCTTTCAGCTTTTCTGACACCATTTGTTAAACAGAAGTAATGTATGTACCTTGTCAGTATTTCAATTAAGAGACATTTCTACCAAAGCAGATTCTCCATGCATTCTACAGTCTGTCTTTTATGAAATTAGTGCCTTTAAGAAAATAATTTTCAAATATTATGTTATACTCCTGGAGTTAATTACAAGATCATAATGAATTTTCATATGCATAGGGATATATATATGTACATATATATATACTAGTATTTGCATAGATGTTTACTTGAGTCTTTAGTCAACAAGAGGTAGTACCTTCTAATATTACTTTCTTGTAATGCACTTTACAGCTTTCAATATTAAAATGGCACTGTTAAAACTCAGCTAAGGTAGTTTCCTTTTTCATATTCTGAACTTCGCTTCATACGGTTTTGATGGTCAGAAGTGCTTGCTACTGAAGTCATCTTGCTCTGGAGGTTCCTTGATATCATTTCTACTTGTCACACAAAATTTACTTTTCATAATATATTTTTAAAAGTTTATGAAGTCACTTTTCAACAACTGAACATGGTGTCAACTACATGTGTGTATCTCACTGTTTAGGAACACACTCTAGTACCATACTTTTAAAAGCCCTCCAATAGTTGCCATGGGAATGCAGGCAAACCATCTCCATATCTTTGTCTTTCACAAAGCTGAGTCTGCACAAGCCTTGCTCATAAAGACATTTCAAAATGATCACAAATTAGTCTAGACAGTCTCCACACATGCTTCAAACTCAGGATATGTCTGATTAACAGCTCCAAAAGAGCATCTGACTGGGTGTCAAGCTGGCCTTTTTACATATGAAAAAAGAATCATCTGCACGTCGCTGGACCAGTCCTATCTCCTTCCATCCATTACACAATCAAACCTCTCTGCTATCTGTCATACGTGTGTGTGTGTGTGTGTGTGTGTGTGTGTGTTATATTGTGTATGCATAATGAATATATATTTATATCTTATATTTCTATTCTGTACCTGTGAACTTGAAACCAATCAAGGTTTTACGTAAAGCACATGCATCACATACTTCGCATACCTGTGTTATGATGTATCCATGGCATAGTCTATGTCTTTTTCTCTATCATACAAAGGAAGGTTCAGAGAGAAGGGCTGGAAGTGGCATCTACACTTACAACACACAGATTCGTAAAGCGAGTGCTTTGGGAGCGTTACCAGAATTAGAATGGCATCAAGTTCAAAGAGAAAACAAAGAGCAGAGCTCAGAGGTAGTCTGCACATCACAAAGAAGACAAAGTAGTAACAAAATCACAAGAAAAAATAATGGCTTTTAGGCCCTTTGGCCTAAAGCGATTGGATTCAAAGTTGAGCTTTGAAGTCTATTTTCTAAAGGGTGTATTGAAATTAAAGAAAAATAGGTATTGTAAAATTTCTTTCTAATTGTAGCATATTCATATCCTAGAATGGCAAACATACAAGACAAACTTAAAAGCCAGGTGAACCTCACATAAATTTAAATGGAAATTCATGATTCATTTTCCCCACTTAATTTTCATACATAATAAACAGGTTGAAAAAATGTTCAAAGGTGATTTCTAAAGGAATAATTTGCTTTGAATTTTGTTAATAATGAAAATGGACTTCATCTGATTGATAAACGCAGGAGTGTGGATTTATTTTCTTTATGGACCAAAATTTTTGAGCATCCATGGAAGTCAAGAATAACATCCTTGGTTGCTCAACACTCAAGTACAAAATAAATCTGTGAGTGATGCTTTCCTAGTGATGGTCAGGCAAAGAATGATAGAAGAAAAACTTCTAAGAAGCAAAAAAATAAAAAAGAAGAAGAAGACTGAATTTGAGTTCTGTGTCTGTCATTTCCAACTCCAGCATGTTCATTTTTAATTCACAGATTGTCCTTGTCTCTTGATTGGTTAAATATCAAAGTTAAATGAACAGTGTCTAAAGGAACTTTTTGTGAGCTAGTAAGTAACTTATTTATAAAATTCAAGTATATACAAAGTTTAATATCATTATTTTTCTGTATTGAACTCAGCATCATTTATTTGTCACTTGATATTACTTACAGATAAAATATTTTAGATGGGGGTAAGGGCGTGGTTCCATGGATAAAGCACTTAGCTTTGCAAGTATAAAGACAAGATTTGAGATCCCCAGCACCCACACAAAAAAGTCAGGCATATGGCACGTGCCTGGAACCCCGGTGCACAGAGATAGAATCATAGATACAACACACTTCCCTGCTTGCTTTCCAGTCATTTGTTGGATCTATTCACCTGCTTTCTTCTCTCTCCTTCACTAGATGCAGCCAGGTAGACAGGCTTCAGAATTCCCCCTGAGAGTCCAGAGGCTCCTAATTTACCACTTGGCTTCCTTCTACACTCGTTTATTCCCTGCACTTTAGCTGGATGGATTTTATTAACTTTAGTTGTTTGTGCTTGAGAAGCAGGAAAGCCAAAAAGATCAGATGAAATATTCTTTGGTGTTTCTCCACACAGAACCTGCATCTATGAGGTTCATCTTTGAAATGTATTGTCATACTCTTGATTGTTTATATTAATTATATATGTATAATTAATAATTATGTATGTGTGTTATATAATTGTGTGTATAACTGTGTGTATATAACATATCATATGTATATATTACGTGTGTGTCTGTGTGTCCATGTGTATCTGTATACGTGTCTATGTGTCTGTGTGTAACAAACAATTAAATCTGACTTTATTTAACTTTCTCTGGTCTTCCTGTATGTTTTTAAAGTGTGAGATATTTGGATGATGAACTTTATTTGTATTTATCCTGAATGAGGTACTGAGTGGATGAGAGCCTGAACTTTGACAAACACTGCAAAGGGACATAGTAGAGAATGCTAACTGTTCATGACCACAGCCCTAAAACAGACAACAGGAGGTATAAATCACTGTATATTCAACTTCTCATGAGAAAGCTGGTTCACAGATGGGAAAAATCAGCTGCTTAAGAAAAACATAATAATGATTTGCTTCTAAATTTTTTTTTCATAAACAATGTCAAAATAACTACTAACAACCCTGCTTATCAAAGAATGTGTTCCTAAGCCTATAAGTGTAGGAATTGCAGCAAAAAAAAAAAAATACACAAGTCTCTGGGACAGAAAACATTGCAGTGACTGAATACCCTTACACAAAGTGAAAGGAAAAATAGGTTCCAAAGCACAGAAGAAGCTGTGAACTACAGTTGGAAACAGGAGTCATTGATATCAAACAGTAATCAGGGTGAGAGTGTAATCTGCTCAGAGTGCAGAAGTCTGATTATAACTGAGCTTTTGTTTTGACAATTCATCATGTTGGCTCTCTGTTACCACAAAAAGAAGGTGCTTTTGTGTGTATCAAAAATTAACCCTTTTTCCAAGAATTGGGAAGTAGATAATTATATGAAGAACAAATGAGTTTTTTTGTAGAGTGAACTGAAATGGGTTTTTGTCTTGTTTTGTTTGGTTTGGTTTGTTCTCAGAAATAAATCCTGATTTTTTCTCATAACACAGTAGCCTTTCCCAATCATTTCCCAGCACAGCACCTCGCAGAGGGTGATTGTCACTAGAAGATCTATTTGGTAGGGCCAGATGAGAAGTATACAAACCTGACCTAGGTTAATATCATTATCATTATAGACTAGAAATAAGAGAGTTTGGCCATGTATTGACAACCAGCACCATAGAATTTGGGCATGACCAGTTGCTAATCACATTAGTTGTACTGACATATTGAGAAAAAGAGATTTTAAAAAAATACTCTGTGGGAAAGGTTTTTTGTAATCTGAAAATTTTCCTTTTCTTTCTATTTGATACTACACCTGGTCACTATGTGATAGTGTAAGCTAATATGTAAATGAAACTGCATACAAAAAACAAAGCATGGTGCTTTTTAAAGAGCATGCACTCGTTGACTTTGAAATGTGTGTGAGTGTCTATGCCTGCTTGTCCGCATGTACACCACATCATGCAATTCTGCAGAAGCTAGAAGAGGGCATTGAATCCCCTTGTACATGGCTTATAGGCAGGTTTTATTGTCCATGCAGATGCTGGCAACCAAACCTGGTCCTCTACAAGAGCAGTGAGTGTTATTAACTACTGGACCATCTCTCTAGCCTTGAAATCATGTTATTAGATTAGGTATCAGGGACATACATACTTCTTGTCCGCATTCTATTTTCATAAATGAGTAATTTAAAAAAAAATAAGATTTAATTGGATAAGAATCATGAAGGCTAGGGGATTCAAGATCAACTTGGCCATACTGGCCTGGCACTTCTTATAATTTAAGACTCTGGGCAGGATCTCTAGGCAAGAGAGGACCCTACATAGAGAGACATAGTGAGTCACAGGCTTAGGCTCCTTTCCTCCTATATAGCAGCTAATGAGAGGCCTCAAATTCATCTAATCCCAGCTGTCTTCCAAAAGCTGCACTTACAAACTCTTTATATATGATTTTAAAGATTGAGTTCCAGTGTGGCTTTTGAAGGGAACAGATCATAACATCATTTGAATATCATCTTATAAATAGTTTTACTTAAATACTTTTTCAGAAGCTAAGTCCCCATATCCATAAAAATAAAAACCATCCATGTTGAAACTGATTGTAAAATATTCCAAATATAAACACTTGTTTTTGCCTGGTGTGCTGTCTCACTCTAGTAACCTCGACTATTGGGAGATTTAAAAGCAGGAGGATTATTTAAAGATGTTTATAGGCAAGAAAACTGCCTGCATGGTAGAGTAAAACAGGTTACCCACTTTGATGTGTATCTTAGCTACTTTTCTATTGCTATTAAGAGTCACCATAACCAAGAACAAACTTATTAAAAAATACATTAAATTGGAGCCTTGCATACAGTTTTTTATTCAATAATTATATTTATGATATTTACTAATTATATTAATTGTATTAATTTATTACATTCATGTTTTGCATACAGTTTTGTAGGGTGAGTTCACGGCCATCACTGTGGGGAGCAATACAGCAGGCAGGCATAACATTAAAGCAGTAGTTAAGAGCTTACATCTGAATCATAAGCAGGGGGCAGAGAGATTGCTAACTGGGAATAGCATAGGGTCCTGAAATCATATTTAGAGACACATCCATATACATCCATAAATATGTATTTATTACATATATATTCCCAGGAGACATATATGTGCATGTAACAACAACAAAAAGTCCATACATTTTATGGTGAGCAAAGAGAGGTAAATGAGAGGGTTTGTAGGGAGGAATGGGAAGTGTGAAGTATAGTTATATTATAGTCTCAAAAATAAAAGAAAAAATACACTAAGCATTAACTTACACAAACTATACCAGTTACTATTGCAGCACCCGAAGTTAAGAGAGGATTTTATCTGTTCAACTCAGATAATGAGTTATCTGGCTCCACCTTCATGAAGCATTACTAAAGGTGTTTCCATTTTAATAGAAGTCAGCAATCCAGCAGGTAATCTTTATGAGTGTTTCTGTAGCTACTATCTACAGTCTATTAATTTAAACAAAATACAGGTATTTGTGTAGTTGGCTTACCCCTGGCACTGGAGGAGGGGTTTGCATTTCTATTCTCAATCAGGAATATTTCCACCATTATTACTTTCTAACTGTGACGAAAAGTGTCTATTTCCAAAGGCTGCACTTGACACTGTTTTCCAAGAATATAGAACATTTTGATGCAATGGCCTTGAGGATAGAGAACGCCTAAACAGCTTTCAGGGAAAATGAAAATTCAGGAAGTGAGTCAAATAAAATCCAGTCCAAGTGAGAAGGGAGGGCACCAGGCAACATTGGGAGTTGCAGAAATAACAGTTGCTAGAGTGAAACTTCTCAAACCGAGAAGAAACACAGCACTGATGTCCCTAACATTGCTTCTGTTAGGCATTCTTCCACAGCAACAGAAGTCCTTCTGTGACAAGGGGCTACTGTAAGTGGCTGTGTGCTCTTTTAACACTGAGTCATTGCTCTCTACCTATGCTGAATAGGAAAGCAGCTGACTTTGTAATAACTCTGTGTCCTCCGTGTAGTCTTGCTGGCAATTCCTGTTCTCAGGACTTTAAAAAACAACATTGTTTTTGAGTCTTTGTAATTTCTACATAGATATTCTTGTCACCTGTGAACAAAGACAATCTCAGCTCTTCCTTTCCAATTTGTATCCCTTTCATCTCCTTTGGTGGCCTTGAATTGCATTATCTGGAATAACTAGGACAGGGATGAATTGAATTGGTAACAAAAATCAAAGACTTTTAAGATGTTACTATTCAGATTCTGTATTTCATTATTTATATGAAATGATTTTATTCCCATTTTAATACACCTAAAATTCTAAGTGTGCCTCTTCATTGACAAAAGTACATTGCATCATAATTTGATTACTTGTTTTAGCTTCTATTTTTTTCTTTTCCTGGTTCTTTTCTCTTCTTTCTAAATATTTCACTGACATATATTCATTTCACAGTATGAATTTTATAAAGACCTTTTCATATAAATATATCAAGTCCTTCAATAATATTCATTCCATTGCTCCTGTCTTCCTTCTCCTTCCCAGAATTACCATTTATTTCCTAATTCTTGCTTCTATTTTTGTGTTTCATACATGACTTAACATATCTGTAAAGAATATAAGACCCACAAGGGAAAGGAAACATGTGAAACTTGTCTTTTTTGGTAATGTATAAAATTGATATGTGTTAACATCCACACTAATTTAAATGAAATGTGCTAAAACAGAATTGTAAGTTCTCTAATACAACATCAGTTTTGTAAATAGTTGAAGAGGAGCAGAATGTTGGAGCATGTTTGTGAAGATCACATTTATAATTTAAACTATGTGTCTGGAACCACTGTTTGAACAAATGCCAATTTTCATCTTGCTTTTCTATGGCTTCCTACTAGCTTGTTTCTAGAACCATTCTTACTTAGTAGAACTGAACAAAAAGGAAAGAATAGTATATTTTACAACAGTGTGTAAGAAACCTTCTATATAATTATAGCTATTTAACACATAAAATGCTGTGTATTTGCTGTGTCCTTCACATTTCTGATGCTATGATGAACTACACTGACCAAAATGAACTTTGGGCAAAATGGCATATCTTTATCTTAAATTTCCAGGTAGTAGTTTGTCACTGAGGAAAGCTAGGGCTGGAATTCTAGGAAGCAGGAACTGATGCAGAAGCCATGGAGGAATACTGTGTACTGCCATACTTTCTGGGTCATGCTCAGCTTATTTTCTTACACACTCCAAGCCCACTAGTCTAAGGATGGACTGCGTACACCAGACTGGGATTCTCCCCAACCCTCACCCCATAAATCAACTGAGACAATCTTTCACAGACATGGGTAGAGGCCAATCTGATTTGAGAAATCCCTCAGTTGAAACTCATTTCAATGACTGGGCTTTGGAAAGTTGACAACTGAAACATATTGGGCAGTCTCTGATGCTGAAGGTTGAAAGTCCAAGAGAGAAACTGAAGGACAGTTCTGTAGGAATTCCCCAGCACATTTACCACATGTGCTGTGCATATACGTGTTTTATTTGAGTACTATAGAAATGCTTTGGAAGTGATCCTTCATATGTTTTATGCCTTAGTTTAGAAAATGTAATGTTTCCAAGGTTCAGATCTCTCTCTTAAAATAAAATAATAGCAACAATTTTCTCTCAATATGTCTGTAAATTTTGAAATGAGATGGTGCGTATGAAAGTGGGGTCTGATATGTGGAGGGAACAGGTATCCGATGGTATTTAGTGTTGGTTTTCTTCTCTGCCAGTAGAATATATAATTTTTCATTTCAAGTTAAGTTTCTAGGACAGAGTTAATTTTATTGTTAGTATATTACATTTTACTCCCTCTTCCTATTACCAGTTTCCAACTTCTACACACTCTTGAGGTTTTTAGAATTATTGAAAAAGATGGATAGTTTGGGTCTCAGCTCAGTGAACATTTCTCCTACTACATTTTCTATAAAGAGATTGTATATGACAAATTAGAATTCAGTGTAGTGATTGAACATGCTATCATATCTGATGATATGGATAATTTATTTAAACACTCATTTTCACAAAAAAAACCCACTGCATCTAATTCTATTTGGGCATTTGTATAAGTGTTTAACAAAACACACACACATGCACGTTTATGCACGCATACATACACACACACACACACACTATATATATATATATATATATATATATATATATATATATATATATATATATATATATATATATACAAAGAACACTGGAGTGCTTGAAATGGGTTGGTCCAAAGAAGAACACAGGAGTCCATTGGTTTCTTTGTTATCAATTTTAAGTTTATGTGACATTTATTATTATGTGTTTGTGCATTCATAGATTGTTTTATCCTTCCAGATCATGGTAGATTGGATATTCCTTTTAAGGTGTTTTTTCCTATAAGACACTTAAAAAATCCGGAAGAATGGTGCAATGCCATAGTACAAATATAACAAAACCTGGGTGTCTTGAAGATGCAGACTCTGTTTTAGTGTACTGTGTGGCATCTGGGAAGGTACCCTGGTGCCTTGGTTTCTGACGTAGTAGGAAAAACCTAAGTGCAGCTGTAAGGCTATTTAACTACAAAAGGATCTTCTGATCATCAAGAGGCACAGCTACCCAGTTATAGCCCTATGGCCTGTAGAGTTGGTTCAGGGATAAGAGTACTCACTGCTCTTGCAATGAACTCAGGATCAGTTCCCAGCACCCACATGGCGATTCACAACAATTAATAACTCCAGTGCCAGTGGATCTGATGACCTCTTCTGGCCTCTTCAGGCAGTATATGCATGTGATTTACACACATACATGCATGCAAACATTCACATACACAAAATAAGAGTAATAAGAGTAAACAACTATAAAAATATTTTGTTCTAGTCTCTGGTTCCCTCACATCTCATTCCCTTTCTAACCAGGGGTATGGTTCAGTTTGCCTTATTTAATTTATAGCTAATACCTTGCCTATCTGGTCTTAGTATAAATTTCACATATTCACAAACATTGAGAATTATGAATACATTTTTATTTTATACCCCAGTATAGCTCTGATTTTAACTTTGAGTCTGCCCTTTATTTTTAATCCAAGCTGAGAGTATAGTGGTACATTTATTTAGTGGGTAAATTACATTTTAATCACTTGAAAACACCTCATTTGGACCATTAACACCCTTAGAAACTTTAGTTCAGAATATTTTCCAGTTAATTTTTAATGAAACAAAATGTAGTAGGCAATTAAAAGTCATGACTTTTTAATGTTGAAGTTTTCAATCACATTTTTTTTCACTCTCTCCTCACTTGGAGCATTTTGTTGATAGCCATTTTAATATAATGTTTCTTACACATATTTGTATGCATGAAAGTAAGTAATTTGAGAAAATCCTAAATATAAGCACAAAGTACATTGAGTGCATGAAAAAAAGATTTGACAAGCCCAAATGCTTCATTTTGCTGTTATTTTTAGGAGTGGTTATTAATGTACCAGTGAATTCCAGACATGATGGGTAAAAAATTCTACACTAATCAATGTTTTATGAAAGTTCAAAAAAATAGAATGTTAAACAAAGGTTCATTAGATTAAAACATCTGAGTAAAACACAAAAAGATCTGGGTTCAAAAACAGAGGCATTTTTGTTTATTTGAAACCTGTCAATGAGGATGTAGGAGGGGCTGGAGGAGGGAAGAGGGAAATCTGTGATTGGTATGTAAAATGAATAAAAAAAAAACTTTTCTTAATTAAAAAAAGAATGTAGGATCAACCCATGAGTTCACATTCTAAGATTACTTTTTTTCTTTTAATTTGAAGATTGTTGTTGATGGTTTTTCTCTCTGATACACACATATTAAATGAGCTACTACATATGAATTCTAAAAAATACTGAATAAAGTAAATCAATAAATATAAGGAAATGGTATGTAGGTGAAAATATGCTGTGAATTCCATAACATTTCACATCACTAATTTTAAAAGGCAACACAAAGAGGATGCACAGTGTTGCTGGAGGGCTTCTCTCCAGGTTCCCCAAGCCCCGCAGTCCCACAATCCACTTATAAAATAATCACTCAGACGCTTATATCACTTACAAACTGTATGGCCGTGACAGGCTTCTTGTTAACTGTTCTTTTATCTTAAATTAACCCATTTCTATAAATCTATACCTTGCCTCGTGGCTGGTGGCTTACCAGCGTCTTCACATGCTGCTTGTCCTGGCAGTGGCTGCAGTGTCTCCCCCCTCAGCCTTCCGCTTCCCCGAATTCTCCTCTCTCCTTGTCCCACCTACTTCCTGCCTGGCAACCTACTTCCTGCCTGGTCACTGGCCATCAGTGTTTTATTTATATAGAACAATATCCACAGCAGCACAGGAAGAACAAGGAGAAGATTGACAGACGCTCTACTCCATTCTTTGTCTGATGTCATTATGGAGGGAACAGTGAATTACACAAAGTGTTCACTTGGGGTTGATATCATTTTGATTGTTAAATTGAACTTTTATTTATTATTTATTCATTCATTCACTTTTATTAGTTTACAAAGGTTGAATTTGTTATGGTTGCTCAAATAAATATACCTGTTTGACTTCACAGATTACTAGTAGCCACTTTTCTGATATAAGCATTGATATCCAACAAAGACTACTGAGGTTGACTACTAAATTGTTTAGAGATACTTGTGATGGACTCCAAAAAATTAATTTGATTGTGTCACATTGCTTTTTTTTCCTTTTAGCTATTAAATACCAATTTCAAGGCACTGTGTTTGTTTGTTCCTTTTTTATAACAAGTGGAAAAAGTGAATACAGAACTGAACAGCACTGAGATCCTTTCCTATCTTCCGAGGGACAATAAATGCCTCTTATCAGAAACCGCAAACCACAAGGCATATTCTTGTGTGATTTCAGCTCCATATTAAAGTGGAGTGAGAGTAATAGGGCAAAGAGTAAAGGTGGTAGGATTTGTGAGAAATGCCATCATGTGTAAAAGCATAAAAGGAGGCTATGATGTAGTTGGAGAAGCACACAAAATTGTATAACCACTATGACTCATATTTCAGAAAGAATAGCAGAAGTTAGGAGCAGAGAATATGAGCAAATGCTGAATTTTGAAAGTATCCATATGTCTAGTTGGGAGTTGATACTACTGTAGACACAATAGAAAGCCATTGCAAGAATTAGGCTGGAGAGAATATGATAATATGCTTGCCAAATTCCATTGTAAAATAACAAATTAAGAGTTGGCTGTGATGAGAATCCAGAAACACACAAAGCCCTGGGCAGGGGGAGTGGCGGGGGAGTTGTAATGGAGTATATAAAACTAAATCATAACTGCATGATCCTGTGGCTTATTTAAAATGTTTTCCAAAAAGGAAGAGTCTTGTAAAGTTCTCATGTTTCTGGACTGTGTAAGTAGGAGAGACACAGAAAGGTAATTACAGAGTCTGGTGAATTATGATGCCTAAGGAGCAAGATTTATCAAGTATGCCATTGGATAGACAGGTGTAGAGCTGGGACCCTGGTCTGGGCGGGTGTCCCCAAATGACACCAGCTGTTTTTGAAGCAGATGTGAATTTGTTCAATTTATGACGAATGAATGAATAATGAAAACTTTGAGAAATCTAGGGTTTTGTGGGTAAAAAACATATATTTACAAAAATTATAGAAGGGGCCTATCATATACCCAAATGAGAATGTAAAATAGGGAAAAGTTAAATAGATGAGATAGTTCACTAAAACACAGAGCTATGGGGAAGTTCAAAGTCAGTGACTGGAAGTAACCTTTAGATTTAGCAAATTGTAGCGTTCTGAGGGGCTCCAGTCAGTGTGATTTCATGCAAAAATCAAATTGCAGCGGCCATTAGAGGATGAGGTGAGAAACTGAGGACATGAATGTCACTCATGTTTACCAAGACATTTAACTGATAGGAAGATAGCTGAATGGACCATCACATCTGGAGAGAGCAGTTGGTTTTTCTTTTCTTTTAAATTTATTATTATTGTTCTCAGGGAATATGCATACCACAGTATGTTTGTAGAGGTCAGAGGACAACTTTGTGGAGTGGCTTCTCTCTTTTCACATTTGCATAGGTTCTGGGAATTGAATTCAGGTCACTAGATTTGCAAGGCAGTTGCCTTTGTCAGCTGAGCCATCCTCCCAGTCCTATTTTTTCTTATTTCTTTTGATTTTTGAAATTAGCATATAGTTATGCCATTTTTCCTCCTTTCCTTTACTCCCTCCAAATTCACCCATACTTTCTCTAATTCATGGCCTCTTTTCTTTAACTGTTACCACACCACACACAGACACACACACACACACACACACACATACACACACACACACACACACACACACACACACACACACACCCCACATATTCACAAATACATAAATTTATGACCTGAACAACTATAACACAAAAATGGACATATTAACATGGAAATAGAGAAGCTCATGAGGCTTCAACTCTAGACAAAGATACAGGTAACTGGGAAATGCTGAGAAGGCAAAAACATGGTCTTCCACAGAAGAAGGCCCCCTACTGGTTATCCCCTGAGATTATATATGCATAGGTGACATTTTCTTTCTTTTTTTACAATGGAACCATTTAAGTAAGTTTTATAGATATAAAGAAGATAAATGTATGCAGGAGGAGGATTTTCATTATCATTAACACTAAATTCTGTTTGTTTTTTAAGACATATTAATGCAAAATAGAAATAAGTGTACATAAAGAATTAATTTTTAAACCAATTCAGAATCATGAAATTTTCAGCTTTTCTCTTCTTACATTTGCCACTGTTTTTTACCTTCTTTGCCTGACCCGCAATTGTTCTGTGTTCTATGAATCTTCTTGTCTTGCCAGAGTCCAGCTTCGTCGTCATAGTTGTCCTTGAGGTGATTGTGATAACGATAGCAAAGGTGATGGTGGTGATTGTCCATGTATTCTGGTTATTGTGATTGGTAGAATGACTGTGTTCATAGTTGGTGGTCTCACTGATTGTCACTCCAAATCTGTTGTTCTTTAAGAATGAACTAAGGCACTAATGGTCAATGGCAGGCAACATCTGTTCTTTTTTTTTTTTCCTTTTATTTTATTTTACAATACCATTCAGTTCTACATATCAGCCACGGATTCCCTTGTTCTCCCCCCTCCTGCCCCTGTCCCCTGCCCCCCAGCCCACCCCCCCATTCCTACTTACTCCAGGGCAAAGCCTCCCCCAAGGACTGAGATCAACCTGGTAGACTCAGTCCAGGCAGGTCCAGTCCCCTCCTCCCAGACTGAGCCAAGCGTCCCTGCATAAGCCCCAGGTTTCAAACAGCCAACTCATGCAATGAGCACAGGACCCGGTACCACTGCCTAGATGCCTCCCAAACAGATCAAGCCAATCAACTGTCTCACCCATTCAGAGGGCCTGATCCAGTTGGGGGCCCCTCAGCCTTTATTTCAAAGTTCATGTGTTTCCATTCATTTGGCTATTTGTCCCTGTGCTTTATCCAACCTTAGTTTCAACAATTCTCGCTCATATAAACCCTCCAGCTGGATCAAGAACAGAGAGGGAGAACAAGGAATAGGAGACCATGGTAAATGAAGACCACATGAGAAAAGGAAGAAACAAAGTGCTACAGAGGCCCACAGAAATCCAAAAAGATACCCCCACAATTGACTGATGTCAATGGTTGAGAGAAAGCCTGAACTGACCTACTCTGCTGATGGGATGGCCAAACACACTAATAGTCGTGCCAGAAACCCCATCCAGCGACTGAGGGATCTGAATGCAGAGATCCACGGCTAGGCCCCGGGTGGAGCTCCGGGAGTCTAATTAGCAACATGTGTTCTAATCATAATCCTTAGACGTTCTGAATCTAGATCTGGTTGTTGTAAGAACTAGGCTTTTGTCAGTAGCTGATGTTGCTGGCGACCAGGATACACTAACCCCAGCCAGGTTCCTGATGTGATGGTGCAGAGTGTCCCCCAGTGTCATGGACTTTTTACCTTTATGTAGGTGGCAGTGCATAGGTAGAATTCATCCTTCAATGTCTGTCTAAATTTTCACCTTATTTCACCAGGTTGGAGGATCCCACTCAGCCATATGATCACAGAGCTCAATAGACTACCTCCCATGTTATTTTGCTCTGTGTGACAGCAGGATACAGTGCTACATGTATCTTTAACTTCCAATATTTTATCTGTCAGTAGGTCAATCAGGACTTAACCCCATCGCTTGTCAAGAGCCACGTTGTATAACACACGAGGACAGCATCTGTGTAGTTGTTAAATAATGACTGTTGGCTTCAATTTAAATCATCATCTTTCAGGAGACAGAAAACAACACACGTCACAAATGATTTTCATTTGATGACACAAGTTACTAAAAGAGTAGAAAACATTTGATAAGAACCTTAAATGGAAACATCAAGGTTAGAATATATTTTCGTGACCCCACATGTATGGCACCTCCCTGACATTTCAGATTATTGTCTTGAAAAGTCTGTGGCAATTGTGAGACATGCAGACATTTAACAAGTGTAGAAAATTGAAAGTTTTAATAGAAGCTTATTTTAGAAATGCCTTGGAAAATATCAGAAAATAACATATGTTTTAAATGTGCTTGTCTTGAAGTCTGCCAGCTTCTTGACACAGATTTAACTTACATAAGTGCCTTTCTTTCTGGGCATTTAAGACTCCAGCATTAGTCACTAAGTACCTCTCACTGTTCTCTGGCAACAAAGAGACTGAAGAACATTTTTTAGGTGTCAAGCAGCCTTGTCATCAAACATAGAGCTCAGGCCATTAGATAATTGCCTGTTTCCTAAGAAAATGTAGTGCTTGGACACAGACCATCTTTACTGCCGGATGTGCCTCTGGCCACAGGAAGCACTTGGCAGCAACTTGGAAGACACACTAGCAGAATCTGGACGTAGAGATTTGTGACAAAACATACGAGACACCAGAGAGGTAGCTCAGCAAGCAAGAGCATTTGGTGAGCACGAATGAGGATCGGAGTTCTTATCTTAGCACCCCAATGGCAATGCTTGTCTTCAACCCCAGTGGTGGTGGGGTGATGACATGAGGGTCACCAGAGCTTGCTGGTTTCCAGTCTAGTAAACTTTTGGCAAGGTCCAGGTTCAGTGAGGGACACTGTCCCAGGTATTAGAGAACACCTGCTGTCTACTTATGGTCTCTAAGGCAGTCACAGACAAGTTTACCTATCGGTATGCACATGTGCGTACACACACACACACACACACACACACACACACCACAGTGTCTTGACTTTACACACCACACACCTCACATACACACACATGCACATGCGTGCATACACACACACACACACACACACACACACACACACAGAAACAGACACAGACACAGAGAGAGAACAGAATCTATATCTCTAACTGATATGAATTTTTGGCATTTTTTTCACCACAAAGCTCTGTTTTTAATTTTGAGGTAAATCTTCACACAGCCTTGCATCTAAATTTTTTGGATATGATGGGGCACAGCAGCTTTAGCTCTTGCTCTCTGCCTAGGATTAGAGGCAAACTGTGCTGGCTTCTAGCAGAGATTCTTCTTGGAAAATAGAATAAAACACATGTATTATAAATGAGCAGTAACAAAGATGTCTGGCCCATGTGTTTCAACCTATCTGTAGTTTTGTTTGTTTTCTCTTTGGGGGCTTGCCACCCAGCTCCCAAATACATACAAGGAGACTTATTCTTACTTATGAATGCCCAACTTTAGCTTAGCTTATTTCTAGCAAGCTTTTTTGACTTAAATAAACCCATTTCTCTTCTTCTGTGAGCTTTTTACCTTTTTTTTATTTTGTATATCTTTTCATTCCTTCTTACTCTATGGTTGGCTGTATCATTGGGCAGCTGACCTCTGGTGTCCTCCTCTCTCCTTCTCCTTTCCTTGCTCCTCCCTCTTCTCTCTCTTCCCTAGATTTCTCCTCTTATTTATTCTCTCTGCATGCCAGCCCCACCTATCCCTCATCCCGTCTAGCTACTGGCCATTCAGCTCTTTATTAGACAAGTCAGGTGTTTTAGAGAGACAAATTAACACAGCTTTACAGAGTTAGACAAATGCAACACATCTTGCATCTTTAAGCAAATATTCCACAGCATAAATGAATGTAACACATCTTAAACTAATATTCCACAACTGCTCTCATGTTGCCAAATGCTTCTAACATCTGTCAAATAATCCAGGACAATAAAGATCTAAAATGAATACATAAACATAACTTAGGTGACTGGCAAAATGTGGGCCTCATAACAATAAATGTGACCTGCCATGCAGTAGAGTTCAGTCTGTGTTCAGGGTTCCTTACAAAGAACTCTGAACTCCCGGAATTTCTGTTTCCCAGGTGATAGGAGTATTGAAGGTGTACTAACCTAGTGGCTTACTATGAAATCCTTGAGTAGTTTCAGGGCTGGGTTGTTCACCAGAAAGACCAACCACGTGACTGTCAGTTTGGTGTGGTTGACATATTGTGCACCCCAGTAAACTTATCTGGGGGTCAGAGAACAGAAAAGCCACTATATTAAACATAGAGGTTAGGCAGTGGTAGCACATGCTTTTCATCCTAGCATTCCGGAGGCACAGATCCATCTGGATCTCTGTGAGCTCAAGGATACACTGGGAACAGAGTCAGGCATGGTGGCACATGCCTTTAATCTCAGGAAGTGATGGCAGGAAGCAGAAAGGTATATAAGGCTTGAAAACCAGGAACTAGAGGCTTGTTAAGCTTTTAGGCTTTTGAGCAGCAGTTCAGCTGAGATCCATTTGGATGAAGACTCAGAGGCTTCCCATTTGAGGAAACAAGATCAGCTGAGGAATTTTTGAGGCGAGGTTGGCTATGGCTTGTGTTGTTTCTCTGATCTTTCAGCATTCACCCCAATACCTGGCTCTGAGTTTGTTTTATTAATAAGACCATTTAAGATTCATGTTACAGTTTGGAAGCCTGATCCAGCCTATCATACATAGGGTAGAGGGAAGAGAAGATTATACCCAATCAAGTAGCCTATCATATAATCAGTCAATCAACTCTGCAATAAAATAGAAAAGTATTCTGGGTTATAATGTATGTGTTGGCAGGATACCCTTAGCATTATCTTCCACTCCCTACCTGTTGTGTCTTTTTATTGAGGTGGTCTTGACTTGTATTTTTCCTGATAAACTATGATTATATGTGTGATACTTTCCTGGGTTCTGATACTCATTTTAAATTAATTAGCAAGCCTATAAGGATGATAAGAGATGCCACATTTATATCTGGTTAGTCAGAACTTCAGGTTATAGAGAGGGCATCTTAAATACTCAAGTACATTAAGAAATTTTCAACATCTGCACTAAATCTGATTGGTTAGAACCAATGCCATCTTGCTGATACCCAATATACATGAAAGAGACTAGAAACCACCTTGAAACACCAGTTCTCACCAAGGACAGAAAAAGATGGTGTGGTGTATACCTGAAAACCATGTAGAGGTTTTCAAACCTAAAAAATAACCAAATCGTGTCCTTTTCAAGGAAACTGATGCTACAAAAGACAACAATATGAAGTGAATTAAGGCAATCATAGAAAGACAAACATCGGCTTTCTACCCTTGATGCTTCCAAGACTTCACATATTTGAATATCACCATGTCTGTATTACATTGGAATATATTTGAAACTGTCTAAAAAGATGAAGGGGATTAATGGGAGGGAGGAGACCAAGAACTCTTTTAAAAATACACCTGCCCTGGACCTTGGTAGAAATCATCTCATCTTACATCTTATACTTGTTACCAATAAAATATGTCTTTGTCAAGAGGAAGAGGAAGTCTGAGAGGAAAGCGGTTACTATAGTAAAATTTTAATTTACTTCAGTTTCCTCTTTTTCTCACGTCAGACACCCCCTGCCACTCTAATTCCCTGATCATTCTCCCAGAACCTTCCCTGCAGCTGAGGCTCTATCTAGTTTAATTTGTCAACTCCATTTGAGCCAAGTTCAGCTCAGCTATGGACACTTCAATTAGCTAAGTGGGCTTGTTTCTTCAGTCATTTATATAATTTACAGCAATTCAAGTTGGAGTGTATGATTTTAACACCCTTTGAGGGTTCTAAAACTTTTTACTTGCCTATCTTATACTTTAGACCAAAATAGCCTTTAAAGTTTTTTTTTTTTTCAAATCATCCACTAAAGTAAATCTAGTATAACTCAAGGATAAGGGAGAATTTTTTTTTTATTTGGAGGAAAGACAAAGATGGATCATTCAGAAGGGTCCACAATTTAGCTATTGGGATAATTGGATCTTAGAAAAGTACTGCAAGGGAAATTTCCTGGCTTTCTCCAATTGTAGACACTAAAGCTTGAAGTTTCCTACCAACTTTTATAGGACAGGAAGTTGGTTTTCCAATGATTATATTTTCAGTTCCTAGAAAACTGGATAGTAAAACCTCAATAATTAAAGAGGATAGATACAACAAAGAACATTGTGCAGCTTACGCTTATTTACAATTTTTAAGTTTGAATTAGAGTAAAAGAAAACAGCAAAATCAGGTATAGTGGGATGGAAATGAAAGGGGAAGTCTCCAGGGAATCTTGGGGGTGAATGAGAGTGACCTCTGAGTGAGCATAGTAAGATTCATCTCACAGAGATCCTACAGATCCAGGCATACATGGATTGGGATGTCTGTGGCAACATTTTAAAGGCTTAATTCCTCTCAGCTTTCAACAGAAAATACCAAGGGAGGAGCAACAGCCCACAGATACCCAACACTACCAGATCTTTCAGAAAACAGCAGTTGCCGGCCAGAGCAAGACCAATTCACAGTACGGTTCTATCAGAGTTTGCATGGAGACACCATAGACCGGATGTGTGCTTGGCACACTAGTTCCTTTCAAGTAGGAGCATTCAAACTTGAAGACATTGAGCAGCCAACCTACTCTCTTCTTCTCTACCAGTCTATTTCTGGCACGTAAGTGTTGACATATCTGAAATTTAGAAAGGACTTCAAATTTGCATATTTATCACATTGTCAAATAGCTATTTAAAAATTAACAAAAGCAATTTTGTTTCGAGGTTACAGATGTGTACAAAAGAGATGATTATACTTAAAATATTATAAACTTATCTGTGGACTGAATGTGTCTATCCTTTCATGTCTTCCCAACCTAGCTGGAATTGCTCTCAAGATACACCTCTAATTTTTCGTGTAGGGTTGACACCTCGTGAGCTTTCCCCTATTTACTTTGGCATATTTATTGGTGTGAAGCAGGAGAGGTGATCTTCCCCAGGGAAGAGCACCAGTTCATTGTCCATGACAAATGCTCAGCCATGAAAACATACATACAAGCAATATTATACAGACTGAGAAGGTTATATTTAGGAATATATAGATATATGTGTATATATGTAAATGTATACATATAAGCATACAATAACAACTAATGAAAGTATGGTCATGAATTTAAAGGAGACTGGGGAGGAGTTTGTGGGAGGGTTTGGATCAAGGAAAGGGAAAGGAAAAATATTGTAATTATATTAAGCTTAAAATAAAAAAGAAACATTAGCTATATCTCCCATAATCACTCTTTCTCTATATCATAAAAGTCCTATTTGATATATCTGACCTGCTCATGGATGAGTTTGAAGGTTGTATTTTAATAGTGTCTCCCATTCTTCCTACTTCAAAACAAAAATACTACTGGAATAAAGAGATTGGAAAAAGTTGATGAATTTTGCCATTTCCTTTTGGCTCAGATAATATTCTAAAATATGATAAAGAGAGAGAGAGAGAGAGAGAGAGAGAGAGAGAGAGAGAGAGAGAGAGAGAGAGAGAGAGAGAAATATTATCATGACACAAAGAAAACAAACAAAGGGGTGGCAATATTTCCTGAAACTGACAAGTTTTATCCTTTAAAAATATGGTTTGTCTGGGCTTGTAATAACTTTAGAATTTTACACCCAATACTTGCTAGTGGAACTGCCCAAACTAATTTTTCTCACATGACATATTACTTGCAGGTTTGATAGTATGCAATGAATTTAATAATTGATTGTCCCCTCCTGGTTTTTTTTTTTGGTGGGGTGGGGGGGAGACAATGTTGTGGAATATTACTTTAACTAGGCAAAGATGTATTACATTTGCTTATGCTCCAGAATATTTAACTCTGTAAAGGTGTATTATATTTATTTATGCTGCATATGTTTAATGACATAGAGATGTGTGTTTAATTATGTAAAGATGTGTTGCATTTGTTTCATCTTGCCTGCCTAAGGCACCTTGTTGGTCTAATAAAGAGCTGAACAGCCAATAGATAGGCAAAGAAAAGATAAGCAGGCCGGAAGGCAGAGAGAATAAGTAGGAGGAGAAATCTGGGCTTGAGAGAAAAGAAGGAGGAAAGAATAAGGGAGACATCTGGGATCATACAGACAGCCGTCAGACAGCTGCCAGAAAGCCAGACACAGAGACAGCAGGAAAGTTAGACATATAGACAGAAAGAAAAGATGTTAAAAAGCCCAAGGCAAAACATAGATAAAAAGAAACAGATTAAAATAAGAGCTAATATAAGGCTGAGCACTCATAACTAATATGAAGTCTCTATGTCATGATTTGGGAACTGGTCAGTGGCCAAAATGTATGGTACAATTGGTGTTCCAATGTGAAGCTCATATTTCCATGTAGGGCCTGAGATGGCTCCTTTAAGAGGCTCTAGCATAAAGTAGAGCATTTAAGCAGCCTTTTTCATGCTAAACAGAAGCAGCAAGCTAAGTAAAATGCCTGCTACAGCATGGTCACCCAGAGTTGGGGTAGTTGAATGCAGTCTGTAGTCAAAAACATGTCTTGACTGGACCTGTAAGCTTAAGGCTTGAATCTCTCACAGAACTGCTGAGGGGGCAGAGCCAGCCACCAAAGCTGGGGCTGAAGGCTCAGTGGTGGTAGTGTAGAGGTTTAGAGTTTTGCTCATGCAGACAGAAAAGGCTAGAGATATGCAGTAAAGACAGATTCAGATGGATAAAACCACTAAACAGGTGACAATGTGTTTAAAAATATCCATAGACTTAAGAAAGAAAAGTAAATGGATATGGATGGTCATAGGAAAAAATAAATGGTTTTAAAATAATAAATTCTTTAACAAAAGAGTGAAGAAATATAAAAAAGAATAAGCCATGTAAAAGTGAAAAATACACAGGGGGTCTGGATCCTGTATGTTGTTACGTTTACTTTGAATTTCTTTTGGTTGCTGATGAGCAAACAATAGCTGCTGAGAGACATGGGATTGTAATAGAGACTGCTGAATTAAACCAGTCTAGATACTTTAAGAATGCCTTAACTTTAAGATGGAAGTCAGAAAATGTACTGCTTTGGGGAAAATGTTATGCTTTCTTTCCACAGAAAAATGAAAGGCTGTGGATTCAAGGTTGATAGAGATCAGATTTAACCAGGAAAGACTGCCCTGAAAATTTTGGCTAAATTACAAGACAGGTGATGTATATTTTACCTGTTCGAACATAAAACAAAGGTCATCTTTGGTTGGCTTGTGTACAACACACAATCTGTACTTGTGTTAAAGCAGATGTGTATACTACATTTGAAAGTTTGTGTGTTTTCAGAGCAAGAAGATCAGACACCATTGAAAACAGGTGGCCCAGGTGATCCAGCCTCTTAGAGCACTGCTATTGCAGTTTTCTCAGAGTTCTGTCTCCAGAACAGCTTCAAAACTGCTTGCTGAGATGATCCAGCCTCACAGACTATTCTAGCCAGGACTGCAGATAAGCATTGTGCTTTCCCATAGCACAGAGACTGGGCAACAAATGTTATGACTAAATTTCCCAGGACTTGACCATTATTTCACTTTTCCCAGGTTCCCTGAAAAGATGCCTTTGCCCACAGGTGACAAGAAGCAGCCTAGAGAACACAATGCCAACATTCTCAAGAGGTGGGGTGGGTGGTTTTTAGTCATTCTGAGGGTTATGGATGTTTGTCATTGTTTAGGGGGAATACAGGAGCACAGGATTAAAAAGACAACAATTAACTTCAAGCATTTTACATAGGTATGGATTTTGGTATATTGATACAAATTTAAAGGTTTTTTTTATATTCTGTATGTATGTTTCTACTCTTGTTTGGGATATTGTGTTTATGTAGCTCATTTTAAAATGTAATATATAATTATGAAATTCAAGTTAGTAGATGTCTATATTAATCAAACTTATATTAGGTATATTTTCAAGGTTAAACAGATATATTTTAGATAGATAGTTGATCTTCAAATATTTCAAAGATATACAGATATGGCATATAGGATGTTTAATAACCTAAGGTTTTCCATAATAGTGAGACACATTTGTTCCTGACAGCACCAATTTACTTCAGAGAAGATGATAGGCATCAAAGAAACTCCATATAGAGTCTGCTTTCATTATGGCAAAGCTAGCCATTTGGGCAATAAACTGCCCTTGTCTTAGCTGCTGACACTATCCTGTACAAACTTAACAAGCAGGACACAAAGGAAAAAGACTGCCAAACTTTGTCAAAACAAGACCGGACAGTCCTTGAAAACTCCTGCTTCATAGAAAAGTCTTCCAGATATTCTAGGCCTGTATCCTGAAGTTGTATGCCTCAGCATTGAAGAGGAACTTTGGGTGACTGTCAAGGCAGCTAGATGTCTGTCATTTCTATAGTTTTGGAAGTGGCTTGCTCTGCACTTTCTGTTTACTCTGGTAATATTATATCCTTCTGGAATCTTTATGAAGTTGAAAAGTAGATAGTTATAGTTAGTTTTCCTTAGTTATGATGGAAGGTACAAAAGTTTGGACACACCAAGATAGGATAAATAATGGAATATTTTCTTTGGATTTGCCAGATACAAAAGGTATGGACATTGTCAATGTAATCCTTACTTGAAAATTGTCCTTATTGTATATAGTTTTAATATGTTAATGTTAAAACCTTTCTTTTCATTTAAGCAAAAAGGGGGAAATGTTGTGGAATATTACTTTAACTAGGCAAAGATATGCTACATTTGTTTATACTACAAAATATTACTTTAATTGTGTAAAGATGTGTTACATTTCTTTATGCTGCATTTGTTTAATGATGGAAGGATATGTGTTTATGTAAAGATGTGTTGCATTTGTTTCACCTTGCCTGCCTAAGGCACATGATTGGTTTAATAAAGAGCTGAACATCCAATAGATAAGAAAAGAAAGGATAGGTGGAGCTGGCATGGGGAGAGAATAAGTAGGAGGAGAAAACTAGGCTCAAGAGAAAAGAACAAGAGAAGATGGATGAGAGACAGAGGGAGATGCCCAGTTCCAACCAGGCACCTCAGCCTTCCATAGACATACATCGACAAAATAGCAAAGTAAGATTTACAGACAGAGATAAAAGATGGTAAAAAGCCCTGAGACAAAACATAGATAAAGAGAAACAGATTAAAATATGAGATAAGCTATAGCTGAGCATTCCTAACTAATATTAAGTCTCTGTGTGATGGTTTGGGAGCTGCTTGGTGGTTCAAAGGAAAATGCCTGCTACAGGTCAAAGTCTTACATTTTTTTAAAAAAGGTTTAACTTTTCCATTAAACTCTTCTTATGTGGTGTGCCTGGATAATTCCTTTGAATTCCACAGCACTGTTTGGAGGTGGAACAGTCAGACACTACCTGCTGTTGTTGAATGTATAGATAGATAGACTTAACTGATGTCTTACAGAACATTCAATACTCGATTTGGCACAGTCCAGCTGTGTGCTCCAAGATAAATGAGTGTCTATGATTTGGTTTCCCTGTATAAAATATTAGTATTTCATTGGTAACTGCCAATGAAGGCATTCATAGATTACCTGGTACTATGCTCAGCAGCTTCATGTCTTCTAACAAAATACCTGAGAACATCAATTTAGGAAAAAATATTCTGATTTTCATCAGTGGTTTCCTAAGTTGTAGTCCATGGTCACTTGACCCTGATACTTGGGTCCTATGATGGAAAAGAACATCACAGCAAATACTTGTGGTTGAGGGTTGGCTCATTTCACATGATGCTGCCACGTATGTCAAACTTGAACAAATTAGCAATGTATAAAAATAAATTCTAAAAAATTATATATGTACCTCCCAGATGACTCAGAATTGATCATAAAATATGTTCACAAAAAATGCTGAGTATGCTAGTTTAAATGAGAAATGTCTCCCACGGAATCAGTGGGAAGAGAGGAGAGGAGAGGAAAGGAAAGGAGGGGAGGGGAGGGGGAGGGGAGGGGGAGGGGGGGGAGGGGAAGGGGAGGGGAGGGGAGGGGAGGGGAGGGGAGGGGAGGGGAGGGGAGGGGAGAGGAGAGGAGAGGAGAGGAGAGGAGAGGAGAGGAGAGGAGAGGAGAGGAGAGGAGAGGAGAGGAGAGGAGAGGAGAGGAGAGGAGAGGAGAGGAGAGGAGAAGACCACTTGGTCCCCATTGGTGGCAGTTTGAGGTAAGGTATGGATATTTGAAACTTTGTTACTTGGTATAACTTTGCCAGAGGATGTACATCTTGAGGGTGGAGTTTGAGAGTTTAAAGCCTTGTCCTACTTCCTGATATCTCTTTCTGCTCTGTACTGACAGTTGAATACTTTATCTCTCAGCTTCCTGCTCTGGCCACTTGTTGCCACGACTCTCCTACCTTTATGGACTATCCCTATAGAGCCATAAGCCAAAATGAACCCTTTTTTTCATAAGTTATTTTGAGAATTGGTTGTTCATCACAGCGACAAAAACATAGGTAATATTTTCAGCTTGACTATGAATGCCAGTATTTCACTATAGTAAACCAAAGTGAAATTCATCTAATTGCCCTTTACAGGAGAGGTAGTTAAACAGTCTTCTGAGAACCTAGAGTGCAGAGTATTTCTGGGGAATCAAAACATGGTATCATGACATATGACACCAAGAAATTTACTTTGATAATCAATTAAAACAATCCAATATCAAAAGATTGAATGTTATATGATTCATTATTTATTATTCTTGATAAAATTATAGACGTGGGTAGCAGAGTTTTCAGATACATAGAGAGAAGTGGATAATATAAAATGGCAGTAACAAGACGGAGCCCATACATTACACTGCCTGGATGGCCAGGATCTAGAAGCTGGATGGCTCAGAGACCTAGAGTAAAACCAAATATGACTGACAAAAAGTCAGTGAAATGATCCCTAATGATATTCTGCTATACTCTTAGGATTGGTGTCTAGCCAAATCATCATCAGAGAGGCTTCCTATAGCAGCTGATGGTAGCAGATACAGAGACCTACAGCAAAACATTAGGCAGAACTCAGGGAACTCCACAGAAGATGGGGAGAAAGGATTGTAGGAGCCAAAGGGGTCTAGGACACCAGGAGAACATGACCCAGTGAATCAACTCAGCAGGGCCCATAGGGGCTCACAGAGACTAGAGAGGCAGCCACAGAGCCTGCCATGGGTCTGTACCAGCGCACTGCATATGTTCTGTGGTTCTTTAGCTCATGGTTTTTGTTGGACTTCTAACAATGGGAATGGGAGTGTCTCTGTCATTTTTACTTGCTTGTGGGACCTATTTCTTCCTACTGGGTTGCCTTATCCTGCCTTATAAGGGTTTGTGCCTAGTCTTATTGGTTCTTGCTATATCGAATTCAATTGATATCACTGAAAGGTCTGCTTTTTTCTGAGGAGAAATGGAGGAGCAGGGGACCTGGGGGCAAGGGTAGGTGGGTAGTGGTAGGAGTTGAGGGAAGAAAGGGAGGGGGGCTGTGGTTGGGATATATTGTATGAGAGAATAATAAATAAAATAAAAAAGAACATCAGAAGAAGAGATCTGCATCTTGCTTGTCCATGTCAGCATCACGATGGTAATATTTTCTTAAATGCAATGTATTTTCAATAATTTCAAGAAAAGATGTATGGGACTTTTATCCACAACTTATTACAACTGCTTAGAAGCTATAATTACTTGAAAATGATTACTTTATAAGGAATCAAAAACTATACAGAATATGTCAATATTTATAATTGTTGCTTCCCTCTGTTGGGGCCAGGCTGATCAAAGGATTTCTCAGAGGCCCCAGTGACAAGACAAAGGGAATGCTAGGTATGTGTCATTTCTCAGGGGCTTACTTAGCAAGGTCCAGTCTTTGGCTGGGGCAAGGTCCTCAAAGGAATTTTAGGTTTTAGTTCATTGTTGCAACCTGGCTTTCCCCCAGAAAGAGACACACTGTGTGCTCTGTCTGTGGTCCATTTGAGACATATTTGTGTTCTGTTTGTACAACAGCTCTTACTTAGCTTGTTGCTGACTTTGTGCTATTAGATGATAGATTCTGCTTACCGTGTCCCACTATTTTTTACTCTACAAATTGTATATAATATATTCTACTTCTTAATAAACTTGTTTGGCATGTCTTGTCAGCTTGTGTAAGATCTCCTGATCCCAAGTTTTCTACCTTCTTTATTTTCTCATCTCCTGGCCCCCTCTCTCAGCAACTAGTCACTAAATGACTTGGAGGTCTAGGTCACCTTCTAATGGCATTAGAGTGTTCTCAAAGCATCTTGGCAAATATGGAAAAGACATAATCTCCCTTCCCAAAATTTTCCAGTTCACCAAGAGCTACTGTGCTATCTAGTTTTATATCAATTTGACACACTCAAGAGTCATTTTGAAAGAGCAAATATCAATAGAAAAAAATGCCACATCTTGATAGTGTGGTCAGTGCCAACTCTTGGCACATAGTCTTGGCTGCTACAAGAAAGCAGGCTAAGAAGCCATGAAAAGCAAGCTACTAAGTGACGCTCTTCTAAGGCCTCTGTGTCAGTTACTGACTCCAAGCTCCTTTCTTGAGTTCCTGATCTGACTTCCTTCAATGATGGTGTGCAACCTGACAATTTTAAGATAGAATAAACCCTTCCTCCCAAAGCTGCTTTTAGTCATGGTGTTTTATCACAGCAACAGAAACTAACTAAGATAACTGTCAAGCAACAATAGCAACCAAAATAAAAACATAGTGTAGTTGAATATTGACTTATGTAACATATATTCATAAAATAATCCCATGGCATAGTTAGAATGAATTATAGCTAGGGTTTTACACACATACACACACACACACATACACGCATGCACACATGCACGCACATGCACATGCATACACACAAATATATATGCATTATTTGAAACTCTGAGGAAACAAATTCCCAGTGCTTACACAAATTAAAGTAGGTACTATATAGTGGTATTCTATCTGTACTGAAATGTGATTTTAATTGTATGTTAATAAATAAATTTGCCCAGGGGTCAGAGCTATTAGAGCCATAGAAAGATCATGGTGGTGGTAGTGCACGCCTTTAATCCCATAGATCTCTGTGTGTTCAGGGATACAGCTGGCGTACTTTAAGACCTAGAGGGCTGTACTTACAGGCAGTGACGAGGCAGTCATGTGTTTGGGTTTACAACCAATGAGAAGGCAAAACAGAAAGATTATTTAAAGACATACACACAGGAAATAGGTCTCTTTCAGGAAGCTAGGACCTCGCAGGAGGAAGGGTAAGATTTTAGCTCTGAGCTCTGACCTCTTGGCTTTCTCTTTTGCATTGGTTCTGTGTTTCTTATTTAATAAGACAGTTGGATACATCTACAGTACTGAACCTAAGATTGACTTTTAAATTAATTTACTTACTTTATGCATTTCATATTACAAATATAAAATACCATTCACAAATTTCCTTTGATAGCACAAGGAATGATTATCTATGTTACCAATGTATGTATGAGTCCTCTAAGAAGTTACATTGTACATCGTTTTTACTATACTCAACTTTGACTGATGTACCATGATTTTCACAACTACTTTGAAATAGAATAATGTTAGTGTTCTTAATGCTTACATTAAAATACTACTTAAGTAAATATAGAATTGATATCATGATTCTATTTGTTTTTTACTGTGAGATAATTTTAATTTTATAATAAATTAGCCTATTCACTTTCTGATGAGATTTGTCTATTTAGTTGTACTTTCCCAACATTTAAGCTCTATTTTCCTTTAATACTCATCAAAATGGTGAGTTCTACCAACTTTCCATTACCCATTGGTTTTTTTAACTCCTAAACGAGAATGTCTTAAACCTCCAATAATGAATAAAAGACATGGGAATGTCAAACTTGGGATAATTCTTTACAATTCTCAGTTTAGAATTGTGTGTGGTTGTCATGGCATTCAAAAGACTTACAGAATCTTAGTCCACATTGGAAGTGGGTGTAAAGTCCCAACCTTAAGAGAGGAGCTATTGGCAATGTGATGTCTGCTAGGAGAGAGAGAGTCATTTTTTTTAAGGATGTGATCTCTGGGAACATGACTACACATCAGTGGATGGCCGTGTGCATGTGCGTGCGTACACGTGCATGTATATGTTTGGCAAAAGCTGGACTTGATGGGTTTACATTTTTGAAAAAGGATGTGAAGTTGGGTGGATAGGAAAGAAATATCTGTGAGGAATTAGGGAAAATTATGATCAAAATACATTGTATGAATTTCTCAAATAACTAATTCGAATGTAAAAAGGACTTGTCTATTTTAATGTAAATCTTATAACACCTAAGTTAGAAATCTTTTGTAGCATATATATGTGTATATATATGGAAATTCACTTTTGGTTACTATGCTTTGCTACTTTTCTCTAGCCTTAATTTTCATTTCTCTTTAACTTTCCTCATCCTGTCTAGGAAATGAAGCCTCACTAACTCCAGCCTTGATTATTATGCAAGTGGAGTGGAGCTTCGAAAGGGAAGTGATAAGAAGCAGAAGATAATGAATCTAAAATCATCATTATTAGTGAATGTGCCAATGTTTCCCGAAGCCTTGGTAACTTCGCTGAATCTGAAGAGACCTAGCTTTTCACTGAGGAAATTCACTCATGAGTCTCTCTGCTCCCAACACAGACATTCCTTGGCTTAATTGACACTGCCAATGCTCCTGGGGGAACTTGAAATAACCTTTAAGTGAGGCATAATGGCATCTGTTCAAGCTGCTTTCACCTTCAGGGTGGATGCAGGAGTGACACTTTATTATAATGACAGCAATAATTGCCTTGCTAAAGTCACTCTACAGCATGGTCAGGGGTCACCTGTCTCATTATATGATGGCTGAAAGGAGAGGGGTGATAGCCCCTCCCCACTCACATGTAGAGCATATAGATGAACCCAATTTATAAGGCAATGGGTTATATGACAACAAAAATGATGTAGATGAGAAGGCTGGAAGGTTTACATGGCTTTCCCAACTTTTCTAGAATGTTCTTTCTTCAAGTCACCTCCCCTGTTAGTTGTAGATCAGAGTTTATCTCAGAAGTGTCCTGTGAAATTACCTTCCACATAATTTTGATGTGAAAGACCTCATCTTTTGTGGAGAATTCACTTCCCAAAGGTCTGTCCTTGTATATTGTGGGAACACAGCTTGCTCTTCTGGTGTCAAAAGTCCTTTGATACAGATCTCCACACACACCAAGAGTTTTGCTATCATGCACAGTTCTAGACCTCTATTATTATTCCTAGGAATTAATAAATTGAAATAATGGAATTTGAGTGCATGATTTAATGAATTGCAAAATATGGTTCTTTGTTGCATGTTTTAAGCTGTGGTACTAAAAGGTGATTTTCCTTTCAAGTTGGCCCTACTTAAACTGTTCATTCTAACTCATCTCTTGCCAGTTGTGCCCATTAATAGTGTCTATCATTTAAGGTAAGGAAAGGCAGGGCAAGAAGAGACTGTAAACTCTTTCTGACAACAGTATTTTAAGCTGGAAAACACTTGGCTTTCTCTACGTGATCAATACAAAGCACTGTCTTCGTGTGTGTGTGTGTGTGTGTGTGTGTGTGTGTGTGTGTGTGTGTTCACATGCTTGAATGTACACAAATACCCAGCCTGAAAGTAATGTGATAGCTTGAGATATGTGACGTACTTAATTAACTCTTATTCCCAGAGATGATAGAATGAAAGATATAGCTTCTTTAAGTGATGATGAAGCCACTGACTTTACCAAACTGCCAGGCTTCCAGTTTCCCTACTGTTCCCACTACAGAGTTCATCAGTGATCAGTTACTCTGGACAGAAAATGCAGAAACAATAGACACTTTCAGGACTGTGACCTTGAAAAGCAAGCACTTCCCAAATGATGGAGTCACCGTCGTGGAAGTGTGTGTGCATGGAAACAATCCACAGGAACTGAGTTCATTCTGTATGGTATCATAACATATCAAAAATGCATAACACAACTCTGTTTCTGTCAGTCGGAATGGATACTGCCAGAAGGCTGACAGTGATTGGAATAAGAATTATAAATATTTCATCCTCCAAAATGAGTTCATAGAACTTTGAGAAAAGCCAATCTTATATAAAAAATGGTCATGCTAAGACTGATGACTAAATTCTTTCTTCCTAGATGCATTTCTACTTTGCTATGAAAACAGAATACATAAATAAAAATGGATAACCTTTGTTGAGTGGTACAAAATGTTATGGACTTTCCTAGATATTTCATATGTATGTATTATCTTTTGCATTTTTTACAAAACAAATCCCATTTGTCATATAAGGAAACAATAACAAAAATAGATGAAGTAAGTCATGTAACTCATAGACATAGTAAGTTATAAAACCAGAAATCAGGCAGCCTGGCTTGTAGACCACTTGTTCTAACAGTACATATGGGGGCCTTCCACTACAGTATATCAAATTATTTTTGTTTGATAAATCTTGACCAATTTTACAAACACAGAAAAACATTTTGGGATGTATATAGTTTTTAATTACCATATAACCAATACCAAAAGAAGGCTAAATCAGTTCTAACTTCTTTATTATAACAGTTCATCAAAACAATCCACTCTTTTTTGTGACTTAAATATATCCTGTTAAGTTATGATATAAAAATTATTGTCAATCAGCTATTCATCATCTATATTATTTAAACATAACAAATTGTTTTATACTCCATTGGTGGGACAGCAATCTGTCTATTAACAGACTGTTTTGATGTGCAGAAAGATGATTTAAAGTTAGTGGAAACATCTTAGTAACTAGCATGTTGCTTCAGTACTAGACCTGATAGTAATAGGAATATAATAAAACCATGCAGAGGAATCCTGCAGCTTTCATTTGATTGCAAAATTCCACGCTGGATTCTGAGAACACCTTTTCCTATTTCATATGCACAAAGCTGCAAGTGTTTCTTTCCTTTGTGTTACGTTCTTTGAGTGGATATTAAGTAACTGATTCTACCCAGGGCAGAGCACAGGAGAATAAATGTAGATTCTGGAGTCCTAATTAGTTGGTGAGGCCATCAAGGCCATTAGGTCAACAGCAAGTCCTGGCTGTGAATATTAGAGATGTTATTTTCATGGAGGTAGGAGAAAAGGGAGTGATGACCATTAAAATGTCTTCCTGTATTTCATGATCTTCTCTGATTTAGAGTTGGGGCGGTAGTATTGATGATGTGGTTTTGAAAGTTGATATACTATTAAATGTATAACTTCAGTATGATTTAGCCTGTTCTTCTCCTAAAAGAACAATTGTCCTCCTTCTTCAATTAATAAGCCTATGGAAACTCAGTCAGCTCAAATGGCTTAGTGGGCAAAGTTAGGTGATTAGTGATATTCTAGAGTCAGTCACTTTTCTCATTGCTGTGACATAATGCCTGTAAAACAATTTAAGGAAGAATTCAGTTTGATTCACACATTGAGGGCCCAGTCCACCATGGCAGGGAAGAAAGACATGGCAGTAGGAACAGGAGGCAGCAGGTCACATTGCCTCTGCAGTTGGGAAACAGAAAGTTACAAATGCTGGTGTGCAGCTCACTTTCTCCTCTGTGTGTAATCCTGGACTCAGGACCTCCAAGTTGAGCCATCTTTCTTCAGTTAAACCACTGTGAAAACACACACATACGTGCAACTAGCCCTGTTCCCATGGTGAGTCTGAATCCAGTCGATTTCATAGTGAATTTTCACAATCACATTAGTAACAGTACAGAGGTAGATGATGGAGGCTACATTTGCATTCAGAGGTCTGCAGAAGTTTAGCAGCATAGACACCATGCCTTTTCTAAGTGTTAGCAGTTCAATAGGAAGAATGTTTCTTACATGTAACTGTTGACATGTTTTCTTTGGCTTTTATATTCAGACACCAATTCTGAGTCATCAAAAAATTAATGGATGACTTTGGCAATTGTAGATCCGTTATGTGAAATTTTATTCATTAACTCTTAAACATCTTCCAGGTGCTAAGTCTTCACAACTGTGATTAGTAGAAGGTATTTTTTACTATCTCAGTGTTTCATTTATGGAAACAACAGTATAGAAAGTATACTCTTATTCTATTAAATAGCTTTGAACTCAAGGTTCAAACTCAGAGGTTGTTCCAAGAATTAATTCTGGTACAATGTGACAATAACATCATGGACAAATCCTATCTGAAGTATTCAAAGTACACAGAGGACATGAAAATAATATTGTGTTCCCAAGACATAGGTATAAGGATATCTACCTTTGAAAATGTGGTCATAATAGAGTGAGAGGAGTATCAAACCAACACACATACACAAACACCAAAACTCTGTTGCCAATATCAGGTTTGGTATGGAGAATTTCTAGAATCAAGGTGTTTGTTTACCAATAAGATGGACTCCATAGCATGGGAAAAATAAAAAGTCAAGTTGAGTTCTCCACTAAGTAAGGTCACCTAGAATTGACCTGTGTGGTGGAAAGGAGACAAAGTAAACAGAGCCTTAACTTCTGTCTTGCAAACCTCTATTTAGATTTTCCCCTAAATTAATCCTCTTACATGTGAACTTTATTATGCTGTATATCCCAGAAACTTGACTGAAATATGTACTAATGTCTGAATTCAGTTTTTTTCCACTCTGGGTCACATGGGAGAATAATAAGCTATCCTTTCCAGGTTCCATTGGCCCCCTTAGTGCACTCTGCTTTTGTGCTTCTGGGTGACACCTTCAACACCATCCAGGGATCAGGCACTCGTGTTTGTGATCCATGTTCACTGACAACTGTATATCCTGAGAGTTAAATCCACTAGGAAGGTAGTGAAATAGTGAATGATATTGGGAAAGGCTGATGGTGACTTTGTATCAGCACTGTGTGGGAAAAAATAACAGTAAAATCTAATTCCAGAGGTTACAGCTGAGGGGTACAATATTCCTGGATACATCCTATCATAGAAGAAACAGCAGATGAGGAGAGTTGATGGATAAGAAGAAATTTGGGCTCTACCTGTATGTTTCTTATTCACTCTAGAATGGTAGTCTGAAGAGCTTGCCATGAAGGCAGAGGAGAATCTCTTTCTGCTCTTTCTTAAAAACTGAAAGTAGAATTTGGTTTCCCAAGATCCATTCTTTTGCTTTCCCTGGAATAAATTTTATTCACATGATATTTTTCCCTAGAGATGTCAAAATTATGTCTCAAAGGATAAAGGAAATGCCTGTACTTTTCTCCCAAGTAAAAATTTGCATTCTTCTTTTCATCAAAATATCCTCTTCAGGAGACTGGCCTTGACTTGAATTTAGAAGGAGTGAAAGAAATGATTTTTGAGCCTCCTTGGAAAATTTTTGTTCGGTTGTTTTTGGATGCTGTTATATATGTGTGTACATATGTGGGTGATGTGTATAAGGGGCACATGTGCATAGTTATGTATGATTATATGTGGGGACGACTGATGTTGCCATTAGGCATCTTCCATAATCACTCTCCACCTTGTGTACTGAAACAGGGCCTGTTGCTGAGCCTTGAACTTGCCTATCCAGTTGTTATTCAACCTGTCCTCCAGTTCCACATCCTCACTTTGGATGACAGGTGGCCATCACACCCACCCACCTTACACTTAGGATTTGGGGATCTGAATCCCAGTTATAATGGCTGCATGGCAAGTGATTTATCTCCTGAGCCATCTCCCAGTACCTGCTTCTTGTACCAATAAATAATGATCAAACAGCTATGTCTTACACTTGATTATCTTGGTTATTTTGCAAATCACTTGACAAAAGAAAATTTCAAACCAATGTCCATTCTTTTATTTAACATTTAAACTCATAATAAGCTACTATGTGCAAAGCTGAATATTATTCCCTTTATCTGTAACTTATGATGGTTATGTATTCAATAAATTTCCATACATTTGATTTGAAAAAGCACCATATATTTTAAACTGAAATATGAAATTTCAAAAAGTTTTAGCCATCACTCTTCTCCATCCTTATGCATGCATCTTTTTAAAAAAGTGTTTTTTTTTATCTTTTCTACACTTTAGGCAAACCAAGTGCTTTTTTGGATGTAAGGTATTTGGGTCGAGGTGCATAAGATGCATTAAATCCATAATGATGCGATTCTTTTAGGGCAGTCAGAGCATTCATTAGAGACAGTAAATCCTGAGCTGTGACTCTTCTGCACTTTGTATTCTTATGGCAAAAATGCTTTTCCCGTTTTATGATGTCATGAAGAAGACAGTAAAGTAAAAGTACATATTCTTAGTAGAAAATTGAAGATAATAAATGATAAGGAAATATAAATCTTGCCTTAAAATGACTTACCTAGCTTCATAATTTTAAATTGTCTGACAAAATGGGAATTTTTGAGGATTCCTAAGTACCCAAGGGCACTGAATAAGTGCTGCCACTTGATGTTCTAAACTTAAAAACTTCAAAATGTTGCTACTTGTAAATAGTGTCAGAAATTGTTATGTAGTAGGCACATGTTCTATATTAGGAAGCATTTGACTATTAATTATATCTTCATTCTTGCCATAGATTATTAAAAATAGAAAAACTTAACAATATTTATAGACAAGCAAAGGGTAACTTTGCTCCTAGATATATCTGGGGCCTACCTAGGATGCTGTGTGAGGCTAGTAGCATTATTTAAAGATTAAATTAATTCTCTAGGAATATTTACATTTCTTTGACTCAGCATTTACTCTTAAGTGATAAATTTGATAATTATGCAAAATCTGGTTGTTGTAGCCACTGGTCTATCACTGTGAAGATATACCATGACTAAGAGACTTAAAGAAAGAATTTAATTGGGAGCTTGCTTACAGTTTTAGAGGTTTAGCCCATTATGGTGAGAATCACATGGTGCCTAGCAATACCTTAGAGCTACAGCCTGAGCCAGGGAGAGAGAGAGACAGAGACAGAGACAGACAGGCAAACAGAGACAGACAGACAGACAGACAGACAGACAGAGACTTGGCCTGACATGGGTTTTTGATGCCTCAAAGCTCACCCCACCCCCAGTGATATATGTCCTTCAACTGGGTCACACTTCCTGATCCTTCTAATCCTTTCAAAGACTTCCACTCCCTGGTGACTAAGCATTCAGATATGAGCCTATAGGGGCCATTCTCATTTAAACCACGTGACTAATCCTAACATATAAAAGTACAAATGATAGAAAGAGAAAGATCAATCTATGCCCAAGGTCACACTAAAGGTTATAGGTCTTTCCATCTGTAGAATATAGGGCAGCACTGAGCATTTTTAGCAACCATATTCTAGTATTCCCTTTTTGAGCTGGCATAAATAACTTTCTGTCCTCTAAATTTCTTTGAACTTCTATACCTGTGTGAATGACTTCATTAAATATAAGAAACATGTTCCTCCTTGGTTTTGTGTCACTCTTTTCACATTTTGAAATTTATATCTTAACCAGTTTTCGGCCATTCTCTTCTTCATTCCTTAATTGTAATATCATAAAATCTGTGCATGTCTCTAACAGACTCCCAGCTCCCTCCTTTGAGTTACTTGCCACTCATGAGGTCATCTAATGGCACTTTCCTTTAGTAGCGAACCCTTCAAATACCTTCTGCATAATTCCCTTAACAAGATGTAATTTCTGAAAATGCCCTCTTCATCCTGTACATTGACTCCCATGACCTATCTGGTATGCTCAAGGTTGTCAGCCTCCATCTCCTGTTATTTTTAGGCATATTGATAAATACTTTAATTTCCGAACTATCCAGTTCCCTGTTAATAATCTGCTTTCTGCACTATGAAAGCTTCATTTGATTCTAGTCCTATTTTGGTTTTGTGTTCTTTGCCTTCTCCTGTGAGCTCCAATTCATTTGGGTACTGAGAAAACTGGTCAGTGAAGACAGAAGAAACAACTTTAGCTTATATCTGAAAACAATTTGGTGACCATCTGGGTCACATGTCTCATATCCTACATTAGCCTTCATCATTGCTAAAATTTTTGCTTCTGCTATATTCTTTATTATCTTACAATTTCTACCAGATAATTAACTTGTAAGATAGTATATAATTTTCCTCAAATAAAGCTATCTTTTCTCTTGTGTTTGCATACCATTTCCTTCATAAGAAGATGGTATATTTCATGATAATATACATCTTAATATTCTGCCTCCTGCTTGAAGTGCATAAAAATCATGAAAAGGAAATTGCTATTTGAAAGTAAATCATCACACCCTAAACAATTTCATTCATTTATTTGAGGTCAGGAGCCTTAAATCTGTATTATTAATACATGCTCAATTAAGTCATGTTTACTCGATGGTCCTTCAAAGGCTGGCTTCAAACCCTTCATTCTGCCTGAGTTCCATCCTTTATTGAATTGCCATTGTAATCAAAGGGCAACTGTCCCATTTACTCAGAAAATCTCAATCCTCAGTGATGGGTTGCTTCAAAGTGGTAGTAAATAGTCACTGTGAAGGATGGCCAGGATGTTAGGCCACATTTACATAGAGGAAAAATCCGTGGGGTAGCTGGTAGGATGGGTTTCATTCTCCCATATCTACTGTCAGCAATGAACAAGGAGCATTCAGTGAGAAGCAGCCATTGTTAGGATACAGTACTTAACATGAGGGTGCAGAAATCTCATGAGAGAACACAATTTCAGGCATATAGGCTCCATCCAGGCTTTTGTGGTCAGACAGAGTGAAAGAAGTAGATTACATAAGGCATAGAAGGAGCAGTCACTTTCACTTGGGAAATCTGCAGGTGGCCTTCCATCCGACTGCAGGGTCTGCTCCTGCACTAACTTATGCTGCCTGAATGCATCTTTCCTGTTCCCTTTGGGAAGGCAAAGGTCTCTGTGTTTAGGGCACTGTCCTGGCAGTCTGGTTTCTCTGTCAGACACACAGAGTAAAAGAAATTCCTTTTGAAATTCTCCTCAGCTCCCAGATTTCTACTTTCACCTTTCAATAAAGCAGTGAATTGTGAGGTTTTTTTTTTTTTATTTCTAGAAGACGAAAGCAGAAATCCATTAGTTAATGATAACATTTCCTATGAGTGTTTTTCTTACCTGTCAAGCAAATACTTCTTTAAAACTAACCTCCTTTCTTTACCAGTGATTTATTATTATTATTAAAAGAAAACCTAGAAATGGTTGCTATTTTGATCAGAGACAACAGGAATGACAACAACAACAAAACCGCTTCAGTTGTGATTAGAAGTGTTGATGACTGTGGTTGTGTGAGGAAATATTTGGTCAGGACATGGAATGATCAACACATACACGGAAGTTTGGTTCTAAGTTTTGAGTTCATTATTCATTGGTAAAAGATTTTCCGAGCCTGGACTTGATTGTTTCCTGGATGCTTGGGAAGTTAATTATTTTTCACCTTTATGCACACCTTACTGGTGTTCGTAAGCATTAGCCTGATGTTCCCTGGCGATGACCAGGCTGGTCATTGCTTTCTACATAAACTCCCAGCAAAACCTGTCTTCATACAGGCAGCTTTCCAAAAAAGGGGAGAAAGCTTTTACCTACAACTTGATAAACTGTTTCTCTGTTACTCTTTATGTACAGAACAGTAATCGATAGTCTTATTGTACCTATAGGCTGTAACTCACTTGTGAGTTTTCTGCTGACCTTATGAAAAAAGAGAACATCTTATGAGTACTTTAAAACCTACCTTAAAATTCTATAGCTAAATTCAGAACACTGGAATATAAAACAAATATGCTAGTGCTCTCTTTCTCTCTCTCCTTATGTGTGTGTGTGTGTGTGTGTGTGTGTGTGTGTGTTGTGTTCCATGTTTGTATCTATATCTATATGTATTCCATACATATGTGTGTGTTCCACATACACTTATGTGCATTTGTGTGTGTGCATGTGTGCATTCTGTGTGTGTGTGTATGTTGTGTTCCATATGTCTGTGTCTGTATCTATTCCATACATATGTATGTTCCACATACCCTTGTGTGTGTGCATGTGTGCTACATAGATACATAAAAGTTGTCATGTAAGTATATAAATAATTGCACTAAATGGAAAGTAGGCATTTCAAATATAAAATTTAGATATTGTATTCCTATGACATGTTCTTATGTTCCTATGGCAAGCTACAGTGAGTCATTAGTTCCCATCCCTAGACACATTAGAAGGTCCTGTTACTGGACATCAGAGATAGATGACAGTATGTGCTTCCAGAACTCTGATATTGCCCTGAGCGTCACAGCATCTTTCTATTATCTTCATTTTTGCACTTTGAACAGGTACACCTACGCAGCAGAGCACAGTCATCCAGTGACCATGAGGTGCATGTCTGACAGATTCTAGTAGGAGCAACTCTCATTTCCTCTACCTAGTTTTCTGTTAGTAAAGAATCACGTTGGCTTTGGGTTAGAACTCTTATCAGAGCTAGGGGTAGAGTCATATAATAAATTTATAGTAATATAATAAACTTATAGATCCCACCTGGGAAACAAGGACACAGTTGAGTGGAGGCCAGTTTTAGGAGGACTATAAGGAGGCCTTGTGTCGATAACATCAGAGACATCAGTTGCTTTTGTAGAATGTAGAAAACACAGTCTTTTATTGCTCCATGATGTTAGTCAATGTGTCTGAAAGCTTTCTGCCACTGGAAGAAAGCGTTTCATATACAAAGAGAAGGGGCTTGCTTTTTGGGCATTTCTAGTCTGTGATGGATTGGTCCTGTGTGTGTCAGTCTATTTTGGCATAGAAAACAATGATGGGGGTTTGTGGCACAGAAATGTGGCATAGACAACCAAATGGCCAGGAGACAAATGAAAGGAATATGGAGGCAGGAGAGCCAGAGCACCACCACTCTTAATGACCTAAGGACATTCTCCAAAACCCAATGGCTCAGAAGTCCCACCACTCTTAAGTACCTAAACACCCCACCTTGGGACTCTATGCCTTAGCAGACATATCACCACCAGACTAAACACCACCCTGGGGTGAGGCTTTAAGATATAAGCCTGGACCTTTGGGGAACACAAGCAGCTGTAGGTGCCTTCCTTTCCACTGGCACCTAAATGTTCTCAATGATCACATGATGTAAAATGCATTGAATCCCCAGCAGTCTCAAAACATTATCTGCCCCAGCATTGTGGAAATGTGCAAGCCCAAATACTCCCTGATACCCACAGCAAACCCAACTGTGTAGTCTTGAAATTTTTAAAAAGAATTTTACATGCTTCCAAGATTAAAAAACATTGGACATATACAGGTAAACACCTATTCATTGTGGGAATGTTTTTAAGTCCTACCCGGCCCTGCAGTCCTACAGACACTTATAAAATAATCACTCCAAGGCTTATGTTAATTACAAACTGTATGGCCTATGGCTTCAGCTTCTTGCCAGCTAGCTCTTTCATCTTAATTTAACCCATTGCTATTAATCTATATGTTGTCATGCAGTCATGATATTACTGGTCTGCTTGTATCTTGTTGCTCCTTTGGCAGTGGCAGGTGATTCTCCCAGACTCTGCCCTTCTTCTCTCTGTATCTCTGTTTGAGTTTCCCATCTGGCAAGGCAGTAAGCTCTCTTGCCATAGGCCACAACAGTTTTATTTATTATCCAATGGGAGTTACACATATTTCCAGCATAAGGAAAGACATTTCATAGCAACTTATAAAGAGAAAAATGGGAAAATAGTAAGGAATAGTTGACTCAAAGCACACTGTGCTGGAATACAGGCCCATAAAAGCTTGGACAACCTCACTTCTATGGGTTTGTTAGCCATTGCTCATGCATCCTGCTATTGTGTATGCTTTGCACACTATATGCAGTGTCACTCAGCAGGTGACACACATTATGGGCAGCAGCACCAGCCAGATCTGCACATTAGACTCATTTTCACCATACAGATTCATGCAAGGTGCTATCAGAGATGCTTTCTGGGACTCCATCTCCATGTCACAGTAGCTGGCCTCTCAGGCCTTCCTTTCGAATCCTCATGGAAGCAACCATGATGTCATTACTCTCGTATTATGTATGCCAGGCCAGCTAATACTCTGAGCTCTAACTGTACACACTAGAATTATAGCTGTAGTGAGTGACCTCAGAGTCACTTGCCAGAAGAACACAATTAATGTATCCCTTGGTAGTCTTAAGCACACAAGATGTCTTGGGGAAGATTTTTCAAAATGATACCTTGAGAAAGTGATTGTGTTTGTATCCTTTTGTTCCTGTGATGGATAGGGAAGTCTGACAGTCTCCTCAAGAGCCCTCCAGATGTCTCTGTGCTGACACAGTAAGAAGCACTTGGCTTGCTGTGCTGACCATTAGCAGCTACATCCACCTTCTCTAGCAAAGCAGCAATCCTGATCTCCTCTTTGCTACCAATTGTCATTGAGTATCTGATGGCAAACAGCAAAATCCTCATTACACAGTCTGAACACTGTGCTGTCCTGGAGCCTCTTGTATCAGAAAATCTTGTTCAAGCTCAGCTTCCCACAAAGTCTTGGGTCATAGAGAAAATGTATCCTTGCCAAATTGTGCCCAGGAGTGTCTTCTAGTGTAGTTCCCAAGAGAATCCTCATCTTAGCCTGAAACTCGTGAGTATCTCCACTTACATCATGTCCTGCTAGGTATCCAGAGTGTTCTATGGATTCAGTTACCATCCCTCTGCTGTGAAGGCAGTGCCAGGGTCAGATCAATGGGGGAGGAGCTCTGATTCTGATTGCAAGAGGGCCACCATGAGCTCTTTAACATAGGTTGTCTCTGAAGTGTTGATCTATCCCAAGGTGCTAATATTCACTCTTACTGGGGCAGCTTAGACTTATGTTTGCCTGGATGTTTACTGGGTCAGGGTAGCAGAATATGACTGATTATTTTCCTTGTCAACTTAGCAGTGAAGAAAAGTGCAGAGCTATTATATCTCAGGGGCTTTGGGAGACTATCTGCCCTCCACCCATTCTGGTATCATTATGTTTTAGTTACCCTATTGCTGATTATTCCTGACTATGTTACTTAAGACTAAAGCAATATCATTTAACTAAAGTCAACATTTTTCAGGCTTAAAAATTGAAGTTCATTCTTCCAAGGAAGGCAAACAAGAATGAAATCCTGCTTGCTGTATAGAAAGCTGCTACTTCAGTGCTGTCTTAAGACCTCGTTAGACACATCAGTTTCAGTTTCTAAACCGAATTATTACTATAGGACAAAGCTCCTTAGACAACACCTGCCTCAGTTTACCCTTTCACCAGAGAGATGCGTATAACCAAGAGTCAGAACGCAGCAGGTGCCACTGAGGGTAGAGAGTGCCAGCATGGTGACTCATCCATTCATGCAGCTATGCTCTTTCCTCTCAGGAAGACTCCAGAGAGCCAACACTTGGCCCTTGTTACGCTGGCTGCTGCAGGCGATGGGGCTGAGGCATCATTTGTTCATATTATCAACAAATAAGGAGGCAATGTTCCTACAAATGTGAATTACATTTCCAATTTTAAGTAGTACACTTCATGTCAGATAGGGAACTGCCTACATTTATATACGTGTGTGTGTGTGTGTGTGTGTGTGTGTGTGTAAAACTACCTACATTTATATGTGTGTGTGCCTGTGTATATGCATGTGCATGTGTGTGTATGTACATACATTTGTGTGTGTGTGTGTGTGTGTGTGTGTGTGTGTCTGTCCCCTTTACCCACTGTAAATGGTTCTCTAGCATTTCCCCTGAACTTACGTCTACTCAAAGACTGGGAAAGGGAGCTAGAAGAGAAAGATCGATCAATACCTGAACTCTCTGAAATGGGACCTTTAGTGGAATCTGAGGAGGGAGAAATCAGCAGAACAGAGGTGTCAGCCATGTGCTTACTGTATTGATTATGTGATGATAAACAGGTGTACACTGTTATTAGCAACAGTTATTCTGAAGGCTAGGGAGTTTATTGATCCATGTGAGAGTGAAAAGTTTAGCTAACAGACTTTTAGTTACTTTAGTGGTGTTTGTTTTCATTTTTTAGTTTGTCTTTCTTAGAAGTAATCCGTCAATAAGACCCATTAATATGGGCTGGGGAATTGTGGTGTTGGGTGAAGAAATGCACAGAGAAGAAAAACTTGACCAAAGTTCTGAAATGTAACTCAACACTTCTAACCTTTTATTCTATTAAAGTCTCCTTGTTTATTGTCAGCAGCAATGTAAGAGAACTAAGGCAGTCTCCCTCAGGCTAATAAACAATTACTGTGTGAGGACCTATCCATAGAGATTTTTACAGAAAACAAACAATTTTTATCTAAAATATAGAAATTTTTGACCTTATTATAAACTATTCTTTCATGTTAAAGATTTTTGATGGAAATGAGGCAATAAGATCCCTCTGTCTTAGGTCCCCATGGCAGTTTGGGACCTCTGTAGAGTTGGTCACTCATTGAAATTGAGTTTCATATCAAATTGTAAAAGACTATAAGGGGCTTTGGAAAGAGCTTAACTTAGTGAGTCAAGTGTTTGCCTCTCAATCATGAGGACCTGAGCCAGATCTACAGCCTCTCTTCATTCACTCTATTTCACAGGTAACTAATTTGGTAAATTAGCACTTATAGTAATGATCTCTATTTTCATGTATGTTCTGAGGAAATACTCGCATAACTTGACCATTGTATACCTAGTTACTCTTACACCTATTAAGAAGAGCATGTCAATTCACTGTCATACAATTATGTTCAGTGTGTTATGATGCATTAGTTATCATACCAAGGTCTAATTTGAAAATATAATAGACATGAACTTGGTCATAAATGCTGTTATATGATCCCTGATTGCTGTGGTCTGTCATTCTGTATGCTGTGGACTGTCATTCTGTATGCTGTGAATATGTGTTGCTCTGATTGGTTGATAAATAAAACGCTGATTGGCCAGTAGCCAGGCAGGATGTATAGGTGGGCAAGCAGATGAGGAGAATGCTGGGAAGAGGAAGGGCTGAGTCAGGAGTCATCAGCCAGACACAGAGGAAGCTAGATGTCATGACAGAACTGAGAAAAAATACCAAGTCACATGGCTAAACACAGATAAGAATTATGGGCTAATTCAAATGTAAGAGCTAATCAGTAATAAGCCTGAGCTAATGGTTAAGCAGTTATAAATAATATAAGCATCTGTGTGTTTACTTGGGGAACACGAGTGGGTGAGATTTGTCCAGACCGTCGGCAGGCCAGGACACAGGAAATCTTCTACTATACCTGATCAAGGTCAATACTGAAAGACACAATGAATAGATGATGTCTTCCTGGTAATCTTCCTGTTCTCTCCATCCCCATATGCTTTATAAGCATGGATGTATCAAAGAAAACCTCTTTTTAACTTAGAGATCCATTGTACAAATTATTAAACCTAATTGATTAGTTTACTCATGAATTATATGGATGTCTCCACTCACACGTCTGTTTGATGTGCATTCCCTCTGAATCAGAGCTAGGTACGTTTGAACTATTAAGCTATAGGTAAAAACACACCAGCCTGGGTCTAGGATCAAGATACAAGAAGGCTTGAAACTTTCATGTAAGCGCCTAGGGGAGCCTTGCACCATTGAGTAATATCTATGGATGCATGTGACACTGGAGATAGAATGTAGGAAGGGACCTCACGGGGAACACTGAGACTAAGGTGAGGGCAAGGACAGCCTAGTCATGTGGAATGCCCACTCCTCTGAGCTCTCAACTGACCTCTCTACTGAAGTGCACCTGCTGCTTTTGTAGATCTGAGTTTGGTTCCTAGCACCCGTATTGCGAGGTTATAACCCTCCTGTAACTTCAGCTCCAAGGGATCTGATTTCTTCTTCTGGGCTCAGCAGACACTTGTACTCAGCTGCATAGAAGCACATCAACTATATTAAACATAATTAAAAATAAAATATTCTATGGTTGTGTCAGGCTTTCTTTGGGGCCACCAACCAGCTCCCCAATCATGACAGACACAAAGACGTATTATTAGTTATGAATGCTCAGGCTTATATTAGCTCATATTTTAATCTGTTTCTCTTTATCTACATTTTGCCTAAGTGTTTTTTAGCTTTCTTTCTTCCTCCCTTCCTCCCTTTCTTTCTTTTCTTTCTGTATGTCTTATGTTCTTGCTGTTTCCATGTCTGGCCAACTGCTGTCTGGCTTCTAGCTCTGGATGTGTCCTTCTCTTCCTCCCTTATTCTCTCTTCTTCTATTTAGTCTCTCTGCCTGCCAGCCCTGCCTATTGCTGTACTGCCTAGCTGTTGGCCATTCAGCTTTTTACTAGACCAATCAGGTGCCTTGGGCAGGCAAGGTGAAACAAATGCAATATACCTTTACATAATTAAATAAATTCAGCATAAACAAGTCTAGCACATCTTTACATCATTAACAAAGCAGAAACAAATGTAACATACCTTTACCCAGTTAGAGTAATATTCTGAAGCATAACCGGAAGTAACATATCTTTACATAGTTAAATGTTCTACAACAAGTGATGATTTAGCAATGTAAGATCCTACGTAAGTTCCATAATAATTCAACCTTCATTAAATATCACTTTATATAGTTATGGCATTGATATTTATTCAGTATTCATATTACCATGTCAAGATGTTATCCTAGGTTATTGATTGAGGTAGCTGCATGTTTGGTCGAGAAGAAGCGTCCTAAGCTCAGGCAGTTGCAGGAAAGTTCACCACATAGTTCAAAAATCTATAGGACAGAGCATGAGCCTCCTTCCTGCTGTGGTAGAAATGTTGGCAACTTGGACAAGTGTGAAGGTGACAGTCATGGTCCAGACACTTGTCCTCCTGGCAGGAACACAGGCCTGACACAAGGACCACAAGCAGCTGAGGAAATAAATTTCCTTACTCCCTTGACTGCTGTCCATTTCAGTCCATCAAGTCAGCAGCCAAGGGCACAGCTGAAGTCCTTTGTGACAGTGTAGCTCCGAGAGCATAGGAATTGTGTATCTGGAAACAGTATTTACTATCTACAGTGTGGTGTAGCAATATCCTCCACGTAGAAATGTTTTCATCCTGGAGGGAGGCTCCTGAGACTCAGGAAGGAAACTCATAACTCTCAGAAAGTCTCTGAAACTTACAACGTTCACAAGGACCCTCCCCCCAAGATTAGATAAGCAGTGAGGACTGTTGGAGAAAGACAAGACTCTGACATGTCAAGCTGCCTAAAAGTTGCTCTTACTGAGCACCCTTGCTGGGGGAGGCTTTTCAATGATGCAGCTGCTTTTTTGCTTTGTTTGGTTTGGTATTTCCATACAGGGTTTCTCTATGTATTCCTGGCTCTCTTGAAACTCACTCCATAGACCAGGCTGGCCTCTAACTCAGAGATCTGCCTGCCTCTGCCTCCCAAGTGCTGGGATGAAAGGCGTGTGCCGCCGCCGCGGCCGCCGCCTCCACCACCACCCACCTAATGCAACTGGCTTTGAGTTATCCATGTTCATATATATATATATATATGTATATATATAAAATTTGTGTGTATAGTGTATATTTAATACATAAAATATTATATAATTAATATCTTCATAGATTGTATTGAATATATACTGCCTATTTGAATTTATGGTAATATTTAAGCATTCATTTTTCTAAAAGCTGGATATAGGTCACATAAGTGAATGTATTGTTTAGAATTTTTCTCATATTTTTCCAGGCTACTTTATATTGATTTCATATCTTAAAGAAGTTCAAGACTATAATTTACAGTTACATGGAAATTTATCAAGTGGCATGACTGCTCTCTTTTCAGAATTAGAGATAAAAGGATGATATTTTTTAAATAGCCCTTTGGGGTGAGCTTACAGTCGTCATCCACTTACATTAATAATTGATGGGCTATAACTGAAAAGGCACAAAACCAGGACAGAAGAGTCTGCCAGTTTATAAGAACAAGGAGAAGTCAAGCTTCCTGTGGCTATGACACAGTGTTTCATGGGTGACATTTGGTGTCTTTTATTTAAGCAATAGTAGTGATGCTATTTATGACAGCCATTGACCTTCAAATGAATATGGAAAAAAATCTTAAATAGTTTTGTAGTAAAAGAGAAAGTATAGTAATTCAAATTTTAGGTTATGTGAATTAAAGACACATCAAAATAATGAGGTTGTTGGCTTTAGCTGGTGAAGTCAGATACGATTAGAGTTTCTAAGCTATCTGATGTTAAAAATATACATTTGATTTCTTTGTTAATCTGAATAATAGTAAATACTGTAGATACATTCACTTTTTATTTTTCCTCTCCTTAAGATAAAGATATCCATGAAAATAATCCTTGTATCATTAAAATATTTCATTCCGACTTGAAAATATTAACATTATTTCAAATTAACTTCATATTTATTGGTTGAAAAATCACAAAAAGCATAAACTAAACCTGAGGCGTTCTTGTATAATATTAGCGGGACCAGCCTTAATAGTATACATCCCAGGGGCTCAGGAGAGAGAACTACTAACGGGGAGGACTATATTCAGGAAATAGAATCTCAGCACAGCTCTATCGTCCACTTGCTTTAATTTCTCTGCCATAACATCCTTTATACACAGCTTCAGTTCTGTTCTCATGCCTAGCTCCTTTCTTGCCTGATTTCTCTCTATACTTATCTATTGCTCCCTCTAAGTTCTATCTTAATTCTCTCATCTTAACTCTGCCTCATCTAGGTCCTTTTCAGCTTGTTCTTACCCAGCTAGTACTCCCCCATCTGGCTCTTCCTCATCTTCCATCTCGTTCCTCTGTTATTCTATTCTAGCCCTTCAATCTAGTTCTTCCCCATCTCAGTTTGTTCCTCTCAAGTTCTTACCCATCTAGTTCTTCCACTCTCTTTTCTCTTCTCTGTCTTGTGTCCTGGTGCCTTGGAAGTCCCAGTATATAAAGGGAGAGTCCGAGCTAAATTGTGTAAAGCTATTACTTAACATCCACCTCTCCTAAGCGGTGTCTCCTTGTGGAATTTACCTTAGGTCAGGAGACTTGCATGTGGGGCTGCTATCATTGTTAGTTCTCAGAAGTTGGGCGCCCCCTGGGTGGTGTCTCCTTGTGGAATTTAAGTCAGGAGACTTGCAGGTGGGTTGTTATCATTGTTATCCTTGGAAGTTGGGCACCCACCTGGGTGGTGTTTCCTGTAGTCCTTGAAAGTGGCTAAGGGAGATATTTGATTCCAGAGAAAGCTTTTCCTGAGGCAGTTCTCCAAATACCTGGAATGTATATGTCCAGAGAGTGATCAGTCCACACTGTCAGCCCTTCTTAGGGGAAAGTCAATTGGGAAAACTATGAAGGCACACATGATTTTCATAACAGAAGACAGCTGATATATAACAAGCCAAGTAACACCAAAAACTCCTTGGGATTTGGCTTCCTCTGGAGGAATTCCCTGATTCCTCCAGGTAGTGACTTTGCCATAACCAGCTGAGTTCTTATGATATATTCCTGTGGCCCACAGCAAGGCGTCTGTCGAAAATGCACAAATAACATGAGTTCTTCTCAAGCAGTTATGGAAAAAGAAAGCACACTGAAGCGCTCTCTGGCTGATTTTGATGGTAGTTTACTAACTTGTGAAGATTTCACTTCCCTCTTTTCAGCTGTCATTGTTCTATAGAAATGATTTTACCCAGCGCCAAGCCCGGCTTTCCAAGCATGGAGCATCCAACCAATAATACGTAGTTCAAAATAGTTACGTCCCCAGAATCTCCTATGAAAGCATGAGATGAAAGACAATTGCTCATTCTGGCAACTGCAGAGAGTACAATGCTTCAAGCCTTATAAATGGATCATAACTTAACAAGGGAAACAAGAGCTAGACTTCTCAGGGTCGGTAAGTCATGTTAAAGTTGGGCTTGGTTTGACAGTTCTCCCTAAGATTTCGTTGAAGGCATCATAGGGATTGGCTGCTTTGTGATCAGTTGCATCAGTGCTGGGATTGATAAGAGCTATTTATGCTAGAATGTGAAGCTTGGATATGAACATATGGCTAAGGGACCTTCCAGCAAGGAAACAGTTGTCTCAGTTCTTACACTGTCTTCTGAGATTCTAGGAAAGGTGACAGGATGTGGAAATGTGTGGATTATGTTCTAATAGCTAGATGAGGAAAGAAACTTACCAAAGTCAAACAGAGATAAACTAATGTTTTAGAACATGGAAAGCCTATTCTAAAGAGGTAAAAGGTTATCCTAGGGGAACCAGAGGCACATGACAAATCTAAAGAGTCAGGACTCAAATGCAATGAAAATGTGTCAGCACTAAAGGAGATGTTTGAATGTGAATATAGACTGGGGGTATGCTGAGGTGGTCCTGATGAAGTAACCTGAGATGCTGTCAGTCATGCTTTGTGAATGGAACAGCTTAGGGCACAAACTCAAGCCTGAGAAAATATATAAAGAGTAGCCCTGATTCATATCATCAGAAGACATTCTCAGGGAAGAATTAGTCATGACACACCATTGGTCCCTGATAAATGTAACTCTACAACACAAGGTGGGATATGCTGTGTTTTTGAAAATGGGAGAACAACAAAATACAGATACAAATATAAACACTAATTTTTTCTAGTGAGACTTATCAAAACCACAAGGTCCAGATAACAACTGCTTTTCAATTGCTTGGCATATGAGAGAATCTTATAATGGAAGAGCAAAATACTTTTAATAATATCACTCATATATTGAATAGGTCTAACAATAAGATATCAAAACTGATAGAAATAATACAACACCTCATCCCCTCACCTCCTGGAAGATTTGATTGAAATGAGAGTCACTTCCAGTTTCCTGTCACTTAAAACATACAACAGGCATAGATTTTTGTCATAGGCTATTGACCAATTTTCGCCTGTGGTAGCTCAGCTGTCAGCTTTAGATTATGTACCTTAAAGCCTTGTCTCTGTGGGTTGTCTCGTGTGGTCATTTGTGATAACACGTCTCTTTCTGATGCTGATGTTGGCAAACACAATGACTAAGACATCAACTGAAGGCAGACACCAAACAAGGCAAGCAGAAGTCCTTGCTTAACAAATTCACAACAGTCTCTGAGCAGGAGTTTTAATCGAATGTTCATTGTCAAGACCAATACAAAAAGCCCTCCTTTTATCATGATTTCATGGATGCATCTCAATGTTCCATTAACATTCATACCTTTGTGATGACCACCAAAGCAAGATAGAATAAATTATTTGGCTAACATCCAAATTTTAAAAATTGCCTTGGCTTCTTTGACCCCAAACCTATAATTTCCTTGAAACGTCATGGGTAATATGATATTGGGTTGGAAGAGGGTTAAGTTAGTATCCACCAAAAGTTTTTTCTTGTATTCATTACAGTGCTGGAGTTGATTCTGAAACACAAACGTTTAGTTTTCTCTTTACTTGAGTGTGACCAGAACATTCGCAATTATTGTATTAGTAGTGATTCTGTGAAACCGTTTGCTTGACTTTGTGTGTTGGTCTTTCTTTGACCAAGCCTATAATATTTGGAAAACTAACCCTGCTTTAGTGTTGCTGGCTGCATGCCCAGATCTGGATCATATGTTCCCAACCATCAGGAAGAAGGCATTGGGGTCTGCCATTGTGTGGTTAGCTGCTTCAGAGAGATGAGGAGCTCTGATTATTGCCAGAAACTCTTTGCTGACATGTGGATAGTGAGCCAAGGACCGTGTCCACCTGCTTCTAGTTTACATGTCAAAACTTGGCTGACCCTGCCAAGGAGCATGATGCAATGTCAGTGTCTTGTGCAGGGCCAGCTCCACAGGAAGAGAACAGGGACATTATTGTGGTGGCCAGGTGGAACAGCTGCAGTAAAACTGCATCAAACAGTGTAAAATTGATCTGACTGACGCTTAGAAGAGCGCTGCTCTGTGATGTTGCAGTTTCGGTGATAGAAACGAACAAGGAACCACTCTCTCCTCCATTAATCTCAGGTTACAGGAAAAGTGACAGATACTGGGACCACCGTAGGTGCAGGAATCTGACATTGCACAGGTTACTGCAGACACTGATGTGCACCTGAATTCCTCCTTCGTCCACACAATGCATTGAAGTAGGAGGCTATGGCATCCCATTAATGTATCCTGGCCCTGAGGTCTGACCTTCTCTATTAGAGATATAAATGCACTCTTTCCTGTACACCAGCTTAGCAGAGTCTCTTGTTTAATCCAGAGCTACATTTAGTACTATATGTGGTACTGTCCTTATAACATCATGTTGGATCATGGCCAATAGGTCAAGCATTCTAAAGGCCTAGAAGAGATGAATTCTAAGTCTCACGCTAGAAATCAATGGACTAATAGGGACCACTCCTTTTTGAGTGGAAAGGGTCTGATAGCATCAACTGACACTCTAAATAAATAAAAAACAAACAAATAAATAAATAAGCAAATAGATAAATAGATAATTCCTCTACAGATTTATTCCACATCAGGAATTCCGTGGTGATTGGTATGAATGCCATAGAGACCAGCCTTCATGAGTTAAAGCTCATGTTTGTAGTCTGTGATATGCTAAGAAGCTTCTTCTATCCCTACTCTCTGGTATTGCATCCACTGCATAACAATTAGGCTGGCCAGCCCCAGACAGTAGGGGCTGTCACCTGGCTCGCTAACTCCATCTGTGTGTGTGTGTGTGTGTGTGTGTGTGTGTGTGTGTGTGTGTGTGTGTGTGTGTTTGGTGTCTTTCCATACTCGATGCTACTTAGTGAGCATAAAAGTAGGTTTCAAAGGGCTTTGTACCTTTGATCGCTTCAGTAAGTCCATCAACTTAGCTCCTCCACAGGCTTCTTTATTTCCAATATTCTAATCGTTCCTGGTCCATAGACTAGCCAGCCAAGCTACACTCCAATTCTGTGAAGCAGACAATTGTCCCATTTGGGGTTATTATTTTTATGCAAATTGGATGAAACAATGTCTATTAGGAGGATGCTGTTCCTAAGAGCTCTGGATTTTGGCTCTTGCTTAGCAGTCTTTTGTTAGCCAAAACCCCATGCCGAACATCTCATCTGTGGAGGGAGCTCTGCCTTTCATCTCCTACATTGGTTAGTCAAAAGGAAACCCAATGGGACACAGGTCTGCTCTGAGGAAGCAGCCACATTGACAGATGGTGTAGAGGCTATCCACATACTAGCTTTATGCAGTCTGGCTGGCACCCCAACTTCAGTGTGCCATTTCTACTTTAGGGTGGATTCTCAAGGGGTGAGCTGGACATTTGACTTGTTGGCTCTGATGGCACATGATGGGCATTCCTAATAACAGTCACCCCATGTCCTTTACTCAGACTCTGTGTCTACTTGGCCTAACGTATGAAACTATTTTTATAGGCTCAAGTCATTATTAACTGCTGTTATAAAGCTGACCTATTAGTCAAGGATTGACCCGTCCAGCAGGCCAGGTTATTCGAGGGTCTCGAGGAGGGACCACCTGTGAATCAATGGGGGGCGAGAGGGAAAGGAGACCAAGCGCGTGAAGAAAGACAAAGCAGTCTGAGTTGCGTCAAGGCCTCAGTTTATTGACTGGTGTTAGAGCTTATAAACAGGGCTTCAGGTAGGGAGGGGGAGCAGGAGTGAGGAGAGGACAAAGAAAATTCCTAAGGAGGGTCAGCAGGAGGTCGCTTTGGTCCCAGGCCCCTGCAGCTAGCTGATTTAAAGAGGTTTATTTAATCCTACATTCCTAGGTTAGACTAAAAGCCTCTTATTTACACGAGGCTTGATAAATCGTGGCAGGTAACACAAGGTTCAAGACACAGCTGTCCAGAGTTGGTCTCCAACAAAGGATATCCAGGTTATAAATATTTTTTCTACATACAAGGTTTGCCACACACACAAAATAAAGTTTGTCCTGAAGATGTATATGCCTGTATTATTCACACAGCAGGGCTATTTGCTTTATTGTCTGAAGCTCAGAACCCTTCCCTGATCTGGGTCCTTCTCAAATGTGATGCTCTTTTGCATCATTTAGTAGAGGTAGCATCACTCTATTTACAGGCGTGAAATGTGCTGAGAATGTCCCCAGAACTAGAAGTCAACAGATGTTGAGCTAGTGATTTAGTGATACACTTGAGATGGACTGATTAGCTCTTTTTTAAGGAGATGTGTGTCCATTTCCTCCAGACACCTGGACCACTTTTTAAAAATCACTTACATGATAAAGGTTTTTCTTCTAGTTATTATTTTTAATTTGATATCCTTTGTTCTGTAGCATAACTAACTTATAAAAATTTGTTGCTTTCCAGTTCTTAGTCTCCTTTCAGCTTAAGGTTATTACTCACTGATAGAGTGACTAGGGTGATAGTAGTGGATTGTCCAAGTGTGTTCAGAATATTTCATAAACCCAGTCAAGAGAGTAGGTATAACCTCTGATCTGTATTGTGCATTTGCAGTGATTCTTTTACCAGAAGACTGAAATAAGTCAGATTCTCCCATATCATAAGGTTGGAAAATAATGCATCAACCTGCTCAGTGGCAAGTTACTTTGTGCTGAACATTATGAACCCAAGTTCATGTTCTGTCCCCTCCTACTATAGCACCCACAGCTCTTCAGCTCTTGTTTTATAAATAGTATCTGTCTCCTGCCATCTTACTCTTACCCATTTTCTATAGCTCTTTACTATATATCTATATGTAGATATCTATCTATCTATCTATCTATCTATCTATCTATCTATCATCTATCTATCTATCATCTATCTATCTATCTATCTATCTATCTATCTATCTATCTAGTCTGATAGTTTTTGGTGTACTTCAAATCTGTGGTTATTCTGAGCATCCTGCTGTCTTTCTGATTTATTCACTCTTCCAGCAATGTCATTTAATCATTTAATCTTTATCATTAATATATCTCTTATGTTTATCAAGCATTAGAACATTTCCTCTGCCAATACATTCACTGCTTTGCCAATCTTGGTTTAGTTTGACATTAGTCAAACTTTAAGTTTTTTAATTACAAGGTCCATCATTATTCCACCAGGAGCAGTGATAAGATCCCATGACCAACGTGCTAACTAACAAATGCTACATGTCTGGATTCTGCACCTTTGGAAGTATATTCATAATTATAAGAGTTTTACACTGGATTCTCCTGGAAACAGACTCATAATGATAATGGAGATTATGTTGTCTGTCTGTCTGTCGGTCAGTCTGGCACCAGTGTTTCTTAATATGACCTAGATTGGTCTCAAATTCATAATTCTCGAAGCTTCTCCCCCTAAGTAAATAGGAGAGGCCCGCAACATCTTAACCAAAGATGGAGACTTGTGCAGGATCAATAACTGTTGGAAGGAAGGGAAGTTGAAGACACACAAGAGCTGAACTTGGCAGGGAGTATGACAAAGACCTCAGTGAACTTGGTAGATAGCCATGGACTTGAAACAGACCTTCAGAGTGATCAGCTCCACTGAGGGAAAAAAAAAAAAAAAAAAACTTTACACAGCTGTGAGGCTCTGTCACTGGAGTAAAGTGGGAGTGACCCAAGGTAATGTCGTGCTAGTGGAAATGACTATCCCTGCATAGTACACATAGTGCCCTACTCCTAGGAGCAGAGGCAGAGCATACAATATAAGAAGGATTTGCATAGCGTATGACAGATTCTGATGTTACTTTAAGTAATTCTGTGGAATTACAAGGTTGATAAATCTGCATAATTCCAAAACATTACCATGGACTGACTGAAGATCAGAAACCAACTATCTGTGCCACCATGGCAGAAAGTCAGGACAGTGAGCAGTGGATGTTCTCTGCTACAGTTGTGAGTAGCCAGAGTGACCAGCAAATCAAAGATTTCATCGTATCTTGTGTTAGCAAATTAAGACAAAAGCTTTAACAAGTCAATTACTATTTAAAGGAAATAAAAAACTTTACCAAAAAAAAAAAAAGATTTCTTGCCTTTGATTGTTCTCCCAAGTATATGAATAGATGCTTTGTAAATGTTCTGATTATCAGGACCAAATTCACATAAGATATGATGGTGTATGAAGTAGATCATGATCTTCATGGTGGACCACTTGTCAGTTCAATTCCCATCCGAAATTAAGTATCTTATTATTTGTAATCTATGAGATTTGTTATAAGAAAGAGGGGTCAGTTAAATATATTTCAGGGCAAAATGCTTTTGTTTGTTTGTTTGCTTGGTTGGTTGGTTGGTCAGTTGGTTGGTTAGTTGGTTGGTTGGTTGGTTGGTTGGTTGGTTGTTGGGTTGTTTGGTTGATTTTTTTTTGTTGTTTTTTTGTTTGTTTGTTTGTTTGTTTTGTTTTGTTTTTTGTTTTTTTGTTTTTTTGAGACAGGGTTTCTGTGTGTAGCTTTGTACCTTTCCTGGAACTCTCATTGGAGACCAGGCTGGCCTCGAACTCACAGAGCTCCGCCTGCCTCTGCCTCCCAAAACTCTGCCTGCCTCTGCCTCCCAAATGCTGGGATTAAAGGTGTGCACCACCACCGCCCAGCACAAAATGTGTTTTAAATCATTTATTTTTATGTGTATACAGGTCTGTGTACACATATATGCCTGTGTACGGACCAGGGACCCTTCTGTTTCTGTCTACCTAGAGTGTGGATTACATGTGCAGACCAACATGCCCTGTTTTATTTATCACATGGATTTGAAATCTAATTTGGTCCTTGCACTTGTAAGACAAGTACTTTGCTGACTAAGCTGGCCCATGATCTTCTTAAACTATTTCTTTAAATATAAAGCTAAAAATTAAGGCTGGGGGAGAGATGGTCCAGTGTTTGAGGGCTTTCTGTTCTTCTAGAGGAAATAAGTTCAGTTCCCAGCACCCACATCAGACAGCTTCCTATCATCTGCAATTCCAGTTCTAATGAATGAGACTCCTTCTGGCCTCTCTGGGCTTCTACAGACATATGGGATACACTCACGCAGCCACATACACATAACACATAACAATAAATCCTAAACTGAGTGTGGTGGCTCACTCCTTTTATCCCAGCACTCAGGAGGCAGAGACTGGTAGATCCTTGAGTTCAAGGCCAGTCTGGTCTACAGAGTGAATTTCAGGACAGCTAGAGAAATCTTGTTTTGAAAACCTAATAACAATAATAATAAATAAATCACAATTTATAATACTAATAAATTTTAAAAAATAAAACACAAACTAAAATTTATATAACTTCATTTAAATGAGTTTGCACAGGTTGACTAATTTCTATAAGATCCATAATTCAGCCATTTATGAACACCTGTGGATCAGAACCCATTTGAAAACTGCATTTACTGCATTTTATACTCAGCATTTCAGCACTACCACACCTTCAAGCACTGGCTGAGCTTCGTTTTGTAAAACACAAACTGTCATCTCTGAGAAAATGCACAGTATTATAGGATTATATTCCATTAGCATGAATGCTTTAATTCATGTATTTGGCATAATTCTACAGCTCCAAATAGACAGTGATGACAAAACCACCCTCTACTCAATGGATTTTTTTTTACATTTGGCAGAAAGGATTGAATTGAAATGTAAAACCAATTTTAGGATGCTTAAGAAACATGAATTTTTTTTGGACATGCAAACATTTTAAACACATGACTAAATGGACTGCTAAAACACAAAACAATAATCTCTCTCTCTCTCTCTCTCTCTCTCTCTCTCTCTCTCTCTCTCTCACACACACACACACACACACACACACACACACACACAATCATTACACTGAAGCCAGACATTTTTTAAATGTTATAATGAAAATTTTAAAGTTACATTATTGCATTCATGTGAAAAGAAGAAATTAGTTGACTAAATTATTATGGGAAATTGTATGCTATAATTTTATGAAACTTTATTTTTTAAGCAATTTATACTCTTTTGCACATACCATTTTGTGGTCTATAATTCCTGTAACTCATTTTCTTGGGAATTTTTATTACTGAAAACGATAGTACTAGAAGTTGGTTATGTCCAGCACAACAGTCTGAATTTTTCAAGAGAAGATGGATTCTGGCTCTATAAACTTATGTGGGGATTGTTAAAAAATAGTGCTTCATGGCAGTGATCCGTGTTAGCAAAGTAAAAGAAATTAAAATAGAATATGAGAGGAGTCTTTAATTTGATTGCTCATATGCTCAGCAAGATGACGGAGTAGAACTTTCCACAGAAGCATATGACACAAAACGATGGAAGAGCATAATCCACATATATAGGTGATTTTAAGTGTTGTTGCATGGACCATTTACTGATTAATTTAGATAAACTACATTTATGTTACATTTGCTATCCAAGAGAAGGAAGGTCCTGCTAAAATCTAATCAGTTGAACATTCCTGGACCACAGTTGCACTTAAATAGGATTTGCTATCAAAATTATCAACATTAGAGACATAACCTCTGGCTTTCAGTTTATACAAACCCCTGCTTCTGTAATTCCCATGGTTAGCAAATACATCAACATGGCTTTCCAATTTTTTTTTTTTTAGTATTCAAATTTGTCCTGTGAATATGCTTGACACATTTAAAATCAATGTGGCCTCTTTGTCAATATTGGTTCCTGCGAGCATGCACTTCAGGTTCCAGGGCTGACGTAGGGCAGCCATACAAACTGTTGTGGCCAGCATCATTTTATATCTGCTGTATATTTTCACAGGCAGTCATTTGTAACAATGTAGAACTGACTACAAGTAATCACACTTCTGTTTTTCCTACTGTAATCAGGGCTTCTCTGGGTAATATGACAGGGAGAAAACATACGATTTCAAATCTGTGACAACTGTGATATTGAGAGTAGGCAAGTGAGTTGTGCTGTCTTTAAAGCAAAAGAAAGAAAGAAAGAAAGAAAGAAAAAACAATTGAAACAGGAATTTTTTAAAATAAAACATTAAACAACTGAAACTTAACTTTATATTCACCCTCCCACTGTGGCTAGGAAAGTTACTATACATCACCCTGAATCCAAAATGCCTACCTTCAAGTACTGGTGCTGATCAAGATATCAGTTGATCTAACATATGTCATGCATATTCATATGAAGCTTTTAATGTACAAAATAAATATTTGAAACTCATGCTGAAGTATTCACTCACCATTCGGCTCCACTTTGGGGAGCATTTGCACTGAGTGGATGTTACTGAACTGTCTGCCATGTGTGAAAAGTAAGACCAAAGTCAAAACTCCTAAGTCTCATGGAGGTCATGGAGATGGTTTGATGATGACTCACTGTCCCCAGGACTGCAGCCCTTCACTATACTGAGCTGATTTGTTTTGGTCTGAAATGACATGGGGACTATTTGCTTTCACTGGGATTTCTGGAAAAACTTTCAGTTCAATAGACATGTTCATGTTAATAGGCTGTCAGTAGCAAGTTCACATCCAGGTCAGTCACAGGTCTCCATTTTATCTCATATTATGGCATCCACTCTGGTGAGTACAGTTCAGATATCTCTCTCACTTTCATAAGAGTCCCAGGCCTTGAATGTATTATTTACTGTCACATATCTTGCCCTTTAAAAAAGTCAGAGTGAGATTTTGGATAAACCTGCTGGACTTTATGCACATAAACTTTCACTTCCATTTATAGAAAACTCCACTTGTAGCACAAAATGACTTTTCAAAAGACTTAACCCTTGGGGGAGAAGAAAAACAGAACAAGAGGCAAAAATATTCTCCATCCGTGAGACAGAGAAAAACACATGATTAGTGGTGGCTAACTATCAATTCGTGAATTATAAAAAGTAATTAAATCTGAATGACTTACCACTCCCAAGCCCCAGAGGCTCTGAGATTATTAGAATACAGGGCAAATAAATGGGTAATTTGGGACTGAAATGGAATCATTAAGTTTTCATGCTGCTGTGGGATGATACTTTCAGACTCTCAGAATATTAAAGGTTTGTTGTCTACAAAGTATAAAGCAGGGTTGGGAAACACTGTTGAAGAAGAAGAAATGCAATGAACACTGGGTTGCTCTTTTTTTTTAATGTACACTGTGGCTATTACAGCCACATTTTAAGAATAATGTTTCTGTACAGTGCGAAGATGTGTCTTTGCCAAGGTGCCTTCTGATTGGTTTAATTTTTAAAAAAATGACTGGCTGGTAGCTAGGCAGGAGGTACAGACTGGACACACAGACAAGAAAGATGCTAAGAAAAAGGAGGGCAAGAGTCCCAGGAATCATGAGAAGACATGGGGAGAAGCAAAAATGAACGTGAAGTGTGGCAGAGGGTAGATAAAAAATATTGGTTTACTGAAAATGTAAGAGTTACCTAAGAATAAGGCTGAGCTATGAGTTGAGCATTTATAATTAATATTAAGTCTCTGAGTGGTTATTTGGGAGTGGCTTCCAGGACACAGAGAAACTCTGCCCACATCCAGGGTAAGCCCTCTTCTTTCACTTAGTTCTCAGAATGATGGCAGACAGATATGTAAGCCACTAAGGAGGATGGCATAAATAGCCAAGTAAGAGACTATTATGCCTTAGATGAGGGATCTGTATGTCATATCCCTATACGCTTCCCCTGAAATAAAACCTTAAGAGAGCTCATGTGAAAGCTTCCTTCAAAAGAAACACCCAGAAAATCTTTCAGACAATCATGGGCATAGGAGTTCTCATAAGTTCCTAATCCCATAAACAAGAACAGAGAAGTAAGGATTCCCTAATTTATGACTAAATGACTCAAATGAAGCTAGGGTTAGAACGTAAAGGGGGAAAACTGAAGCAGAGAGAGGAAATCTTAAATCATATGTGTAGATATATCCTTAGGGGGAAATAAAATGCTTCTCCTCAGTAGAAATACATCTCTTTTCTCTTTCTCTTTTTCTCTCTCTCTGTCTCTATCACCATCTCTCTCACTCTCTGTCGGTCTCTTGGCCTCTCTGTCTGTCTATCTGCCCCCCCACACACATACACCATGGTCATGAAAATAAAAATTTTAGACTGTAAATGAAAGTCTCAATGACTAGAATAAATTGGTGAAGTGAAATGAAATTGAGGAATGACCGATAATCACTAGGCCAATAAATAGCCAAAACCTTGATTCAAAGAAATCAGGAACTGAAAGTCAGGAATCCAAGCTGTCATTAAGACATTGTCTGCCTGGTTCCTTGTGTCTTGTCCAAATGCTATGCTACTCTCAGGTCTAAACATTACTGAATCAGAAAGGTGATGTCCTAAGAAATGGTACTCAGCCCTTCCACAGAGAGGTGGATTTTGAAGATTTGCATGTCTTTTGCCATCTTTTGAAGAAGTAAGTACACAGACTCTACTGTCCTCATCCACCTTTGCAAAGAGCAATCTCAGTAGGATGGTTGGGCTGCTTTCTAGGCAAGCACAATGTACTTGCCAGGAACATAGCATTCCCATATACTATCTCAGAATAAATTTTAATAACGCCACCTTTCACTCTCATATATGTTACAGTTTGAACAAATAAAAGGAATTGTGATGTACCACAGGATGGTCCATCTGCTCTTAGCTGCCTATCATCCCAGGAGTGGCATCACTGCCATGCTGGGATACCTAGACCTACAAACAGAACCCCTAATTATATCTGCCACCTTATCTCTTCTATCTTGACTCTCTTGTAGTCTGAAAATTCAGTTTACAAAATGTAGCAAGGATTAAAACAGCTGCCTGTACACTACTGATGTTACATTCTGAAGTACAACTGCACAGGTTCTTCAAAAAAATGTATGTCAATGTTCTTTGCCTTAGTATGGATTTAACAAGTATGTTCATATCAAACTTAGACCATTGGAATAAATGCACCTTAAGCTTATTAAATGACTCCTCAGTCCTGTATAAGACTATCATATAGATATAATAGTGCTTCTTAAGAAGGGATGCTTTTCAACCCCACTAAAGAACATTTGACAAAATTTGGGGGGTAGGGACTAGGGTAGTAATAATGGAAACTGTGACAGGATCAGAGTGTTTATCCAGTATGACAAAGAATTGTTCAAATATCAATCATTATAAAATGGCAAAATCTATTCCAACAGAAGAGGTCTTTCCTAGTATGAACACTTGACATTAGGGAAGAAGGCATGAGAAAACACAGTTTACAGATCTTCACCAACCCCACATCTGACAGAGGGCTTAACTCTAAAGTATATAAAGACTTCAAGAAACTAGACATCAAAATACCAAACCTAATTTAAAAATGAGCTATAGAGCTAAACAGAGAATTCTCAGCAGATGGGCTATAGAACTAAACAGAGAATTCTCAACAGAGGAAACTCAAATGGCTAAAAGACATTTAAGGAATTGCTCAACATCCCTAATAATCAGGGAAATGCAAATCAAAACAACTCTGAGATACCACCTTACACCTGTCAGAGTGGCTAAGATCAAAAACACTGAAGACACTTTATGCTGGAGAGGATGTGGAACTAGGGGAACTCTCCTCCACTGCTGGTGGGAATGCAAGCTTGTACAACCACTTTGGAAATCAATATGGCGCTTTCTTAGAAAATTGGGAAGCAATCTCCCCCAAGATCCAGCTATACCACTCTTGGGCATATACCCAAGAAACGCTCAATCATACCACAAGAGCACTTGCTCAGCTATGTTCATATCAGCATCGTTTGTAATAGCCAAAACCCAGAAACAACCTAGATGTCCTTCAACTGAAGAATGGATAAATAAATTGTGGCACATATACACAATGGAATACTACTCAGCAGAGAAAAACAATGACATCATGAGGTTTGCAGGCAAATGGATGGATCTAGAAAAAATCATCCTGAGTAAGGTAACCCAGACTCAGAAAGACAAATATGGTATGTACTCACTCATAGGAGGATACTAGATGTGGAACAAGGATGACTGGACTGCTACTCACATCACCAGGGAGGCTACCTGGAAAACAGGACCCCAAGAAAGACACGGGGATCACCCAAAGATAGAGAAATGGCTGAGATCTATATGAACAACCTGGACATGAGTGGGAGTAATGAAAGACGAGGGTCGAGGGAAAGAGAGCCTGTGGGAGCTGGAGATCCCAGCTGGATCAAGAACAGAGAGGGAGAACAAGGAATAGGAGACCATGGTAAATGGAGACCACGTGAGAAAAGGAAGAAACAAAGTGCTAGAGAGGCCCACAGAAATCCACAAAGATACCCCCACAATAGACTGATGTCAATGGTCAAGAGACAGCCCGAACTGACCTACTCTGGTGATGGGATGGCCAAACACCCTAATAGTCGTGCCAGAAACCCCATCCAAGGACTGAGGGATCTGGATGCAGAGATCCATGGCTAGGCCCTGGGTGGAGCTCCAGGAGTCTAATTAGCGAGAAAGAGGAGGGTCTATATGATCAAGAATTGCTGAAACCAAGGTTGGATAAAGCACAGGGACAAATAGCCAAACGAATGGAAACACATGAACTATGAACCAAAGGCTGAGGGGCCCCCAACTGGATCAGGCCCTCTGAATAGGTGAGACAGTTGACTGGCTTGATCTGTTTGAGAGGAATCTAGGTAGTGGTACTGGGTCCTGTGCTCATTGCATGAATTGGCTGTTTGAAACCTGGGGCTTATGCAGGGACGCTTGGCTCAGTCTGGGAGGAGGGGACTGGACCTGCCTGGACTGAGTCTACCAGGTTGATCTCATGCCTCGGGGGGAGGCTCCTGGAGGAGGTAGGTTAAGGGGTGGACTGGGGGGGGAAGGGGAGGGGGATAGGAGGGGGAGAACAAGGGAATCCATGGCTGATATGTAGAACTGAATGGTATTGTAAAATAAAATAAAAGGAAAAAAAAAGAATTTCAAATCGCTGAAAAACATTTAAAGAATTGCTCAACATCCTTAGTTAGCAGCAAAATGCAAATCAAAATGACTCTGAGATACCATCTCACACATGTCAGCATGGCTAAGATCAAAAGCACTGCAGACAGCTTATGTTGGAGAGGAAGTGGAGCAAGGGGAACACTCCTCTACTGTTCGTGAAAGTGTAAACTTGTACAGTCACTTTGGAAATCAATATGTCAGTTTCTCAGAAAATTGGGAATCAGTCTTCAAGACCCAGCTATAACACTCTTGGGCATATACCCAAGGAATGCTCAGTCACACCAGAAGGACACATGCTCAACTATGTTCATAGCAGCATTATTTGTACTAGCCTGAACCTGGAAACAACCCAGAGGTCCCTCAATCAAAAAATGGATAAAGAAAATGTGGTACGTATACACAATGGAGTACTACTCAGCAGTAAAAAACAATGACATCATGAAATTTGCAAGCAAATGGATAGAACTAGAAAATATTATTCTGAGTGAGGTAATCCAGACTCAGAAGGACAAATGTGTTATGTACTCACTTATAAGTAAATACTAGATGTAAAGCAAAGGATAACCAGACTACAACTCACAGCTCCATAGAAGCTAGCTAACAATGGGGAACCAAAGAGGAATACATGGATCACTCTTGGAAGGGGAAATAGAAGAGCTCTCTATGAATAAACTGGGAGTGAGGAGGGGCAATGGAGGCTAGGGGATGGGGAATGAGAACATAAGGGAATGGGATGGTTGAGCTGGAACAAGAATGGAGTGGGAGAGCAATGAAGAGATACCATGATAGAGGGAGACATCATGGGGATAGGGAGAAACTGGGCGCTAGGGAACTTCCCAGGAATCCACAAGGATGACCCTAGCTTAGACTACTAGTGATAGTGAAAAGGGTGCCTGAAGTGGCTTACTCTAGTAATCAGATCTGTCAATAACCTGACTGTCATCATAGAACCTTTCTCTAGTAACTGATGGAAGCAGATGCAGAGATCTACAGCCCAACACCAGGCCAAGCTCCAGGCGTCCAGTCAAAGAGAGAGAAGAGGGATTCTATGAGCAAAAGGCTTCAAGATCATGAAGGAGAAACCTACAGAGACAATCAAACCAAACTAGTGGGAACTCATGAAATTTAGACCAACACCTATGGAGCCTCCAAGGGACAGGACTAGGCCCTCTGCATAAGTGAGACAGTTGTGTAGCTTGATCTGCTTAAGGGACCCGTTGGCAGTAGGATCAGGATCCATCTCTGGTGAATGATCTGGCTTTATGGAGCCCACTACCTATGGTGGGACACCTCAGACAGCCTTAAGGTAAAGGGAGGGGCTTGGACTTGCCTTAACTGAATGTACCAGCCTCTGCTGACTCCCCATGGGAGGCCTTACCTTCTTGTAGGAGAGAATGGGGGTGGGTTAGGGGAAAAGAGTAGAGGGGCAGGAGGAGGGAAGAGAGGGATCTGTGATTGGCATGTAAAATGAATAAAAAATTTCTTGATAATTGAAAAAAAAAGAAGGAAAAGGGAAGATGAGAGAAGGGAACAGAGGTTGAAAATAATTAAAATTCATCACATACATTCATGAAACTGTCAAAAAACAAAAACCCTTCCCTTTAGAAAAAAAGAAAACACAGTTGACATGAAATTACTTGATGCATTTTGATAAGCTTGCTTTCTGATGCTCATTGTGTCTGCCAACAGATTGGATATGCCTGAGTAAAAACAATTCTCAAGTTAACCACCTGCTAAAAGCTTTGGCTTGTTTATTGGGCTTCATGAATGACTCTGAAGAGACACCTGGCAATGAAATTAATGATAACCTGGCAATGTCATGATGAACCAGGCTTGTAGGATAACTTATTTTTATAGGATAGCCGACATTATCGGCTAGAACTTGACGATCATGCTGCAGGTTCACGTAATATCCAATGTGGGATGTCAGCGTAGAAAAAGCCCCACAGCCTGGAGGATCTTTTTTTTCCCCTTTTGTCTTTTCCACAAATATTCGTTGCATCTGTTTTCCACCTGAACATGATGCTTACCCTGAGCATTGTGTTCCTAATTAGCTTTTTCTTCAGCAAAGTCAGGAAAGAGGACACAGCCTGTAGGTCAGAAATCAATTAGAATTACTGTGAGAAGATCATAGTTTACAGAGCATTCATGAAGATAAATGTCGATATTAGAAAGTTTAAAGTCTGCAAGTTTGAAGTCTCAATAGTTAATATCCAAAAACAAAAGGATACATACCATATTTGTCTGTCTGGGTCTGGCTTACCTCAAGATTTTTTTTCTAGCTCTATCTATTTATCTGAAAATTTCATGATATCATTTTTTTAATAGCTGAGTAATATTCCACCATGTATATGGACCACATTTACTTTATCCATTTATCAGTTGATGGACATGCAGGTTGTTGCCAGTTTCTGGCCATTATCAATAGCACAGCAATGAACATAGATAAACAAGTGTCTCTATAGTAAGATTTAGAGTACTTTGGATATATGCCCAAGAGTGGTATAACTGAATCTTGAGGTAAATTGATTATCATCTTCCCAAGGAACCACCACACTGATTTCCATAGTGGCTGTACAAGTTTTCCCTCCTACCAGCAATGGATGAGTGTTCCCTTTATTCTACATCCTCACCAACATAAGCTGCCCTTTGCTTTATTGATCTTGACCTTTCTGACTGCTGTAAGATGAAATCTCAAAATAGTTTTGATTTTCATTTCTCTGTTGGCTAAGAATGTTTGATATTTCTTTAAGTGTCATAAACTTTATTTTCAATTAAAAAATGTTACACATAAAAAAGTTAGCAGTTCTAAGCCCCTCTATTCTGTGGCCACTCAACTCTTTCTATTCCTTCCAGTCCTTCCCATGTATGTTCCTTACTCTCTTTCAAATCCTTGAATTCTTTTATGTATATATATGTAACTGTAGTTCCAAGTAACTGCAGCCACTTTCTGCCACTAAGGACACCATACATACATACATGGTACATATGAATTTGTGTAGGCAAACACTCACACACATAAAATTAAAATAAATATTATTTAAAAACATATTAAAACTTTAATTACTCATCTACTAATTTTTAGATGTGTGTAGTTAAACTTCTCATCCATATGGGTCTGCTCAATAATCTTCCTTCCAAAGCAGAAATTGTGTGCTTTGGTTACTGCATTCAGTATCTATAAAGTGATTCAGAACTAAAAGTCACTGAAATACATCACTATGAGCAGAGACTTCTTCAATACTATGTAAATCTAAATATAATTTTCTTTTTAATTTAATAGTTCACTTTCATTTGTGATATACTATATCTTTGTTAATTATTTTATCTTTTTAACTAAATAGACCTTTTTTAATTTGTGATATAATTTTGTCACTTATCTTGGCTTTTTAACTCAATAGATAATTTTCATTGGAAGTATATCTTTGTTTTTCTTTTCTTGTTGATGATTTTGTGCTAAAGAAAGAACATGGGGTCTCAGGCCAGCTAGCCAGGCACTTTGAACATCATTACTAAATCTTTCCACAGCACTGACAGAAGCAATTCTCTACTTTTATACTATGCAAATTTAAATAGCTTATATCAACATTCTAGTCTTGGCACCAACTTATATCAACCCTTACATTTATGCCTGGTGTTGTTTGACACTAAGCATTGGGAAATGCTAACAAATGCCTATTAACCCCAGATTTGGAACCAATATCAAACCAGACAATATAAGGATATCACCAAACCCCAACTTGGTGCAAGGGTGGCTTTACTGGTCTTACTTACAGGAATATGAGTGAGGGGTTACTTAGAAGAGTAGAAATGACTCAAAGACAGATGCACCAACAAAAGTCCACCTAAGCATGGGTGATAGCTCATGCAAGCTGGAAAACTAAAACATACCCTGCAGGCAGCTCAACAGGTTTGGTAGTGTCTTTCTCAGGCAGATGGGCTGGTCTGTCTCCTACAGGCGGGTCAGTTAAGCTAAGCCCCTAGCAGCTCAGCTTATTGATTATCTAACAGTGTCTCTTGCAGTCTTTGCTGCTTATAGACACTTGGAGAAGGAGGGACTTGGTCTTTCATTTGTTTACTTCCTGAGACTGAAGACCTGATTTTCCCAAATATACCATCTGTGGCCATTCTAGACCAGCGGACAGCCAGCCAAAATCCTAAGAGGAGAGCTGTAAACAATTGACTACAAGTATGTGAATGAGCCAGAAAACTCAATCAAGGCCAGAGCTAATCCTGTCAGATTTCAGGAACCAAATAAAAATATTTTCATGCCACTAATCTTTTGAGATATTTGTCATGTAGCATTATCATGTGGCTATTTGTCAATCATTATCGGTGACTATGGGGGTCCAGCCCCTCGATAGTCCCCTCCCAGGGTCTGGGAAGAATCTACAACCAGCTGACAATTAATCTTTGATGAAAAGAAATGAATCTATGTACACGAAACTCCTTAGTCCATATACTTTATTATTCTGTGACTTCTATAAGCTTATATTCTGCTCTCATATTTAGGTCATCTTTAGCCTGATTTTTCTCTACACTTGTCTGCGATCCCCTCTAGGTTCTATCTTAATTTCTTCATCTAGTTCTGGCCCTTCTAGGTTCTCATCCACTTTGTTCCTTCCCATATCATTTCCCCTCCCGTCTCCTCTCTCCTCTTCTCGTTCTACTTCATCTTGTTCTTCCCCATCTGGCTCTTTCTCATCTTCCATCTTGTTCCTCTAGTCCTCTCTTTTAGCCCTTCAATCTACTTCTTCCCCATCTCAGTTTGTTCCTCTCAAGTTCTTACCCATCTAGTTCTTCCATTCTCTTTTCTCTTCTCTCCCCGTGCCCTGGAAGTCTCGGTATATAAAGGGAGGGTCCAAGCTAAATTGTGTAAAGCTATTACTTAACGTCCACCTCTCCTAGGCGGTGTCTCCTTGTGGAATTTACCGTAAATCAGGAGACTTGCATGTGGGCTGTTATCATTGTTAGTCCATCTGGGACTAACAATGGGCGCCCACCTGGGTGGTGTTTCCTGTAGTCCTTGAAAGTGGCCAAGGGAGATAATCTGATTCCAGAGAAAGCCTTTCCTGAGGCTGTTCTCCAAATACCTGGAATGTGTATGTCCAGAGAGTGATCAGTTTACACTGTTAGCCCTTCTTAGGGAAAAGTCAATTGGGAAAGCTATGAAGGCACACATGATTTTCATAACAGAATACAGCTGATATATAACAAGCCAAGTAACACCAAAAACTCCTTGGGATTTGGCTTCCTCTGGAGGAATTCCCTGATTCCTCCAGGTAGTGACTTTGCCATAACTAGCTGAGTTCTTATGATATATTCCTGCGACCCGCAGCAAATCACAGATAGATATACTTAAATATTATAATTATAATTGTATCTGCAGTAAGGCCAAACCAAATTAGAACAGATGACCCTGACTTCAGAAGGGTCAACATCATCAGGTCCTGTACAGGCTCTTGTGTTGTACATCCACATGACAAAGTGGAAAGTGATTGCCACAGATTTAATTCACTTTGACTATTTAACACTTGCAAGTGTTTTTGAATTGAAGAATAGATTTCCATTTCATAGAGGTAGAGTTGAAGCTTGAGAAACTAAATAGCAGAGTGATAACAAATTACCATTAGTAAGAAAAGAGGCCAGAATCATGTGACACGAAAATCTATACTTTAATCAGCATGCAATACCTATTTACCATCTATTTTCTAATATCTATTACCATCTAATATCTATTTTCCTCAAAGGGTGCACTGACATTGAGTAGTTTACAGGTTTCTGAAGGGAAATGCCACATTTACCCTATTCTCAAACAACAAATTATAAAAACCTGGTATATGGGAAAACAAATATCTCAATTACTTGATTTTATTCACACATGGTCAGAAGGACAACTGGAGATTAAGGTCCCAGAACCAACTTGAAATTACTATTTATTGCATAGGAAAACTGAGATTAAAAGTAAATTTGAAAATAAGAAAATAATGAAAAGAGGAAGGAGGTAGAGGGTCAGAACCACAATCAAAATGTAAAACAAAATTGCTTGAGTAGTATGTTCATATGTCTCAAAATTATGAGACATGCTCAAGTAATAACCTGTTTATCCTTTTACTATTTCTACACACCCAAAAAAGACAGAAGCAAACATTGGTCTGAGAACTAATACACACACAGAAGCATTCTCTCTCTCTCTCTCTCTCTCTCTCTCTCTCTCTCTCTCTCTCTCTCTGTCTGTCTGTCTGTCTCTCTCTGTCTCTGTCTCTTTCACACACACACACACACACACACACACATATACACACACGTCTAAAGAATATCAACCTCATCTTGCAGAGAAAGAACAAAGCTATCATTTACATCACTGAGCACAGAGCTACAGTTAAACCAAATGTGTTTAGGGAAATCATCTTCCACCACAGTAAAGAACTTAAAAGCATTTTTATTCATAATCTAAGTGTCAGTATCTGTTAAGAAAATTTGTAACACAGCATTAAATTTTGACATCTCTTTTCATATCACTGGAAAAGATGCTTAGCAAAACACCCCTTTGTTTTTAATGAGTTTAATATTACATGTCTGACAGACAACAAAAGAAATCAGAGGTAAGGTAGTCTCTGGGATGTCAGACATTTGTACAAATCTAGATCTGTTTTTTACTTTGTTTTACTTCCCAAAGCCTTGAAAGTAAGCAGAAAGACAAATATGGTACATATTCACTTATAAGTGGATATTAGCTGTTAAGTAAATGATAATCAAGCTACAACCAACAGACTCAGAGAGGTTAGGTAAAGAGGAGGGCTTTAGGGGAGATATATGGATCTCCCTGAGAAGAGAAACTAGAATAAATTATGCAGGTGGATTATGGTCAGGTGGGGACAGAAAAGAGGGATCAGGTGAAGGGAGGGTAGTGTGGGTGAGACAGCAGGAATTGGGGTGGAGGGGGACAGTGAGGAAACCTAGTACAATGGAAATTTCCTGGAATCTATGAGGGTGACTCTAGTGAGGTCTCCTAGTAACAAAGGATATGAAGTTTGAATTGGCCATCTTTTGTACCCTGGCAAGGCTTCCCGTGATGGGACTAGGTTGCATTCAGTTAAAGTATTGGCCAAGGAAGTTCCCTGGAGTTCCCTAAACAACCCAGGCTGATTCTAGGACAGAGAATGGCTCCCCAAAAACTGACAGCAGAGGCCCATTGCTGAGGACATCATCCACACAGCTCATTATTGAACACAGAGAGGTCAAGCTGGCGGAGCATTCACCCCTACATTCTAATGAAGGCTATTGTGGTCCAGCCCCAAATAGCCTTCTCCTAGAGTCCCCAGAAGAATCTACAACCAGCTGGGAAATCCACTTATTCATGAATAAATCTACTTATCTGAGGGTATATCAATAAATCTACGCACACCACACTCTTTCAGTCCATCTCTTTATTGTTCTAAGTAAGCTTCAACACTGCCTCTGATCGCTCTACTGTTCTCTCCTTTTTCTACCACTTCTCCAAATCTACGGCTTCTTTTCAGCTAACATTTCTAACAGGCGATTCCTTGCAATCCTGAGAAAAGTTTCAAAACCCCCAAGGTCATAGCACATTCCCAGAATAGACAATAAGACAACCATGGTAATGCAAAGTTGCAAGGTCTCAGGATCAGAGGGAGGGGACACAATGCCCAGTCTGACAAACTCTGAGACATAGCTTTTTATCAGCAGACTTGGCAAGTGAAAAATTGGCAGGCTTTTCTTGGGGTGTTTTGTGTTAGTAGCTTTGGTAGACACCTGTGACTCTGACCTCATGCATAATGGTAAAGTTTTAAACTTATGATCTACTTACAAAGGCCTTTACTCTAGTCTGAACTTGCTCTGAGGTAAAAATGAGCTAAATGTGTGCAGTTTGTGTTAGACTGAGGAGAGATTATTATTTTTTGTGTTAGTCTGAGCAAAGAACAAAGCAGGCTTTAAGTGTCTACAGTCTCATGGGACAATGGATCTCGCTATGAAGCATATCCTAGTATATTTTCTATATATCAAAATTATACAGCTAAATGAAAAATCATCTTCCTGACCATGCACAGATATATGTGCCCATGAGACTGAGATATAATCATGAGGTTACATATATACATTTTGTGAAAATGCATGTTAATGGGGGGGAGGTCATATCTGTAATTGTGTAAGAAATTAGTAGCAAGAAACAGCCAATTCATTCAAAAGGCAATAACTCCAACATGCCTTGAGTGATGGCTTAGTCCTCTACCAGAAACCTTGGTTCTGATAGGCTGACCTTTTGAACACTAGTTGTCACCTGCTATATGACCATGGCCTTTGGCTACCAGCAGGTGTCAATAACATTCTAATCTCTTTGACATGGGAAGGTACTGTGCAGTCTGTAGAAAGAGACTGGACAACAAACCCAATCAGCGGCTTGCATTTGCTTGCTTGAGAGTCCTTGTGTGCTGACTTAGCCATAAACAATGGAGCCAGCTATGCAGGGGTGGGACCTTAAAATTTTCTACTTAAAATCTATCCTGACTGCAAGATATCCTGGGACAATGGTGAAGCAGAATTTGTGGGAATGGCAAACCTATGTCAGGTTTAACTTGAGGACCATGCCACGAGAGGGAGCCCATGCCCTACACTGTCTGGATGGACAGGAACCAGAGACTGGGTAGTCCAGAGACCTAGGGTAGAACCAAACACTACTGGAAAAAAAAAGAAATGATTCCTAATTCTATTCTGCTATAGATCTGTGCCTTGTTCAGTCGTCATCAGCAAGATTTCCTCCAGCAGTAGATGGGAGCAGGTACAGAAACCCACAACCAGACATTATGCAGAGAGGAGGTCTAAATTGGAGGTCTCCATCATGCCCCTCCATTAGGAGTTCTGGGAACCTTGCAGAAGAGAAGGAAAGACTGTAGGGGGCAGAGGGGATGAAGAACACTAGGAAAACATGGCCCACCAAATAAACTAAGCAAGGCTCATAAGGACTAACAGAGACTGAAGAGGTGGGTTTAGAGGCCTGCAAGGGTCTGTACCAGGTCCTCTGAGTATATGTTATTTCTGTTAGCTTGGAGTTTTTGTGGGACTCCTAACAGCAGGAGCAGGTGTATCTCTAACTCTTTTGCTTGTTCTTGGGACTCTTTTCCTCCTTTTGTGTCTCTTTGTCCTCAATATGAGGGTTTTTAATCTTATCTTATTACATCTTATTTTATCCTGTTTGGCTGTAGTCTCTTGGAGGCCTGCTCTTTTCTGAAGAGTAAAAGGAGGGGGAGTGGATCTGGAGGAGAGGGGATATGGGGGAAGAGCTGGGAGGAGTAGACATGGACAGAGGGAAAACTGTAGTGACGATGTATTGCATGAGAGAATAATCTATTTTCAATTTAAAAATAAAAATTAAAAGAAGAAATAAAACAAGCAATCACAAGACATTTGACTTGCTTCTCATCCAACCCTTAGTGCGATTCATTACATGTTTAGGAAATGACTTAGCAGTATCACTTCTTATGCCATATTAATTATATCTAGGGGGGCAGCAGAATGGCACAGTGAGTAAAGGTACCTGCTGCCAAGCCAGAATACCTAGACTCAATCTTCAGCACTGGCATGGTAAAGGGACAGAACTGATTCCCAGAAGTTGTCCTCGGATCTTTGCATAGGTACCGTGGCACACATGTGCCCACACACACACATATACATACAAAATGATCATACTATAAAATTTGTAACTAGATGTTTGTCCTAAACTAGTACTTGATTCATGTGTGAATGTTACTACATATAAAGTACATTTGGTGGCATTTTCAGAAAGTTTAATGGACACATTCCACACAGTCTACCTTTGAATACCATCAGGTGAACCTCAATGTATTATTCATCTTTCTGGAGGAAAGCTTATTTGGGTCAGCATCAGGGGTCCCACCCCTGCATAGCTGGCTCCATTGTTTATGGCTAAGTCAGCACACAAGGACTCTCAAGCAAGCAAATGCAAGCCGCTGATATATATGTACAGGATTTATTCCTGTCTATTGAAACAGGCAATGGTGGGTATCTATACCAAGCAAGTATATGTGAAGCACAGCCACAATGCTAACTGGAATTTATTGAGTCTGCCCTTAGAACAACAGTGGATATATTTTATATGTAAGTCAATACTTCTTGAATTTCTTACACATCTAATGACAAAATCTTTATGTATTTATTGTAAGGCCATGGCATCATCTAAACTATGTCATTTAAAGACTCCATTACTTTCTCAATGAATTCAATAAACATTGACAAATCACTTTTTAAAATCCTAGCCAGTGAGCTGACTCACATGGGTTTAAAATAGATAATTTTCTTGATATATATTATGTATACGTAATTAATTACATATTAAATACAACTATTTTCATTAATTAATTTCATTATAATTTTGTATAAATAAATATATGAAGGGGATTATTAGTATATACTACATGTATATATATGAATACTCATAAAATTAGTCTGGAGGAAAAATTTTGCAATGATGCTTACATATTTTGCTGAAGTTGCAAAGAACACATTTAAGAGCATGAAAAGACATGAAATGTGCCAGGAAGTTTCATGATTGTAAGTCAAATGGGAACTAAGCATATTACTATGCATGTATGTTGTGGTTAGAAAAACCTATCTTACCTGTATAGGTGTTTAGTTTGCTGTTCTAGTGGATAAGGCTAGTGGAAAGAAATTTCCTTTTTCCAATATGTACAATGTTTCCCAAGTGCTAAGTAAAGAAGTTGTGACTGTGGCAGATATGCGTGGATAAAGAGAAATGGACAGACAGAAACATACGGTTATACCTGACAGGTGGCATGTAGACACATAGATAGATGGGATGATAGATAATAAATTGGTTGATAGATGAGAGATAGATTATAAATTGATTGAGGGGCACATAACTGAAGATTAATATAATAAGTGATAGGTAATCAATAGATGATAGATAATAAAAGGTCATTGATAGATGATAGATTAGACAGATTATAAATAGATAATAAAAATAGCTAGCTAGCCAGATAGATAGATAGATAGATAGATAGATAGATAGATAGATAGATGATTCATGAATGATAGATACATAAATGGATGGTAGCTTGAGAGAGAAAAAGACAGTTAGACAAATAGACAAGTGTGGTGGTATTCTAATTGTACTGAAATGTGATTTTGATTGTATGTTAATAAATAAAGTTGCCCAGGGGTCAGAGCTATTAGAGCCATAGACAGAGTGTGGCAGTGGTGGCACATGCCTTTAATCCCATAGATCTCTGTGTGTTCAGGGATATAGCCAGCATTGGAGACATATGCCTTTAAGACCTAGGGGGCTGTACATTCAGACAGTGACGAGGCAGTCACGTGTTTGGGTTTACAACCAATGAGAAGGCAGAATGACTAGGTAAACGACTTACAAACAGGAAATAGCTCTCTTTTCGGGAAGCTGGGACACCGCAGGAGGAAGGGTGAAATTTTAGCTCTGAGCTCTGACCTCTTGGCTTTCTCTTTTACATTGGTTCTGTGTTTCTTATTTAATAAGACAGTTGGATACATCTACAGACAAATAGATGGTGTACACAATATCTGTCCTCCTTATATGACACCACCTCAGCACACTGTGTATCCCGCCCATGAGATTTGCACATGCTCTCAGGAGGCTCTGAGGTACAAAGGTTCAGAAACAGAGCAAATGCATACCTGCAAGACCAAACTGTTTTAAAAATCATTCCACTTATTTATTTAACGTGCCTATGGAAGAACTCATTCTATTGAATGCAAGTGGAGGTGAGTCCTCTTTTTTTCACCCCGTGGGACCTGAGAATTGAATTCAGGTTGTGAAGCATGGCACAAGGGCCCTTCCCACTGAGTTATCTCTCAGGCCTGCAGAGGTCAGGTTCCATTTGCTCTTTTAGTACTTTTTCTTATTATTTTCAGACATATCAAAACTTTGGGCCTCTTACCCTTGGGGAATTTTAAAGGACCTATTTTCCCAGTCATTACTGATTACAGCACCAGCTGATAAGTTACAGTTAATGTTAACCTCTTTAGATAATGCTTAGGAACTCAATTTCTTTTAAGGGAATTGCATCCTCATGCTGACAACAGACTGCACATGTGTATATTAACCTCTTTTACTATTTTGATGGAGTCAATTAATAATGTCTAATTGTAAGGAGTCAGTCCTTTCTGATACCACGTTTTATAATACTGTGGATATCCCTGAAAATAGAAGCTCTTGACAATAACCAGTAGATATTAAAAAGAGAACACAATGCTTTAAATGCACTCCTACAAATTTGATAGAAGAGAAACAGCAACAACCCTGAATATGAATATTCATTCTCTCCTTAAGGAGACATTCTTAGCAGGCATTTGATTGACCTACTATTTTCTACTTATAGAGAATGTTTCTATCTTGTATCATTTTCCAAAATATGTGGAGAAATATACTTGAAATATTAGCCTCCCATAAGAAACAGACACATGAGATTCAACCCAATTTGAAAGTTATTGTTTAGCAAATGGGAATGATTCAATGTAAAATAAAATATTACATTTTTAAGCCTCAATTTTAAATTTATTCAACATTATAAAAACATCTTTAAACAATAAATCCTTTTCTTCTAGCCTGTCTAATATTCAGAAATGGTTTTAGGAAATAAAAGATCTGTAGTTCAAAGCATTCTACAAATAACTGTGATGTTAGGAAACTCTCACCCCTCCTTTGTGAATTTTCATATCCTGTTTGTCTTGTAAGTGGTTCTTATGAACCAGGACAGATCAGTATCCATTCATATCTTTGATTTTCCTTGCCAATAAGCTCTCACAATGAAGTCTCCTATTGTGTTACATTGTTCCCTCGCTGGCATAACATAGGTGTGCCCCAGCTTCAAAGCAGGTCCCTATGTCTAAAGGAAGAGGACTGCCCTGATGCATAGTCTGTCAACAAGCCTCATCCCATAAGACCCAAAACACCACAGATGTCTTTGCTTTTGTTCTTTTTCATTTCTTCTGTTATTTTGTATCTGGCTCCCTTTGCTCAGTTCAGCAAATGAAAATGTTCCTTTTTTGATTTGAAACCATCAAGCCAGGTAGTGGTGGTGCACGTCTTTAATCCCAGCACTCTGGAGGCAGAACCAGGTGGATCTCTATGAGTTCGAGGCCAGCCTGGGATACAGAGTGAGTTCCAGGAAAGGCACAAAGCTACACAGGGAAACCCTATCTCAAAAAACAACCAAAAACAAAATCTGCCAAATGGTGTCATTATGAACATCTTATTGTATTGAAATTAATTGTAAGTATAAGCTCCTTCAGTAAAGAGTGATTAAATCTAATAAAAGTCATGGTTTCTATTATATCGGTTTAAGCTCTGCAAGCATTCCAAAGTACAATCTGGTAGATACTGGACTCACAGCAAATGGATTTGAAAAACACACACCATGACTTAAATATCTTCATTAATTTCACTTGATGCAATTTAGTAAACTCTGACAACCTGGTCATTTAATGGACACCACAGCCAGGGAAAATTTCTTCCTAATAGTTCTAAAAAGTAGTAAGAAAACAATTTGAGTGGATTTATTATTTTAAATATAACTCAAACATATGATGCTATAGAATATGATGCTATAGGCAGAGCTCAAGTAATTGCTAATGGGATGTGCCTGAATTTAAATTTTACTAATAAAACACACACAAATGTACTCTATACAAGAATCTCAAGGGAAATGTCTAATGGTTTTTGATAAATAGGACATACAAAATTATTTAGGCTGCATAGATGTATTTATGCAACACAAATATGTGAAAAATTCAAATGTAATCTGCCAGTCCTGGAAGAAAATCTGAATGTCAAAATATCTATGTACTCGAACCTCTTAAAAAAAAAGTTCTCAGAGCAGCCATCATTCTCTGAATCCCTTAGCTGACAAGGGAATTCCTTGCAGGACAGGGTATTTGCGTCTTTGTAGATGGAGACTCTGGGATGACAAGAACTTTATGAGATGAGGGAAATGGAAAACACATTGGCAAAATTTGATAGAGGCCAAGGACAGCTTGATGTTTAGCTCAGCTTAACTACACCAGTACACAGGCCTTCTTGAACTTTTATGTTCAGAAAAGAAAGGGCAGGTAAGGAGGGAGGGAGGGAGGGAGGGAGGGAGGGAGGGAGGGAGGGAGGAAGGAAGGAAGGAAGGAAGGAAGGAAGGAAGGAAGGAAGGAAGGAAGGAAGGAAGGAAGGAAGGAAGGAAAGAAGGAAGGAAGGAAGGAAAAAAACGTTCTTGTAAACTCCCTTCCTGGAAGTCTGTGGCCAGTTTCACAACTAGGGTTGTCTTTGTCAAGCACTTGGGGCTAGCCAGTGGGAATACAATCAGGGGCTCTGACTTTGGCTCTCTCCTTGCTCCAGGTTACAAAGCTACCTATGGTCGTGAATACAGGAAACAGGAAAAAATACCTTTTCGCTGGTGAAATCCCAAATTGCCCATGGTCCCCACAACTACCAGTTTTTAATGCCTCTCTAGGACTTCAGGGAATATGAACTCAAATGCAGTTCCTATCTCAGAAAGTTGGCAAATTTGTTTTATACCAGTCAGTAGCTAACCATTAATTTTGCAGCATTTCTTTTCTCCAAAATTAATCTCAGCAGCTGAGAGACACGACTGAAATCAGAGCCTTGTTCAAAGTGTTAGAAATCCTCAAATAGAATATTAGCCCAATCATCAGATAAAGATTTTTAAAAAAAAAAAATCTGTGTTTAAAAATGAATAGAGTGGGACTAGAGAGATGGCTTCATGGATAAGAGCACTGGCTGCTCTTCCAGAGGACTGTGAGGTTTAATTCCCAGCAAACACGTGGTGACTCAGAACTATCAACTCCAGTCCCAGAGGCTCCAATGACTTTAATCTGACCTTCACAGGCATTCATGTGGTACACTTAAATAAATATAAAATATTTATTAAAAATTATAAAAAGAGACAGTGCCACCATGACTACTAGGACCCTGTGAGCATGCATTTAATCAAACTCTTTGGTAAATGCAGGTGATCCTCTGGGTGATTTTGCTTTAATCAGTGGAGTTATTACTGGATGTCAGCAGCATGCTTGTTTTAAGCTATTGTTAACCAGGCTTGCAGTATTCATACTTTGATTATCTTTGTGAGGATGCCTGGGCTGAGGTGTTCACACTATATCTTAGCGGCATTGTAGAATATGACACTTATTCTTTTACAATATTTGGAGAGATGATTTCTCTTTAGAACTCTTTGTGTTTCTGTGCACTGAAGCTAACTATGTAGTTGGGGTTCAGAGTACTCTGGGACAGTCTGGGAGGTATGAGGATCTCAATGCTCCCACTGAATGAGACCATGAGATTGACAGATTAAACCCTCAGTTCTGAGGGAATCACAAACCCTTTGAAAATGAAACCTGCATATGGAATATTTTCTCCATCATATTAAATGTTTACAAAACATTAAATCATTCAGATCCTTTTAACTCCTCCTCCTTTTATCTCAGGGAAGTAATATCATTGAGAGCTCCTTGCAAGTTGCTACAGATTGTGTGACTGAACAGTTATGGTAACATTTTAAGTTACTTTTTATCTTTCCTGGGCCTGGGTCCTGATTCTTAAATCAGGTACTTTCTAATCCTGTTCACTTTATGATAGGTTGGACTTCCTTACTTTAAATTTTTCAGAAGGTCCCAAATCTTAAACCTCAGGTGGGAGTAGCTTCCTGTTAGTAACTATTCTTGCTCAGGGTGTTGTACTTCTGACCTTCCAACTTACACGATGCTGCTTCTGTTTTCTTAATCATTTCCATGTTTCTGTCTTGAAAGCCTGAGTTCCCTTTTCGTGCACCTATATAGGGACAGGGTTTGGTGTCTAGGAACCTAAAGCAGAGTGGTGTACATTACAGACTGTTTTCAACAATCTGTATTACAGATGGGCAAACATCTAACCGTGGAAGAAACTATAATTAAAAAAAAAATAGTTGGGAATTCAAAGAGAATAGAAATGAAGGCGACAGGGCAGCCTTCTAAGTATTTGCTTCAGTGTTTTAGCACTTAAGCTGGGCGGTGGTGGCACACGCCTTTAATCCCAGCACTCGGGAGGCAGAACCAGGCAGATCTCTGTGAGTTCGAGGCCAGCCTGGGCTACCAAGTGAGTCCCAGGAGAGGCGCAAAGCTATACAGAGAAACCCTGTCTCGAAAAACCAAAATAAATAAATAAATAAATATGACACTTGCTGGAAATGTTTTTATGTGAACCATGCAAAAGATTTGATTAGTTCTTCCCTCTGCCATTCTAAATGATGAAATTTTTTAAAGCACTTTTTTTTTTTGTTTGCGTGTACTGGCATTTTTACTATTCAGTTGTAAAGATTTAAATTTTGACTGTGTCTGCATTTGTGTGTCTCTCTGTGTGTGTGTGTGTGTGTGTGTGTGTGTGTGTGTGTGTGTGTGCGCTTGCGGGTATGTGTACATGTGGGTGCAGATACCCATATGCCAGAAGAGGGCATCGGGTTTCCTGGAGCTGGAGTTATAGGCTGTTGTTGGCTGCTGGGACGCAAACTTAGTAGCTGTGGAAGAACAACGCCCACTCTTCACCACTGAGCAGTCTCCCTGACCCACTATCCAACTTTAAATATTGTTAAAGTGTTTTATTTTCAGTCTGTAACCACCAGACACGCTCGGCAGAATTTAACAGCAAAGAGGATGGGGTTTCTTATTAGATATCGTCTCTATTATTCACTTTGAAGTGAGGCCTACTTATCAGACAAAATTCCATGACTTTTCAGATGAAACACACAGTCAATATGGATTTGACCAGAATGGCCAGCGTGAAATGCAAGAACATAGCTTTTGCAGGTTCTCTAAACTTGGTCTTTTTAATCATCAGTACTGGCTAAATAGCTATTAAATTTACACTTGAAATCATCTTTAGTATTAAGAATATTAATATCTAATCAATTTCCTTAGTTAAAAAACACCAATTAAAATTAATTTTACTGTATCAGGAAAAAAAATCCATTTATTTAAGAAAAGACACTCAGTGGTTTCTTTTGAAAAGCCATCTTGCTTGTTATGCTATGGCTGGATCTGGAAGAGAGGGTGTGGAGAGGGGAGGGGAAAAGGGAGGTGAAACTGTGGTCAGGATGGAATAAGAGAGAGAAGAAGAAATAAATTTTTAAAAAGGAAAGCAGTTTTGACATTCAATTAAACAACAATTGCATAAAAAATCTATGTAAGGAAAACATTAGGCCATATACTCACGTAGATGTTTTTAGTTCAAAATGAATATTCTGTTTAAGTACATTGTAAGACATAATATACAGGGAGTAAAGAGCCTGAGCAGACAGAAGCAGGCTAACCACTCCCTGGATTGTCTGTTGAGTTCATATCATCATATGAGATTGACCTAAGCTACGTGTTTATTAATGGGATGTGCGCTCATGGAGCCCACACATTTGTTATACAGTCAAGCTAATACGTAAAGAATCAATTAAAATTCTAGAATTTGAGCAACAAACCTGTTTCTATTAGATTAAGAGCCGTATAAGTAGCTTCCTTTATTATTAAGTATTTCCACTACTGTGACCATATAGCAAAGCATTCCAAACATGACTGCTCAAAATACCAATTGTTTAATGTGCTAATGAATTAGTGGCTTAGGATGCACTCCGCTGGTGCAGCTTGCCTGCTTCACGGTGTCAAGTGTAGAGATCAAGAAGCAAAAGTCAGGGTCGTCTTATGCTCACTTACCATGTGTCTGGAAGTCAGATATACAACATCTTACCTTGAACTAAATCCACTCAGTCATCTCAGAAGTTCTGCCTGTGGGGTCTGTCCTGGGGTATCTTCAGCACAGAAGCTTCCATGAACAGTACTTCTTCTATGTCAGCTCAAAGATTCCATGGAGATACTTCTGAAAAAGAACAAAAGGAGGTATCTTGGATCTGCAGAAATCACCTGTGGAGTTGGGAAATATTAGTGTTTCCACACTACATTGGTCTGTAGAGTTACAGAAGATAGAGACATAGTTCTCAATAAAGGAGTGTTGTGTTGCAAAGACATACAGGATGGGAGGCTGAATTGGCAATATTTAAACAATACAGCCTCCATATAGAATAATAAAACCCATTGGCTTTAGTGTTAAAGTGACATATTTTTATTCCTCAGTTTAATGTTTCATTGTGGCCTGGTCCAGCCATGTTATGGAGTGGTAAAGAATTAAATGCCTGCTTACTTTCCTGTGATGTGCCTACATTTAGAAAAGTGAGGAGTCCAATAGAATGTGAGCAATTGTAGATAACTGAGACATGCTTTTATTGTACTGAAAGGCAGCTTTATTATGTGTGTATTATGATTTAAGAGATTCTTACTTTCCTGGAAGCTGTTCATCCATTCTGAAGGAAATGACTAGATCATGCCTGCATATTAGAACACCCACATTTCACTATACAATAAAATCTCTTAATGCAATATTAGATTTATTGTAAAATGAAACAGCAAGAACTTTCTGTCGGTTATATGCATGTGAAGCAATTTCTATTGTCAATGTTAACTTCACCCAATGATGGGCTATAATCTGGAATCATGAACCAAAATAAATTCCCTCTTCTTCTAAGTCTCTTATGACAATGCAGGAGAGTAAACTAAAACCACAAAATATTGTGTTGAGATCCCATGCTTCATGACAGTCCTGTCTCAATGCTCCTGATACTCTTTTCTATATCACATTATATTTTCTATGTCTTGTTGCATTAGTGGGTTATCCAATGTCCCAGTTGGCTTTCTACTGCTGTGATTAAAAAAAAAATAATGACCTTAGAGAGGACAGGGTTTATTATAGCTCACAGTTATATAGTTCCTTATGAAGGGAAATTGGAGCAGGAAATTAAGGCAGAAATCTGGAGACAGGAACTGATTCAGAAGCCATGGAGGAATGCTGCTTACTGGTTTGTTCATCATGGTTTCCTTTCTTATATTAGCCAGGGCCACCTGCCCAGGAATGGCACTGCCCACAGGGACCTGGACCTTCCCACATCAATCATTAGTCAAGAAAAGTTTCTAGACTTGCCTACAGATCAATCTGATAGAGGCCATCACTCATTTGCCATTCCCTCTTCCCAAAGGACTCTAGTCTATGTCAAGTTGACAAAAGCGTCAACCAACATATCTATATTCTTCTACTTCATGAATATAGGGAGTTTCTTCCCTAGCTTTTTCTGACATTGCTCTCATAACCAGTCAATGATTTCCATCTGTTTTATTTATTTATTTTGTCTCAGACACTAAGGATTTCATCACCCTCGACAAGACATCTCTTGAGAATTCCAGCCCCAGTATATTGTGTTACCCAGGGGCGGCCTCCGTGCTCTGTGTAACCCTGCAACTCGAACAGTGCCTTACAGCCTAAAGCTCAGGTCCTCTTCCATGTGAAAACAAAGCACACACACACACTTTGTCACCCTTTCCTCACTATTATAGATAAGGAGTTTCCCCACCACCGTGCACTGAGATTTCTATGACTGAATTCATTCCTGAGTTTTTGGCTCTGTCTTTATCGTTGTTATTCAGCCTCTTCGACACGACTGTAGCTACCCTCAGCCGTGCTGTGCCCATGGCTGTGTTCTGACTTCAAGGCCTCGAATTCTCGCAGAAGCTTTTGAAATGTTGTTTGTGTTCTTGATTGGTTTTCCATCTCCTGTTGTGACTCCAGTCCATTCCAAATTTCCAGATCACATTTATCTTCCTTAATCCAAGACTTGAAATTCTATCAAACAATGTTAAAATTTAAGAACAGAAGAAGTTCAAATGAATTCCTGTCTCCTATAGACTATGATCTGAATACCATAACCTGGAAACTGAAATACATGCCCACCCTTCTGTATCTTCAAAATGCATGCCCACCCTCCTGTGTCTTCAAAGCACATGCTTACCCTCTTACATCTTCAAAAAATATGCTCCCCCACCCCCCGCCTTCAAGTGTTGTTCTCACTGTCTCTATCCTTGTCAGACTGAAGATATTGCTGGGCCCTCTATTGCCTGTCCTTTCCTGGCTCTTGTAATTGGATTCTAAGTAAGTTCTTCCCATCAACATTTTCTTTCTTCAGGACCAAAGTCAATAATTTATTCATTCCTTGTTGTATAACTGAACTACTATAATTCTATGAAATTCTCCAGCCACTTGTAACCTCACTTTCTCTCTGAACTCCAATAGCATTTTTTAATGGCATTAATTTCACCAGTTTTAAATTGGAGTTAACTTTGCACATGTCAAGTCTTCCCTGTTTGGGTCTCAACTTAATTTTTGTTCATTTGTTTGTTTGTTTGTTGTTGTTTTGGTTTTTCGAGACAGGGTTTCTCTGTGTAGTTTTGGTGCCTGTCCTGGATCTCGCTCTGTAGCCTAGGCTGGCCTCAAACTCACAGAGATCTGCCTGCCTCTGCCTCCTGAGTACTGAGTGTGCACTTGCCTGCTAAGGACAGAAGAGAGAGGCAGGCATTTGGTGATAGAGGTATTTGTGAGCTACCTGATATGGGTGCTGGGAACTGAGCTCAGGTCCTTTAGGAAAACAATATATACTCTTAACCACTGAGCCATCTCTCCAGTCCCAGATCTCAACTTCTTAAGGCCAGTATTATTATTTAGGAATATTTTTTAATCCTCTAAGCCTGGACAAAGCACTTCTCCTGTGGTAGGTAGTGAATATTTACTGTAAAATTATTTTTGTATAAATTTAGCCAATTTCGAATAATGAACTGTAAACCAAATGACTACAAAATGGACTTTTAGGTTTTAAAACTTATTTTTATGATTTGGAAATTTCACGCATCTATACAATGTACTGTGATCAAAACACTTACCATGCCCCCTCCTTCTTCCTCTGAACTCCCCAACATGGGCCCTCCTGACTTTATATCCCGATCTCTCTCTCTGTATCTAGACCTATATTTCCCATTACAGCCAATTAGTGCTGCCCATATGCACATAGGTGTGGGGCCATCCACTGCAGCATGGGAAACCAGAGAACTTGGGGTTTAAAAGAAACTTTAAGCTAAGCGAGATGTCTCAGCAGGTAAAGGTGCTCGTTGCCCATCCTAATGATGCCTGGAACTCCTATGGTAGGAGGACAGAACTGATTCCCATCAGTTGTCCTCTAACATCTACGAGTATTCTATAGTGCACACACACACACACACACACACACACACACACACACACACACACACACACAATATGTAAAATACTAAAACAAAATGAAAGAAAGAAGTGTTTCCAAATTACTTAGTCATTTTTATCTGACACTTTCAGCGATACCCTTAGTTCCCAATTCTTTTAAAATAGACATGTTCTGGATGCCTCACGAGGGAGAGTTCTGTGTCACTGGGGTTTCAATATAGTTCAGTGCGACTATAGAATCGTGGCTGAGGGGCAAGAGTCGCTATGAGGTCCTGTACAGTTTTCTTCAAGTCTGGATCACAGTGTTCTGATAGGTTCTGTTGTGTTGTGGGGGTCTGTCTAGAATAAGCACTCTGATATCAATGAAAGTGGGAAAGAGAGGCTGCGACTGGTGAACCAAAGTCAGGGCAGCTACTGAAATGCTGTCCAGCTTGTATTTTTATTTTATACTCCAAAACCACAAGGTGGGGCAGGCAGGCAAGCAAATGATTTTCCAGACACCCAGGTAGCAGTCAGCAGGTTGTTAAGGACAGCGACCTATTGCTTCAGCTGTTTCTCCAGGTCACTCTGCTTCAGATAGCTTGGTTGCTTGGCAAAGAGGCAATACAAGAAGTGCTTTAAGTAAATCACTAGATGAATCAATAAATCAATATCTAATAATTGGTCTTTTCTACCTTATTCTGCTTTATTCCTTCCCTTACCCTTCTGGGATTCTCTAAGGGCCACGCCTCTCTGGCAGGGCAATAGCTGATTGAGAGGAAGGACTGTAGATGTAGCCTTTGCATACCTCAGCACTGCTGAAACCCCTTGAAGACACCCAATGCCCATGACGAAATCATTTGAGCAAATACTCTAACAGGGAATGTAAATAACTTCGAGGTGATTTTTGTGACACTAAGTTGATTTGGGAAGGAGACTGATGTTGTGGAATAAAATATTTGTTTAACTATGTAAAGATGAGTTGCATGTGATTGTGTTGCAGAATAATTGTTTAACTGTATAAAGATGTGTTGCATTTGTTTAACTATGTAAAGATGTGTTGCATTTGTTTTACCTTGCCTGCCTAAGGCTCCTGATTGATCTAATAAAAAGCTGAATGGTCAATATCTAGGTGAAAGGGGGATAGGTGGGGCTGGCAGGCAGAGAGAAAAGGGGAGCCAGCCAGTCAGCTGGGGGCCAGTCCACCAGATATGGAGGAAGCAGGAAAGGAGGACATATAGAATGAAAGGAAGGATAAAAGCCAAGAAGCAAAATGTAGATGAAAAGAAACAAGTTAAACTAAGTTGTAAGAACTAATAGAACAAGCATAAGATAAGGCTGAGCATTCATAAGTAATAATAAGTCTCCATGTCATGATATGGAGGCTGGTAGTCTGAGAAAACCTGCTATGGACTGACAAACCCACTCAGTGGCACTCAGATACAAATCATACTTCATCTCTGTCTTACTATGACCGGGGGGACACTCTGCAACTATTTATTTTACAGATAGTGAAGTAGTTTTCTTTTCTTTTTTCTTTTTCTTTTTTTCCTTTCTTTTCTTTTCTTTTTTTTTTAAGTTCACTGATAGAATTCTCTGAAAAGACTAGTCAGAGACTGTGTCAGCTGGCTTCTTGTTTACAAAGATCTTCAAAACCCTTTCTGGTATGTCAACAGCACTGCAAGTGGATTTGGGAATGATGGTTTCTCGGCATGCTGAGTACAGGAAAATGTTGCAGAGTACAGGAAAATGAAGAAACTACAGGCAGGCTGTCATTGTGACGGGCCCTTAGCATAACACAGGCTCTGTGGAAAGGTGGATTTATCTAGGATATTTGCTAAAGGGATGTTTAGTCTGCAGAAATCTCTCCAAAGCAAGATAAACCTGATCAGTAAGCACAGCCGCCGTGCAGCTGAGAGGTGTCATAGACAAAACTCTTGTTCGCAAGGCCACTTTGTGTGTTCAGTGTGGAACTGCACAGGGTTACCTCCACAGCTTGACCTCACGGTCACTCAGCTTCCTCAGCATGGAAACAAGTATTTGGTTATATTATTTTACAGCTTCTCAGACTGTTGTTGGTCTGTAGGAGTCCTTAATCAATTTCATTATTACTGTGTTCTGTCTACATACTAGCATGATTAGCTAAAATGCAAATCCCTACATATAGATTTGTCTAGGTTCTTTGGCAATGTGGACACTACTGTCAGTCTGTGGCATCTCACAGGCTGGTGACTGTCGATTCTGTTGTCTAAGGTACTCTCACGCTTGGCTAAAGATACTGAGTTCATGGCTTGCTTCACTCTTATTATCTCCTCTAAACCATCAAATTACTGCCTCAGGATAGACATGGGACATGCTTATTCCAAGAATTGAAACTCAGAACTCTCTGTTCCTGGTTCCTGAAACACGGTCTCCTCTTCCTGCCCTTACTTCCTCTCCCCCTCCCCATCATCCTTTCTTCCCCTCCTCCTTTCCTCCCTTCCTGCTTTTCTCCCCTCCTTCCTTCCCTCCTCTCTCCATGTGAAGAAGTAACCCCTACTCACCAGGTGGTGATAGCACATGCCTTTCATCCCAGCATATGGGAGGCAGAGCTAGGCGGATCTCTCTGAGTTCGAGGCCAGCCGGGTCTACAGAGTGAGATCCAGGACAGGCACCAAAACTACACAGAGAAGCTCTGTCTCGAAAAACCAAAAAATAAAAAATAAATAACCCCAACTCACTAATCAGGAAAAGTCATCAACTTCAAGCCTAATGTGGGTATCTACCAATAGATCTCTCTCCATGAACAGTTCTCTTTCCCTTCCTTGGTGACCATTCTCCTCCTGCATGTCATCTCTTAGAATATTATTTCTTCTGGCTGAAGGGCTTTGTTTCGTTTATTATTAAGTGAAGGATACTACAAGGATATATATGAATATATATATATATATATATTCAACTTGTAGTATCCTATATCTATATGAATATATATACATATATATGAATCAGTTAATAATAAAAAGTAATGTGTTAACAAATTTGTTAGAGTTTTGTTCATGTTTATATTTTGTTAATATAATTACATTAATATACCTTCCCCCTTAGCAGTCTTCTTTCTCTTTTTATTAAATACATTGATTTAGGGGAATTCAGTGGACATTTAAAATTCCCGTTTTTATTACACCAGATTTTGAGCCCTTTTTTTCCTTTCAGTCTTGTCATTGAATTCCTGACATAGCAACCCTTAATATTCTATTCTAACAGAAGAATGATGTACCTCATCAGACATCGTCTTGCTGATAGAAGCACTAACCCTTTCATAGTGTTAGGATCAATGAAGTAATTTTGACTGAAACTATGAAACAGAGATTTTCTTTTCTACCTAAATGTTTATGTCAAGCTAATTCTCTGCTTTCTCATCCAATCTCAGGTATCAGTTCCGTCAGCCTGCCTATAACTAGGAGACAGCAGAACACACACACTTTTGCAAGTGGCCAAGGGCATTGAGTTTATGCCTTTGTCTTAATTATAGTTTCTGTGGGTAGCTTACAGTTCAGAGGTTCAGTGCATTATCATGGTGGGCCATGGCAGCATGCAGGCAGATGTGGTGCTGGAGACAGAATTGAGATTTCTGCATCTTGACTTGTATGAAACAGGAAGTGTATATGAAACCTCAAAGCCTGATTCCACAGGGACACACTTCCTCCAACAAGACCACACCTACTCCAACAGGGCCACACCTCCTAATAGTGCCACTCCCTTAGAGGGCCATTTCCTTTCAAGCCATCATAGCCTCCCTATTGCCTTAACTGACTCTGAGTGTCTGCCCATCATGTGCCTGCTCTGCAGAGACACAGAGCAGCATGGCTTGTACCTTTCTGGCAAAGGGACTCAAGTCACTTGAGACCTGATGCATAGACTGCTTTCTGACACCGCTGTGCCATCAGCTCATGTTCCTGGCTTTCATTTCAGGACTTGGAGGAAAGACACCACACGGCTGCAATAGTGTGAGAGAAGCAGGAAAGATGGGTGCCCGGTGTCCCTGCTTCACTTGGTGATCTGGTTAAATAATAAGACTAAAAAAAAAAAAATCCCCTTGGAATTTCTAACTTTCATTTTCCTCATGTGAAAACTGGTTGAGTGCCACAGCCCAAGAAGCAAATTGAGTTCATTGTTATGGTGTCTTCCCTGGAAACTAAAAAAGAAAGTATTGCCAAGTGGAGCTACCGCTTAAGTCACAGGGAAAACATCTTGCCGGCAAACAGGACCAGGACTTGTAAGAATTAACTGAAATTAATCATAATACTGTTTGAACACACACACAAATGAAAAGGTCAATACTGATTGTGGTGGTGTGAAAGAAAATGGCTCCCAAAGGGACTGACACTATTGGGAAGTGTGACGTTGTTGGAGGAAGTGTGCCACTGTGAAGGGGGTCTTTGACGTCGTTTGCTTAAGCTTCCCTCAGTGTCAGTCCCCTCCTTGTTGCCTACAAGATGTAGGACTCTCAGCTACTTCTCCAGCATCACATCTGCCTGCATGCTGCCATGCTCTCTGTCATGATAATAATGAACTGAACCTCTGAAACTGTAAACGAGCCACCCCAATTAAATGTTTTCCTTTACAAGACTTGCCATGGTCCTGGTGTCTCTTTGCAGCAATAAAATCCTAACTAAGACACACAGATGAAACAAATCTTATTTAATTTAGAGATCTAAGATAGCTGGCCCCAATTAAAGTCTCAGAGATCTTGTGGTTTTCAAGCATTCTTTATGCTTTTATACTTAGTATGTGGATTATAAAATGTATAAGAAAAAAATTCAAATAATTTCTAAATAGTTAAGGTTACTATTGCTATGATGAAACTCCCTGGCTAAAAGCAACTTGGGGAGAAAAGGGTTTATTTGACTCACATATCCTGAATCACATTCCAATGAGGAAAGCCAAGGCAAGAAGTCAAACCGGGGACCTTGAAGACAGAGCTGATGCATGGGCCATTGAGGGGTGCTGCTTACTGGCCTGCGGCCCATCCTGCTTTCTTATTGCACCTAGGACCACCAGGCCAGTGGTGGCACCATTCACAGTAGCCTAGATTTCCCGCATCCAATGGTAATTAAGAAAATGTCCTTAGGCTTGCCTGCAGCCTGATGCTATGGAGGCAATTTCTTGATTGACGTTCCCTCCTCTCCGATGACTCTAGTTTGTAACAAGTTGGCATAAAACTAGCCAAGGAAAATGTTAACACCTTACCATTCTTTTCCTAATCATTTATGATACATGAACATTTCCTCACACTATCACATTACTTTAAAGTGGAATATAATGATTACACTTCATTGATAATTAAAAAAATAACAAAAGTAATTTAAACTGGAATGGAGAGATGGCTCAGCAGTTAAGAGGGCTTACTGATCTTCTAGCCAATGCTATAACTTATTCTGTGTGTGTGTGTGTGTGTGTGTGTGTGTGTGTGTGTGTGTGTGTGTGTGTGACTTTAGAGATTCTCAGGACAGTTTTCTGGAGTATCTCCTCCCACCTTGCTGAAGCAGGGTCTCTCTTGTTTCAGCAATGTTACATGATCAGCCCAGATGCCCCCTGAGCTCCCGAAGGTTCTCCTATGTCTGCCTCCCCTATCCCTAGGAAAGCTGGGATTGCAAATGTACATCACCGTGCTCAACTTCATACATAGGTTCTGGAACTGAAGTTATGGGTTTCCAAAGTGCTTTTGCTTGCTGAGCCATCTTCCAAGCTCTCAATATTTTTATTTGCTTTACTTTTTTAAAAATTAGTTTATTTTTGAAATTACAGTATAATTACAACATTTCTCACTTCCCTCCAAAACCCTTCCATATATTTCTCCTTGCTCCCTTTCAACTTAGTGGCCTCTTTTCTTAATTAATTGTTGATACATGAACGTGTGTGTGTGTGTGTGTGTGTGTGTGTGTGTGTGTGTGTGTGTGTATGTGTCTATGTATATACATATTCTTAAACATAACCTGCTCAGTCTATATAATGTTATTTGTGTGTATGCTTGCAGAACTGACCATTTGGTATTTGATAACCACTTCTTGTTGTGCTCTTCCCTATGAAGGACTGTGTCTCCTGTTCTACACATTCCTTATTTGCCCTTAGTTCTTTGTCTGGGGATCAAGTTTCCTGGTCCCTCGCCTCTTTGCTTCGGTATATCTGATAGTGCCATCCTTGTTCAGTTCGTGATCATGCAGTCATATTGATGAAACTTCATACTTCTTCTTAATGGGCTCTTTTCTGATGATCCTTATGCTGTTTTTTTGTTTTGTTTTGAGAAAGGGTCTCATTGTATAGCTGTAGCTGGCCTGTGGACCAGCCTGGCCTTGAACTCCCAAAGATCTGCCTCCTTTTGTCTTCTGAGTGCTGGGATTAAAGATGGTGCAAGGACGCCTGGCCTGAGCTTTTCACTTTTGAAGTTTCAAAGTAGGATTTCCAGTAAAGTGTGGACAACATGCTAAGCACTATTTTTAATGTTTCTGAAACTTAAAAAAAAAATGATAAATTCTAGAGTAATAAATGACAATTCTTTGTAATTATAAGAAACTCACGGTAATCACATTGACACAGAATAACTTTAATAAAGAGTTTTAATTGCTTACATGTTGTGGGGTGTTCTGTATGGCAAATGTGTTGCTCTGATTGGTCAATAAATAAAATACTGATTGGACAGTGGCTAGGCAGGAAGTATAGGCAGGACTAACAGAGAGGAGAAGAGAAAGAACAGGAAGGCAGAAGTAGTCACTGCCAGCCGCCGTCAGAACAAGTAGCATGTGAAGATGCCGGTAAGCCACGAGCCACATGGCAAGGTATAGATTTATGGAAATGGATTAATTTAAGCTATAAGAACAGTTAGCAAGAAGCCTGCCACAGCCATACAGTTTATAAGCAATATAAGTCTCTGTGTTTACTTGGTTGGGTCTGAGCGGCTGTGGGACTGGCAGGTGATAAAGATTTTTCCTGACTGTGGGCAAGGCAGGAAAACTCAAGCTACAGTTACATCCAATGTATGTTAAAGTATTGACAAAAGGAATGTCCTTGAATATCTATTTAATACGATGAAGGCAATTTCCAGGGTGATCAAGTTGGCTTGACTAGAAAATACAGCTAGTAAGCAAAAAGATGCTAGAAATAAGGTGGGACAAAATTCGATCAATGATGCCGTTTTTAAAAAGTCCTAGTTGCAAATGTTGCCTGAACAACAAACTCAGTTTCATAGAAGTAGCATAGATATAACACAGAATCCTCCATGGGCCAGAAAATAGTATCCTTCCTGTAAGTGAAGCTTTCCTTGGGATCCAAGTGTGACAGAGCTCCTCTTCAAAATAAAATATTTTTTGAGATTATAATTTAATTACAAACTTTGTCCCTTCCCTGTCTTCCCTCCAAATACTTCCATATACTTCTCCCCACTCTCCTGCAAATTCATGGTCTTTTCCCCCACTAATTGTCATTGTGTTCGTATCTGTATTTGTAATTATATAAATACTCTTAAATGTAACCCATTAAGTCTGTAGGATGCTACTTGTGTTTTCAGGTATGTTTGAGTGTTTCCAGTTTGGCAATGGACAACCAACTGGTATGCTCTTCCTTGGGGAAGACTGCCTCTACTATTTACAGTTATGTACATAGAATTAAGGCTTTGTGGGCTTTCCTCATCCACTGTATCACGTGTACTGGTGTCATCGTATTAGCCCATGCTCAGGCAGTCATGTTGGTGAGAAGTTCCAGGTATAGCTTCTGATAATACTAGGAGACATAATCTCATGGCAGATTACCTAACCCTCTGACCCTTACAGTCCTTCTGCCCCTCTTCAGCAAGGCTCCCCTGAGCCTTATGTGTGGGGGTGTTTTGTAGATACATCCGTTAGGACTAGGATCCACAGCTCTCATTTTGATTAGTTGTGGTTTTCTGTGGCAGTCTCCATCTGCTGCAGAGAGAAATTTCCATGATGAGGAGTGAATACCACACTTATCTGTGAATATCAGGACAAATGAGAATAGATTGTTGTTGGGGATTATTCTGATTTAGTAAATTAGTGTTTGTCAGTTCTCCTCCACTAACTATGATTTCACCAGCACTGAGTAGTTAACCAGGTTTCTAAAACCAGGCACTGTAGGTATCCCTCTTGTTGAGCAAATCTTAAGTCCGATTAGAGAACTGTTGGTTACTGGGAAAGCGTAAGTGCCACTATTGCATCTGCTGGGTTATCTGTCTTATTTTATAAAAGGCTTTTTTCCCCTTTTTTACCCATGTGTGTATGTCTGTGGGTGCACTGTGCCTACACACAGTGAGTGAACATGCATGCAGATGTCTTCAGAGGCCAGAGAAAATGTCAAATCTCCTGAGCTGGTTGTATGTATGTTGACTGCTGTAGGTGCTGGGAATTGAACTTGGGTCTTCTCTGTGGGTAGTAAGGACTTTTAACTACTAAGCCATTTCTCCAGTATTTAAAAAAAAAAAAACAACTCTTTTTTTAAAAAATGTTGTTGGAATGAAGAGGTCTCAGCTTCCTTCCTGGTTAGGACTTCAGGCCCAGGCTGGCAGGAACCTGGTCTGTGCCTGGTGTGATTGTCAGCAGGAGCACAGGCGGGAGTCCCATGTGTGCTGTTCATTTAGAGACATTTTGAACTAACACAAAGAAACCTGGACTCAAATGACAACATTCTGGAAACAGCAAGCTTGGATAATGAGAGGGGATGGGTTCTGAAACCAGAGAGGCTTCATCAATCTTGAACTAAATCTTGTCAGGCAACACAGAAGACAATTAAATTATTCTCAGCCAGGCAGTTTCCCTACTCCAAAATGTGTGCGTTTTTTTTTTCTCCTTGTTCTGTCCTCTGCCATCCATGAGGTAGAGAGGCCTCAGTCTATGTAGGGAGGAGAGTGGCTGGAGAGATGAACTAATTTTCAAATTCTGCTAATGGGATTCACATCGTACAGACAAGTGAATATAATAACTTTCAATCGAGGTTTTTAATTACACACTCAGGTTTCAAAGGAACATTCTCATTGCTCTGTAAAGTCCAGGGAAATTCGGTGCAGCTTGTTTGAGGCCAAAGCTTATTTATATCAGAGCTGGCACTGAAACCCAGAGTCTGCTCACCCTGACTCCCTTTGGTGCCTGACACCACTGTTAACTGCTCAGCGTAACTATGGGAGCAGACATGCATCTGTGACAGCAGTGGACAGAAGCTGGAAGGGCTGCAGTGTCCTTCGGTAACTTCTGGCTTGTGTGAATTCAAACAAGTGGACCTGTGATACATCATAGAACCCTGACACCATTATTTTAAATGCTTAGCATCTGTGTGTACAGCTGTCGATAATCCATATGTATGATATGCCCTTGACATTTAAAACATCATACCTAACAAGCTATTTTATATCATTTCTGCACTTCTAAAATCTTTTCCATACAATATGTCTAAGATTTGACTTTCTCACGTTGGTATCTTTTATTAAAGAGTAATGACTTTGGTCCTCCTGATGCCCCCATGTATCACTATGGCTTGATCCCTGAAACTTGGGGCTCATACTTAAGACCAAAAGAGAATTTTCCCTAGGGTGTTTAAGTGCTGAACTATTTTGAAGCGTTATGCTTACCATACAGCTCCATACGTGTGTCTTCATCAGTGGCTCTCATTTTACAGAAAAGGTCCCCTTTCTCTTCCTCAGCCTGCTCGTCACAACAGCAACCTCACTTTTCTAAGTTGTTCTAATGGTTCACATCAAATGGTGTAGTGACTTTGCCAAAAGAAGTGTCAGGCCACCACTGCAACATGCCATTTGAAGTCACAGAAGACTGAACAAGTAGACAGAAGTACCTATGGGTTGAAAGATTTTGCACACAAAAAAATAATTGCTTTCCCCAAAGGTGATCTGAAGCTTAAATGCAATAGTAATTTTAAAAACTTTGAAAGAAAGTTGAATAAAGAAATAAAACTATATAAAATATACCAAGAGTAGTAGAACTAGCTGTAGAAAAGAGAAAACTTGTAGCAAGGAAGCTGCCTATCTCTATTGCAAAGCCTGTTAATAAGGTGCTGCTCCAGGACAAATACAAAAGGACAAAACCATAGATGAATAGACAAAGCAGAGTCCAGAAACAAACTGATATATGCTGATGTTTAATTTTGTCAGATGGAAATTAGAGCAACCAGAGGACAGTGTGGTCAACATGTAAAAAGTACCAATAGCAGCCCATGCTTCAACCAATTAGTCATTTAGATCTGATTAAAATTGAAGTTGTCATGAATGAGATAAGCTGAGCTTTATCAAACTTTACATAAAAGGAAACACCCATAAATAAAATCATTGATAAAGCTAAAATCAGAAACCTCTTTTTATCAAAAGACATGATGTAAGAATCAAAAAAATATCAAGCTATGGGACTAAGAAATGTGTGATACTAAATAGAACTGTCAAAGGACTTACATCATGAGCAGATTTTAAAGACACATAGATCAATGAAGAGAAGATAGCTACACTAGAAGGCACTAAATGAATACTGCTTAGAAGACTATCAAGAAATGTATGAAAAGATATTCAATCCTTCTAAAAGAAGCACACATTAAAGCAAATGGTTTATCTATATACATCCACCAAGAGTATTAATATTAGAGTGACTAGCCACTTTGAGTATTGGCAAAGATATATAGCTAACAAAACTTTGATGCTGAGTTGTTGAAAATATATAAGGTGATAATTACAGAAGAGAAAATATATGTAGCTTGCTAACGAAGTTGAAAGTGGATCTCAATGCTTCTAGAAGTAATCTTGGTCAAAGCTGATGTCAAAACTGTGGGTGTAACACCATTCACAATTGTGTCAGCTTTCAATATCCTGAATGTCTGTAGTGATTACTCCTCTTTCAGTCAATACGGCTTCTCTCTAATCTGTCTCAGTATTTCATAGCAACTGCTCTAAGGTTTTCTTGAATTTTCCCTCTGTCTTCTTTGCTCTTTGACTTTTTTCTGTTCTTTCTTTAATACACAAACCCACATGGCTTCTGCCTTCTCCAATATTCATTTTCCTCTGGTTCCCAAAGTCCTCAGAATCATAAGTTTCATAGTTTTCCTCTACTGTAAAAAGTCTCTCCTCAGAAAATATAGTAGTCTAATCATTTACTATGAAATATCACTTCATTTTTTCATCATTTAAACTGAAATTATAAATTTTCTTATTTTTAGCTGGGCAGTGGTGGCAAATGCCTTTCATCTCAGCACTCGGGAGGCAGAGGCAGGCGGATCTCTGTGAGTTCGAGGCCAGCCTGGACTACAGAGTGAGTTCCAGGAAAAGCACAAAGCTACACAGAAACTCTGTCTTGAAAAACCAAAAAAAAATTTTTTTTTATTTTTTCAAATATACTAGTGGTTTCTTTTTTATTATTGAAAATAGATCTTTTCTTTTTTACAATACATCCCAACCACAGTTCCCCCCTCCACTCCTCCTTACTCCCCCACCTACCCTCTTCCCCAGATCTACTCCCCCTCCATTTCCTCTTCAGAAAAGAGCAGGCTTCCAAGAGATGATAGCCAAACAGAACAAGAAAAGATACAATGATACAAGGTGAAAGCCCTCATATCAGAGCTGGACAAAGCAACCCAAAAGAAAGAAATGAGTCTCAAGTGCAGGCAAAAGAGCCAGAGATAAACCTGCTCCCATAGTTAGGAGTTTCACAAAAACATCAAGCTAACAACCATTACATACATGCAGAGGACCTAGTGCAGATCCGTGCCAGCCCGGTTCTTACCATTTCAGTCTCTGTGAGCCCATGTGTGCCCTGCTTAGTTGATTCAGTGGGCTATGTTCTCATAGTGTCCACCATTCCCTCTGACTCCTACAATCTTCCTACAAGCATCCCGTAGTGGGGCTGGGTTACATTCCTTGGAATTATTGGCTGTGGGGTTCCTTGGAGATCCCTAAACAACATAAGCTGATACTAGAACAGAGAGTCTCTCTGAAAAGTCCCAGTGGGGCCCCATTGCTGAGGACAGCATCCACACAGTTCACTGAACAGAGAGAGGTCAAACTGGTGCCTGCATGAAGCCTTCTTCCCTAGTCTTTTCTCACATGAAGGTACTCTGCAGGATGCAGAAAGAGTTGGCCAGACACTAACCCAGCCACTAAACCCTCCACCTATAATCTGTTCTGCCTGCAAGATGTGCTGGGGCAATGGTGGAGCAGAACTTATAGGAGTGCCCAACCAATGTTTGGTTTAACTTGAGACTCACCCCATGAGAGGGATCCCATGCCCTACACTGCCTGTATGGCCAGAAACTGAAGACTGTATAACCTAGAGAACTAGGGTAAATGGAACATGACTGCCCCCTGCAAAAAAAAAAATCAAAAAATAGTAAATTTTCTAATAAAATCAATGTTTGGAAAATTACAAGCCTTAGCCATAGAGTTTATAGAGTTTGCCCACAGACCTGATGAGGAAGGGTTGTGAACGTGTTCACGGAGTATCATTTTCTATGGTAGAAGGACAGAGTGCTGGCATACGGTATATAGGAAATGAAAGGACCCAATGAATGGTAAGAGGAGACAAGAGCCTGCTTGGAAAGGCTTCAACATTTTATTCGCCAGGCTTTCCCTGTACCACTCTACTTCCTCTCTAGCAGATGGCTAAAAGGGGACTCTGAAATAGACACTATCATTACTATGCTTCATGCTTTAGCTGTCTTGGTTAATGAGTAATTACTTGTGACAGGAAGATCAAGTTTATCTATTAAGTCATCAAAATATAATGCTACTATTAAAAAGTCCACATTTAGGAAAGTAATTTTTTAATCGTATTTCCTAATTTATTTTAGGTTCAGTAGCATAATTTTTTAACATGTTTTTTTAAAAATTTCTTTTTCTTTCATTGCATTTCTGGCTTTCTCATACTAACTTAGAAATATTTCTAAATTGAGCTGTTTCTTATAACATTCATAATCATTTCTCTTTGTCAATAGTTAGCAGTTTTGCACTTTCCATGTTCCTCATTCAGGATGCAGTCAATGAGGTCTTGAGGAAACTTCTGGAATTAAGCCAGAGTAGAAACTTAGCAATGATAAGTGACTCCTAAAATGGAAACAGGCACACAAGGGTTGTTACAAGGCTAGGAGCTGTGCATTGGTGGGAAAGAACAGAATTAAAGCATGAACTCAAAGTAATGATCCTGGTACAATAACATGGCACCTAATATCCCACGGGGGAAAGATATTAAGTGCTTTATATGACTGTGGTGTCCATGATTAACAGTTTTGAATGTGAATGTTCTCCTACAGCAAGTTAGGTAATTTAACACTAGAATAATTTCAGAGGAAAATCTCTGTGGCAAGCCTTGGCAAGGTACCCAAAGTGCTTTAGATTATATTGTATGGTGAAAGAGACTTCAGAGTAAACCTTAAAAAAATCCCAAGACCTAAATGGAAGATTTTGACTTTTTGAATTTAAAAAACAAAATGAATTTGTATATAACATTTTTGGGAGAGGGAAACTCTTCTAGAAGTATTTATGAGATAAACCACATATCTGTTTGCATAATAAACATTTGAATTCAGTCTTACAACACAACATATGAGATTATTCATTCCCATATTACCAAAGTATTTCTTTTATACCTAGCATAGGCTTTGGGTTGAATGAAGTCAATAATGAAAAAGATTCAGGAACTATATTTTATGACTTCAGGACTTTATAGTGTCATAGGCTCTTTACTAATACCCCTGTCAAATAATATTTAGGAAAGGGCATAGCTCTTCTTAATTACCCACAGACTAGGGTGCCCTGTGTTACTGAGATTGGGTGTCTCTTCCTTTGTTCTTCACATGGTGATGAGTAAAGTTCCAAATCTGCTTGAATAGCCCAGGTCCTGCCTAAAATGATGTGAGGTGAGGTGCTTTACTCCTTACTCCTGGAAGGCATGAAGTCCACCAAGAAATAAACTATCATTCTTTAGTTGTGTAGCTGCTGGTCATGTAAATAATCCCCACCCATGCCCATGTAAGCAACCTAATTAAATGTAGTGAACCATGAAGATTTAAAAAGACATACAAGTAGGAGGATGACTTAAAGAAGAAGAGATGGGGTTTTATGGAAATGGGATGGAAGAAAATGAAGGACAATGAGGGGAGGCTCAGAAATATAATCAAAGTATGTATACATACATATATGTGCAGTTTATGAAAGAATGAATAATAAAATAAGAACTAATCTTGCATTTGCTACTTTGAGCTTTATAGTAATTATTATAACAATTAAATAGGATATTTTTTCTTAGTTACTTTTCTATTGCTGTGATAAAACACTGTGACCAAGGCAGCTTAAAAAGGAAAGCATTTCTTTGGGCTTACTGTTCCAGAGGGTTAGAGTCCATCCTAGCAGAGCAAAGGCATGGCGGTAGCCACAGCTGAGAGCTCACATCTAGATCTTCAAGCAGGAGGCTAAGCAAGAAGGTTGAGAATGACACAAGACCATTGGAACCTCAAATACTACCCCAAGCGACACACCTTCTCCAGCATGGCCACACCTCCTAATCCTTCTCAAACTATTCCATCAACTGGGAATCAAGTATTCAAGTGTATGAGCCTATGGGGGTGGGGGTGGGTATGCAGTTTCATTTCAAACCACCACACTATTTTCTTTGTGTTATCCTACACGACTGTAGCTCAGGTATCCTCTCTGGTTTCTTAGTGATTCATCAATGAGCTATGTGTTCTGGGCTGCGAAGTATTTAGCAGCACCAGGCAGATCCACTTACATATTTACATATTTACAGGGTAAGAAAATGAAGGAAGAGGGGGGTTTCTACTGGGGAAGGCCTTGAGCTCTGCCAGGGGTCATTCTCAACCCCACTGTGCAACAACAATGATGAAGTCCTACCAAAGCCAGACTGGCTCAATGAGGAAAGCACAGAGCATGGAGAACTGAATGTATCTAGGTAAGGGAAGAATCAGCACCCTGAGAAATACATTCAGAAGGAGTGAGAGGCTGCATTTATCCCAAGAATCTGAACTAACAAGAGCCATTAGACAAGCATTAGTTTGCTATTTGCAGATGACTAGCCAGCCCGGGGTCCATGAGAAATGACTGCGAGAACCTATCATTAAGTCTGTCCTGGTTACAGGAAGGGGATAAAGGTTGAAATCGTGACTACATCTCAAGGCATTGGGATATGACAATATGAAGACACGGGGATTACCCAATGAAGGAGAAATGGATAAGATCTACATGAACAGCCTGGACATGAGTGGGAGCAATGAACAGCGAGGGTCGAGGGAAAGAGAGCGGGAGATCCCACCTGGATCAAGAACAGAGAGGGAGAACAAGGAATAGGAGACCATGGTAAATGAAGACCACATGAGAAAAGGAAGAAACAAAGAGCTAAAGAGGCCCACAGAAATCCACAAAGATACCCCCACAAAAGACTGCTGGCAATGGTCGAGAGACAGCCGGGACTGACCTACTCTGGTGATAGGATGGCCAAACACCTTAATAGTTGTGCCAGAAACCTCATCCAAGTACTGAGGAATCTGGATGCAGACATCCACGGCTAGGCCCCGGGTGGAGCGCTGGGAGTCTAATTAGTGAGAAAGAGGAGGGTTTATATGAGCGAAAATTGTTGAAACCAAGGTTGGATAAAGCACAGGGACAAATAGCCAAACGAATGGAAACACATGAACTCTGAACCAAAGGCTGAGGGGCCCCCAACTGGATCAGGCCCTCTGAATAGGTGAGACAGTTGATTGGCTTGATCTGCTTGGGAGGCGTCTAGGCAATGGTACCAGGTTCTGGGCTCGCTGCATGAGATAGCTGTTTGAAACCTGGGACTTATACAGGGACGCTTGGCTCAATCTGGGAGGAGGGGACTGGACCTGCCTGGACTGAGTCTATCAGGTCGATCCCAGTCCTTGGGGGTGGCCTTGATCTGGAGGTGGTAGGAATGGGGGGTGGGCTGGGGGGAAGGGGAGGGGGGCAGGAAGGGGGAGAACAAGGGAATCTGTGGCTGTTATGTAGAACTGAATAGTATTGTAAAATAAAATAAATTTAAAAAAAGAAAGAAAAAAGAAAATCTATTTTTCCTATTTTCTTTTGGCTTCAGCATGGTTTTTAAATTGTTTGAATGAATTTTACTATGGTGGTTTCTCATTTCATGATATACATTCATATTTTAATAGAGTTATAAGAATAAATAAGGAGAAAGGAAACAATGCCAAATTCTCAGAAATCAAGGGAAAGTTAAATAAGGTGCCTGAACCACACTCTAGGCAGACACTGGAATGTCTGACCAAGGATTCATCCTGATAGGAGATGATGGCCTGATTCTCCTGCCAGCCATTGGAGTGTCCAACACAGGACTTATCATGATTGGAGAGGATGGCTTGTTTTGCCTGCCAACCACTGTACTGTCTGAGCCAAGATTTGTCATTATAACAGAGGCAGGATTGTGTCACCTGCCAGCTACTACAGACTATGCTGAACAAGTCTCCCTGGTCTTTCCAGCACCAAGAAAGTAAAGAAATGTCCACTTGATGGACACAAGAAAAAAAGCAAAAACTTCTCAACAAGAGTGAGCCGGGAAGACTCTTGTCTGTTCAACTATTAAACCTGTTCACTGGTTAGCTCATTGAACTTTTCATGGCACTTTTGGAGAGAAATCTGTTCTACTTACTGTGATGGCTTTCATTGGGATTACCATGGAATACTATACCCATTACAATGATCAATGTGTGCCCACCTCTCACATCTGATCTTTGGATATTTGGTCATGACATGACACACCATTGAGCTCTTAAGTCCCTTTAGGTAAGACACATCCTCAAAAGGTACATCCCCAGTAGAAATTCAACAACATGTATTCTGCTTTAGCTATGACCATAATACTGTTTGCATTAATTAAAATAGAATTTTCTCTCCTAGAATCTGTGAAGTTTAAGGAGGTGATGGGTTGTATTGGTGGGTTAGAAATTAAGGGTGTTTTCTGCTCTTTCAGAGAACCAGAGTTTAGCTTTTGGGACACATACTAGGCAAATCACAACTACCTATAAGCTCTAAGTCCAGTTCCAGGTGATCTAATGCTCTCTCTGGCCTTAATGGGCACTTGCTTTCATGTGTGTGTGTGTGTGTGCATATGTACATGCACATACAATAAATAAAGGAATAAATAAAGGAATAAAATAAATAAATAAATACTCGAAGAAAATAAAGAAGGTCGGTGGTCATAATTATTTCTCATCAGCTGTTATCTGGAGAGTCACAAATGGAGATGGGGGAGAGTGACAGGAGTCTACTAATGGCAATCACATTTATCTCACTTGTGTTATCTCCCTGGTTACACCCTTTCCAGGCTAGGACATGTTTGGAAGAAATATGTCTAGCAAACAGTGAAATAAAGCAAGATTTCCTGAAATGGGATTTGAACAGCTAAAGGAAATGCATAAACTCCCTGGACATTGAAGATTATGAACAAAAGTATGAGAGAAACTTGAACTGGAAACACGGGGACTGGGATGTGCACTGCACTTGCTCTAGGAATCAGTTTTTCAATTGCTGGAATGTTGTAGAAGAGAATCTCCCAGAGATACATGGAGTACAGTCAAAGAGCTGGGAATCTGCAAATCCACCCAAGCAGAGTAGTTATGGCTCCCATGCTCTTGACCATTCCACTCACTACTTCTTGAAAGACATCTTCGAGATATATCGTACCGTAAGTACTGAGGTTTGCCTTAATGTCTTTGATTTATTTAGAAATCGTGTTTGGGGGCTGTTGCTATTGTCTTCTGTGGCTGCTTCCTTCTGCCTTTGTTTCCTTCTCCCTCCTTTTTCTCCACTTGAGGGTTTATTCCATCTTACTTGGGTCTCAGATCGTTTTTGAGAATGTCTATAACAGTGCTGAAGTGAGTCCCAACTCTAGTAGTTCAGACTTTATCCCAGTGTGTTTTCCTATGGTTCTTATTGGTTTAAACCTCAAATAGGTCAAAAGTGAGCACTTTGCAGAATCACTTAGGAGCGCAAGACAGCTCTCAAATGTTTACACTATAAAAATTAAACTGTATCAAGACCTATTAAGTGTGCCAAGCCATGCTACATCTTAGAAACATTTCATTTATGGGGTGGGGTAAAGTATCAAAGATCTGAACATTATTTCGTAATCATCCTTATTTTCCCTATAGATGAGGAAACTAGCCTATAGAACTATAAGAATGCATATCATATCACTGCCCATTAATTATTCATTTTGCCTCACTGCATATCAGCTGAATTATCTTGGGGAGTTTCTTAATGTTCTGTTTTTCTATGAAGCAAGAATACAAATAGCATTTTTATAAAGGATGACATGGGATACCAAATGATGAAATGCATAGAGAATGCACAGCAGGTGGCTCAAGAGACTGTAAGTAGCTGAAATTCATCTTCTTCTTCCTAAGACTTCCTCTTTTGATCTCCTTCAACCTCTTTGCTAAGTGAGAAATTTTATGCTACAAAGACCACCCAATACTGTCTTAGTTATCAATTGCTCTGTAACAGGGAAATCCACAAATTACTCTGAAAACATCAAACATTTATTATCCCAGTCACTGGGGACCAGAAATCCTGAAGAGTTCTGCAAGGTTCAAATAATTTCAAATTAGTTTTTGTCAAGCTGATGAGAGGATGAATCAGAGACTTGAGTACATTCATGACATGCTTGCAACTTTGTTTGTAGGACTGCCTGCAAAAAGCTTCTATTCTTTATTATATGCCCCCCCCCAATGGGATTGCACGTGAACTGGTGGCCAGGAATGAGTAATGTGAGAGAGGAGCTGAGGGAGAGAGAGAAAGGAAGAGGAAGGGAGACAGAAAAAGACAGAAAAGCAATGAGTTTTGTAGCCCAGTCTTGGAAGTGGCAAACATCCCTTCTTCTATAATCTGCCATTTGCATAAACTCATTGTGGTTTACCATAGGACATTCCCACAAACAAGTATGGGTATTGGTAAGAAGGAATCATGCTTGGTTAATGTTGTGGTTTGAATAGGAATGCCCCCCATAGACTCATGTGTTTGAATGCGTGGCCCATAAGGAGTGCCACTATTAGGAGATGTGGCAATGTTGGAGAAGATGTGACCTTGTTGGAGGAAGTGGGTCACTATGGGGGCTGGCTTTGAGGTCTCATGTGCTCAAGCTATGCCCAGTGTGGGACACAGTTCACTTCCTATGGCCTGTGGATCAAGATGTAGAACTCTCAGCTACCTCTCCAGCACCATGTCAGCCCGCACACCACCATGTCCCACCATGATGATAATGGACTAAACCTCTGAAACTATGAGTTAGCCCCAATTAAATGTTGTCCTTTATCAGAGTTTCTGTGGTCATGGTGTCTCTTCACAACAATAGAAACCCTAAGACAATTATCTTGGGGGCTGTTCAACACCATCACTATTCCAGTAAATTCCCCCTGCCCTTTACACCCTAACTTGCTCTATCACTTTTTACCTCTGATCAGCGGGTTGCTAGCCTATTTATCTATATCATACAGCTCTAGGTTAGATCTTGCTTACTACTTATTTTTCCTGTTGAACAACCCCTCTGTCTCTCTTCTTTGTAGGTTCAATGTCCAGTCTGCATCTATCGTCACCATGAAAATGTCCTATACATACCTTAATACTTTCACTTTTTTCCGAATTCTGGCAACCCTTGCTGTGAACATCTTACATGGTAATACTCATGTGCAGTTAGATATTGTTGTATTTATTACCTTCTCTTATCCTGGCAAATCATGAGGTCATGTCATAATGCTCATTTTTGCACACCTCCCATACCTAGCCCTACATGTGATTACCATGGTGCCTGCATCAGACACTGACCCCATTGAACACTGCTTAATGCATGCTTACTGTAGAGAAAGTAATAAAGAAGGGCAGTGGAAAGTCATGGTGTGAGTCAATTGTCTACCTATTGCCAGCAGATGAATAGGTAACTGGCTCATTAGGTTAATTCAAAAGATGTGGATTTGGCTCTAATTTTGAAGTGGCATAAACATGCTTCATTGTGCTACAGTCTTCAATTGTGTACACTCAGGCAGAGAGCTGTTCATTGTAAGCAACAAAGAACGCATGACAGAACCAATTCTCTTCTTTTCATTCACCACAGGCTATTTTCCAAGTCTAGGTATCAGTAGGGAGACCTGGCATATTGAAATCCCCACCTCCATATTTAACACTGTTCTGATAGGACAAGATTGATTTCTGTTTCTTATGTTATTCTTGTGAAAGCAACAATAAAACCAGAACAGGTAAAGATTTTTAGTACCTTTGAGTTTTAATGTGCTGGGCATTCCTTGGTGAAGTTACTGAATATTGCTCTCTCCTTTTCTACCTTCTGAATACAATGTTTGCAGTATTCATGTAATAGACTATCAAATAGCATTTTATACTTATATCTAGGAAAAAACAATAGCAATCAAGGTATTAAACAAGTGCTTTCTTCTAAATGCTACTTTAAGTTTACAGAATTGCTCTCAAGTTTCAGGAAAAATTTCATAATGCAACTGTTACTGGAAAATGTAAGTTAGATGGTTAAGACATGCAATATGTACCACACTTTCTGAAGCCTATCCCTTTATTGAAACTTGAAAGGACATAATTTTACACCCAAAAGAGCATGTCTGATTTATTCAATAGTGCATTTATAATACAGTCCATTTGCTACGTTGTAACAGTTATAAAATTCTGGAAGGTTTTTGATGTATCTAGCTCATGACAGTACATTTTTGTCATCTGACTTTTGCTAATTCTGATCCTCAGGGGAAATTGCATGTCCTGGGCTAACCTTATGCTGCCATTTAAACACCCTGTATTTCCAGCATCTGTCTCTCTTCTCCAACCACTAATGAGTGCATCTGCTGTGACCCAGATGTCTTGTATATCTTACATCATTTAATAACCAAGTGTTATCAATCCCATGCCAAAGATAATAAAACTGAACATTATACTATCAAAATTCAGGATTATGAGCTTTGTGGACAAAGTGACTAATAAGAGGGGGATACTAGGGAAAAAAAGCAAAGGGCAACAGATGTTCTTTGAATTATATTTAAAGTAAATTAGTGTTTGGAACTCAGTGTTGAAACTGAATGTTTTAACAGGAGTTTAATACACAAAACACACATATTTTTAACCAGTGGAAATTACAGAGTTCAGACTGCCACACCGGAAGTTGTATCACATGGCTGGCAAGATGGCTCAGTGGGTAAACATGTTTGCTGCATAACCTGAGACTAACCCTTAACAATAGAAACAACTCTAGTATCATTGAGCTGTCCGGACAACATGTGAGTGTGTTTCCCAAACACCTTTTTTTCTGACATGATTAAAAGGATGTGCTGAACAGAGAATTATATGCTTGGTAGCAAGAGATCATTCACTTTTAAATGTTGCAAACACGATACCAAATTTCATCTGGGCACAACTACTTCACCAGTCTCACAACCTCGCATGAAAAGACAATAGGCTGGTGACCCCGCAATGCCACAACCAGAAGCCTCTCTGTTGGTGCTGGTGGCTGAACTCCCAAACTTGCTGATTAAAGCTGAAGAGATCGCTTGAGAGCACTTGATGGCGATGTGAAGGATGAGAGCAGAGCAGCAGAGCTCTGGCCTGGGGCTGAGCGACAGCAGGAGAGATACGGAGACAAACAAGAGATGGCATCAGGGCACATGCAACTGTGCACCGCACTGACGCAGGTGGGCACGCCAAAGAGAAATGTGTCAGGTTCACGGAATTCCAACAAGTGTGTTTTCCAGTCAGTGATCCTTGTAATTTTCCTGTAGTTACAGTAGTAAGGAAATTTATTCTTTGCATCCCATAAGAAAAACACACACTTAATGTATATACGGTGTATGTTGAAAGAATATGCAAGTTAGCTAATACACAAAAAGCACCGCAGAGACGAATATAATCTAAAAATTTAAATACAGGCGATTCTTGTTATTCTGTTTGCCCAAATCTTAACTCAAAGAATATCTAAGTTGGGAGGTGGTGGCGCATGCCTTTAATCCCAGAACTCAGGAGGCAGAGCCAGGTGGATCTCTGTGAGTTCGAGGCCAGCGTGGGCTACAGATTAAGTTCCAGGAAAGGCGCAGAGCTACACAGAGAAACCCTGTCTCAGAACCGTCCCCCCTCAAAAAAAAAAAAAAAAAAAAAAAAAAGGAAAAGAAAAAGAATATCTAAGCATGCAAAGCAAAATACTAGTCAGGTCCTCCACTTAGTGACAGGACAGAGGGAATTTGGTGTATAGGTTGTAACTCTCTTGTTACAAATAAATTCGAGATCCTACCTAACAGTGATGTGATTTTTTCACCATACACCAAATTCAACTTACAATTGATAAAATTTCTGATTTTAGAATTATTTTCATTAACTCACTAGTAAGAAAATTAATTGTTAGGAAAACCCTAAATATTTTCTTAGAGATAATACTTAAGTGGGAGACTGAGGAGATGGCTCAGGGGATAAGAGTAATGGCTCTTCTGGGAGAGGACCTGAGTTCAGTTCCCTGCACCCACATTGAGCTGCTCACAAGTACCTGTAACTCCAGCTCCAGGGTATCAATGTCCTCTTCTGAACTCAGTGGGCACCTACACTAATGCATGCTTATGTACATATATACAGACACATGTATAACTTAAAAATAATAAAAACAGATTTTTTTTTGAAAATTAAATGTAAAGCAGTAACTATTGTATGTGTTAATAACATAGAAACATGCTAGGACATCAGTGTTTGTTGCAGGAGATAGCCCAGGCACCGCATTTCTGGTACTTCAGCCCTATAGTCCAACATCTTTCTTTCTGCGAGTTTCAGTTCCACATTGGCTTTTCAGTCTTACAAAATTTGAAATTAAATATAAATACTAAAAAGTATGTGCGGTAGTTTGACTGTAAGTGGCCCCCATAATTTCATAGGGAGTGGCACTAGGAGGAGGTGTGGCTGTGTTGGAGCGGGTGTGGCCTTGTTGGAGGAAGTGTGTCACTGTGGGGGCTTTGAGGTTTCCTATGCATGGTATACTGCCCTGTATCTCAGTTGTCTTACTATTGCCTGCACGATGTAGAACTCTCAGCTACTCCAGCACCACCTCTACCTGCATGTCACCACACTCTCCATCATGATGACAATGGACTGAACTTCTGAAATTGTAAGAGAGCCTGCCCAATTAAGTATTTTCTTTATGAGAGTTGCCGTGATCATGGTGTCTCTTCACAGCAATTAAAACCTTAACTAAAACAGTACTGTATTCTCTTTTTTTTTATTAAGAGATTTTTCTATTCATTTTACATACGAACCACAGATTCCCCTGTCCTCCCTCCTCCCGCCCCCCAGCCTTCCCCTCCCCTAACCTACCCCCATTCCCACCTCCTTATTCACTCTCTGATTACCATACCACCACTTCTAGTAATGTATGCTTTCTTGGGTTTCTGGGATTAATGGTCACGTTCCAATCTTTTTATTTCTCCCTAGCCTATCAAGCTAATACATTTATCTTTGTCTTAGACAGTTAATGTGACATTACTTAGCAAACTCAAAAGAAAAAAATGAATCCAAGCATTGAAAATCAACAGCCAATATCAAAAATAAACAAACGAGGAGCCATCAGATATTAGAAATACCCTGAAAAAAGAAAAAAAATAAGTTGTCTAAGATTATGGATCCAATTTCTTTTTAGGGGATGCAGGGACTGTGTCTTTGTGAAAGTTCATAGATTAAATACCCTGAGTTCTTTCACACGTGAGGTGTAAGGACAATGGTTGAAAGGGGGCTGGACAGATGGTACATTGCTCAACAGCACTAGTTACTCTTACAGAGTACCAGAGTTCAGTTCCTACCAACCACATGACAGCTCACAGCTATCTAACTCCAGTTCCTGGGAGATCCAGTGCCTTCTTATAGTTTCCACAGGAACACACACAATATGTAATACGCTTGGGTATACACACCTGTAAATAAATAAAAATAAATTTAAAATGATGGCTGAAAGGAGAATGTATAAAAGAAACAAGATATACATAATAAACTGTAATATAAACTCAGGGTGTTGGTCACTACAGAAGTCTGGGAAAAGCCATGCCTGGCAGGTGGTTATGGATTGGTGGTTTCTGAAGGCTGGAGGGTTCCCTTTCCTGGGCAGTATTAGAAAGAGCATTCACACAGTATCCCAGTCCATTGTAAATATGTATATCCATACTTAAATGCTCTTCAGTGTTCACAGTTGGCTTGCTGACATTTTGACATTTTGTGGTAAACAAAACCCACAATATATTAGTAATCTTAATAACTACCAGTACTCATTGATTAGACTATCAACCTGCTGTAGGTACTCATCACCCGTCTCTAACTTCCAAAGTTGAAGACATTAATGCAGGCTAATAACGTAATGGCTGTCCATAATAGTCCTTTTATCAGTTTGCATTGACTCGCAAAGCCCCATACTCTATTTTCTGATCCCTTACAGTTAGAAAGACTGCAAGGAGGTTCTTGTTTCCTTTTGTTTCTTGGATATATTGTTAACCACGGCTCCCACTGCCAAGTCTGCCATTGTCTTTGGGCACAAAGTTAAAAATCACAAGAATAAACTGGGCAGTTCCCTCCTGCAGTCTCAGCTCTCCACCAGTTTCCCTCAGCTCTGTGGGCCTCCAGTTCCTTCACATTGTTGCACTTTCAAAGATCATTTGCACAGCCAACTCCACTGTTAACTGAGCGTATTCTGTTCAGTAACAGCTACCCAGTCCTCGGACAGACCAGAAGAGGTTTGTTTGGATAACTGAATAATCAATAAATCAATACCTCTCTCCCTCTCCCTCTTCTGCTTTTCTTCCCTCCCAATGCCTTTCTCTCTAACAGGATCTTAATATACAAACCGTGCTGGATTTAAAACCAAGAACTATCTGCCACAGATTTCCAATGGCTGGGGTTCCAGGTGTGTGCCAGTGTCCTCAGCAACTTCCCATTTTCCTGCAAGCATTTTTATGTCATTTAAGTATCAGGTAATATAATGTTCATGTATCAAATACTTCCAAAAAGTCAACAGTCAAGATTTCTGTAGTAAAAATAATATTAATATATTCAGCTCAACAATTTCCACTATTTAACTTTTACTAAATTTATTTTAACTGACCTACAAGGTCACAAAACTATACATATAAATTATTTATCACATGATATTTCAATGCAGGTATATATTATGTAATGTTAAAATTGGGTTCAGTGTGTTTATTAGCTCAAAGGTTGAAGATGACATGTGAAGATTTACTCAGGTGTGCTTGCTCAGTCATTTCAAACAGACCAGTTAATAACTGCTTTGATTCACTAAGAAAAAAGACAGAAAAACTGCACAGAGTTGCCAAGACTCCACCTTCAGACTGGGCTGCAGTGAAGGTTGCTCTTGTTCTGAGGCTTCTGGCTTCCTGAACGGGGCAGCTACTGAGTTATTGTTCTCCTGAATGCATTCAGCCCTTGTTGCACTGCCCAGACTCCTATCTGGTTAGGCAATCTCCCTTCTCTCTCTCTACCTCCTCTCTTTCTCTGTCTCTCTGTCTCTGTCTGTCTCTGTCAGTCTGCCTGCCTCTCTCTCTCTCTCTCTCTCTCTCTCTCTCTCTCTCTCTCTCTCTCTCTCTCTGTGTGTGTGTGTGTGTATGTGGGGGGTGGTGGTCTATTCATTCTTTTCCTCTAGCTCAGACATGGAATTTATATAATTCAAACATGAAGCTTCGGTGCTTTTTTAATTTGAGCTTTTGAAATGCATTTACCTCTAGCATACAGCAAATTATAATTCATATCCTTATTTTATGTCCTTCCTTACTCAAAAATTACTTTTACTCTTAGTTAAGACACTAATATTTTAAAATTTCTTTTTTAATTTTATGTTTTAAATTTTTCACAATGTATTTTGATAACAGTCTCTCTCAAATCCTTCCCAGATCCCCCTGCAACTTCCTGTTCTTTCAACTTCTTAAAAACAAAGCAATTTTTTTTTGAAAGCACAAAAAATAAATAAAAGCAACAACAACAAACATGGAGTCTAGATTGTGTTGGCCAACCACTCCTGAGAATGGGGTCTTTTTCATCTCCCAGAAGGTCTCAATTAAAAATAGCTTTTTAATTAGAGATGGGACTTTGTGCCCAATTCCTCTTCTCCCATGTTATCTTTCTGGATACTTGCTTGCCATGAAACCATCAGCACAAGGGACTGTTCACATCAGGAAAGGTCTAAACGTGGGTACTTTGGCTATAGTACATGCAAACATTCCAAGTGAAAGATGTATGATGTAAAAAGGCACACAAGTGTTAGACCTCAGCTCTCACCAGAGCTTGACAGGTTATTAGGAGCTATTCATCCAACCCCAAGACCCTTGACATGTCCCAGGAACAACAACAAAAAAAAACACTATACTTCCAGCTAATTTTGTAGTTCATCTTCATTTTCCAAAAGAATATGAACAGAAGTATCTTAACATTTTTCAATGTATGTTGCTCAAAATATCTCATATGACTCATAAGCTTTTTTTTCTTTATTTTTTTTTCTGTGAAAATGTAAAGATGTGTGAGCAGTTTCTCTGTCTTCTCAAACCACCAGCCAATCACTGTAGATCTACCACGACAATATATGGAGTTGAGAGTGCTAAGCCACCATGATGGTTAGTTCTCTCCAGTGCAGAGAAAAGACCTTAAGCCATGCCTGGAGGAGGTGAGCTGAACAGGGTGCTTGTAGAAACTATGTCCTCAAAAGCATAGCCATTGAAGATTAACTTAGGTAAGTTTGTTCTTAGTTATTATATTAGTTACTTTTCTCTTTCTGTGGTAAAATACCATGACCAAGGCAACTTATACAAGAAGAGTTTAATTGACCTTATGGCTACAGAGGGTTAGTCTTTGTTGGTGGAGTGAAGTCATAATATCAGACAGCTGAAACTGCAGCTGACAGCTCGTGGATTAATCCACAAGCAGGAGGCAAAGAGGGAACACTGGAAATGATGGGAGGATTATACCCTCAAACCCCACACCTCTTCCAGTAAGGCCACATCTCCCAATCCTTTCCAAACAGTTCCACTAAATGGAGACTCAAATATTCCATCATATGAGTCCATTTTCTTTCAAACTACCACAGTTGTTATATTGTACACCATTTCCTTTTGAAATTTTGTCTTTGAAAACATAGTAGTTGATCAGGGAGACTGCATGATCCTGTTAGCTTGGTGGTTTTTTGAACTGGTAACAATGGGAGTAGGGGTGTCTCTAACTCTTTTGCCTGCTCTTGGGACCCCTTTCTCCACTCAGCCTTGATGCGAGGGTTTGTGCCTAGTCTTATTGTATCTTCTTATGCCTGTTTGATTGATATCCCTGGGAGGTCTGCTCTTTTCTGAAGGGAAATGGAGGAGCATATCTGGGGAGAGGTGAGGTGAGGGGATCTGGGAGGAATGGAGAGAGAGGAAACTGAGGTCCAGGTGTACTGTATGATAGAAGAATAAATAGTACAGAACAGAACAGAACAAATAGAAGGAAGAGAAAAGAAAATTTTACAGTTGGGTGTTGTCATATACCAGGTAGCCTGGTTGAGTTGGATTATTTTTATTCCTACAGAGATAGAGCTTGACCAATCCATTCAGCATATCAAGTGACCCTGACAGACATCCCAAACAATATAGTACAGACAGTTGTTAAGATAACTGGGTACATTATGCTATCAGAATACCTAATATTTCTAAACTGACATTTTGCTACATTCTTATGAGCTTTGAGCCACTTTGCACAGATTAGCTTATAAGTCCTTTTTTTTTCTACATTGGGATTCAAGACCTTGCTGCTGCATTCAACAGTCTATTTGGAAATCTTTAATAAATTTCACTCTATCCTGTACCTGCTTATGTTTGGTTTTGGTTTCACAGTATCTTCTGACTTTGGTGGCTGGATTCTTATATCCTGGAAGTTGTTTTTTTCCAAACAACTCTATTGTCATGAAAATGTATTTCTAAACATGAGCAGAACCTGGAAATATTTTGTCTTCAATCCCTTGGGTGACTAATCAAGTTTAGCCAAACCCAGTACTTCACAGATGTAAGCATATTAAAGTGGATTGCTGTTCTCATCATAATTTATGAACAAGGAACTATATCAAACTGTGCAGTATAAAATCAAAAAATGTTTGCTCAGAGTCAGGTGACTAGAATTTGAAAACAGAAATAGAGGTTCCTTCTCTGTGTTGCAAGGTTTTTTTTTTTCTGGGCAGGTTTGAAGCCTGGAAATGAGACGATGGCTTGAGGTCTGAAGGCTGTTAACGCATGTTAATTACTATACCCAACATCAGGTCTAGGACGACTCAAAGACAGGAGCTGCTAAGCAGAAAACCAACACTTGGCACAACTACACAGATCAGTTTCTGCAAATTTTGTGGCTGTAGCTTAGATAAATTTCTTTCTTGACCATGTGCATCTTCAATCATGACTGTTTCTACAAAGAGATGATGAACCTCTTGACAGAGATATCCATTGTTTCTCCTGTAGTGTTCTACAGGTTAAAATTGAATCACAGTCAGCCAAGCGTCGAGGAGACATTTGCTATGGACTTTCAAAGGGAAGATTTTCAAGAAACTTATGACAAAAGCCTGTCATGATTAAGAAGCACAACTACCCAAATGTTCCACAACTTTCCAAAATGACTCCCTTACCTGGAGACCAAATATTCAAACAAGTGAGACTATGAGAGACATTTCACAGTCCAACTGCATCTGAAATTATGTACTATGTATGCATATGAATGTTTTTACTTTGAATAGGTCTAAATTTTTATCTCAGAGGTTAACACAATGGGATGATTGCATATATTACTTCTATAGCTGTATATATAACTATGGTATTCATAATTTTTGAAGTTTCTCAAACTTACGTAGTACATGATGTTTAGAATAGAGCCCTTAAATAAAAACAAAAATGAAGTGGAGGCATAAAGAGGCTAAAAACAAACATCATAATCAAAGGCATCTTTTGAGAAGGTACCTACAAAAAAAAATCTTACAATGTAAGCTATAGAACACACACACACACACACACACACACACACACACACACACACACACAAGTGGTTTAAGTTTCTTTCTGTTTTGTATCTGGCACTTTAATGATGTTTGTATAACTCAGAGAAATTTTTCATCATGAATCAGGAGCTCACTGCTGCATTTCAGCAGATGGCTCTAATACTGTGAAAGATTCACTTGTCTTTCTCTTCTTATGTGTTCTTTTGTTCAGCTATAACAAAGCATGCATGTATTTTAGCTGTGATTTGTGTGTATTTTTTGAAATGCCTTTTCACGAAAACACAAAGTATCCCCAACAAAAGAGACTGACAAGGTCCTTTCAGTTATCATGATCATTGTTTAGTAGTAATTTTTATTTTTACTGGATGGGTATAGGCAGTATACTATCCTAACAGAAAAAGAATACAATATATTTCACTGACTGCTCATTGCTCACATTTTCAGTGGTCTCTGTGTTTTAAGCACACTGCTAAACTGATTTCTGAAATGTAAGTTGATGCCTAGGTTTGTTATCAAAATTAGAAAACAAATCAGCAATAGTAGCTATTGAAGATGCTAGTAGCACACATATGCAGGCATGTATATTCCCTTTAGAGGGATAGAATCAGGAGAGGACAACAAAGACATTGAGCTTACAGAGGGCAAGTGAGTATGAGACGGCAAGGAGAGCTCCAAGCAAGCAGGATGGCGGACAGTAAGGAGAAAGGAGGAATGGTTCCTCCTAGGTGAACCAGAGAACTCAGGGGGGTAGAGACACCAAAGAAAGGCTGGCATCTGAGTGTGGAAATGCTTCAATGAACAGTCACTCGCTGCGTTGGCTGGAGGAACTAGGATTATTGAAACTGTGCCTCGGTATTAGCTTGGAAGGGGGAATCTGCATTAAAATGAAATGTGAGGGAATGTGGCACATGTAAACAGTCTCAGTGCTTTCAGAGTTATTTCCTTGCCAGTAGATCTTGGAAAGATGCTGTCTCTGCAAAATACAAAATGCTCTCAAACACTGAAATGAGTTTAGTTCACTTCTAAAATGTGTACAAACAGTTCTTTTCCCTTCCTGCTCAGTAAAGGGAGGGGGAAAAGCACACATCAAGATTTTTCTTTTAAGATTTTGGAATAATTCTCTCTCTCTCTCTCTCTCTCTCTCTCTCTCTCTCTCTCTCTCTCTCTCTCTCTCTCTCTCTCTCACACACACACACACACACACACACACACACACACACACACACACACCCTTTCATGTGTATGTGTTTGTTTAGTTGGTTGGTTGGTTGGTTTTTGGAGACAGGGTTTCTCCGTGTAGTTTTGGTGCCTTTCCTGGAACTCATTCTGTAGCCCAGGCTGGCCTCGAACTCACAGAGATTAAAGGTATGTGCCACCACTGCCTGGCTTCTCGTGTGTGTGTGTGTGTGTGTGTGTGTGTGTGATTACAAAGGAGACTAGAGACAACACAGGATGACTCAACCACCTTGTCATCCAGAATCATGACAAACTTAAAAATTTTTCTGCCAGGGTCCTCAGTGGTTCACTTTCGGAATGTGTGATGGCAGATCTTCATTGTCAACTCTATGATATTTAGAATCAACATTGAAATACACCTCTGGGTATGTCTATGAGTGTATTTCCAGGAAAAAAAAAAGTATTGCATAGGGAAGACCCATACTCTACAGGCTGGGGACTCAGAATCCAAAATAAGAGAGGCCAAGAGAGACATAAGGCTCACATCTCTGCATCCTGACTGGTTCCACAGTCCTGATGCCACCATCCTGCCATGCTGGGCTGTACCCACAAACTGCAACCAAAATAGACCCCCACACACACACCTCCATTAAGCTGCTTCTTGTCAGGTATTTGGTCTCAATATGAAGAAAATTCACCAATGCAGAGTACATTCAAGTTGCTGGAAACAACAATTGGAGAGAGAAGATCTTTAAACATCTAAAAGGGAACATTTTAACAAGTCCCAAAAGAAGACAAAAAATAAGGTAAGTTCTATAAAAGCACATTGGCACCTGTGAAGTGGCTAACATTCATTTAGCTACTGCTTGGAACTAAGAAAAAAATCAACATTGTTTTCACATATTTCTAGAGTCCATCTCTAGTCCAAACTCTTGGCAGTTTTCCATATTTGAAGGTCAAAGAGGTCACGTTCACACTACTGATTAGTGACAAAGGTCAAGATAGCTTTTGTGGTGATTTATTGTGTGTCCTCCCAGTATTGGCACCCTAATAAAGTTTATCTGAGGATCAGAGGAAAAAGCTAGCCATTATAGTAAACATAGAGGTCAGGCAATGGTAGCACATACCTATCACTTGGGAGGCAGAGATTCGTTTGGATCTCTGTGAGTTCAAGGCCACACTGGGAACAGAGCCAGGTGTGGTGATATAAGCCTTTATCCCAACACTAACCATAAAGGTCTGGAGGTCTGTACAGACAGACAGGAAGTGACAGAGCTGGGCAGGGAGAGGAAATGATGTAGCTGGGCAAAGAGAGGAAATGAGATGGCAGAACAGAAAGGAATATAGGCATGGGTATACAGGAAGTAAGTCTCTTGGGAGACTGAGGTGTTGGTGAGGTGAGGTCTGTGGCTTATCTATTTATCTGATCTCTCAGTTTTTCACCCCAATATCTAGCTCCAGGTTTTTATTAATAAGACCGTTTAGCAAATTGTTTTTTACAAACTTTCATCTAAAGCTATCTGGTATTGTTCCCCTCAACCATTCCAAGAGAACATTCCTAATAAGTGCAAGTCACTCAATGTATCACTTTTAGTATGAAGAAAATATGTAATTAGGGAGCATATGCATCACTTCCATAGCTTAACTATAGTTAAGCCTCAGTGGTTAACTTTGTTGTTTTAGAGGGGAAGGAAAATCAACACACCATGCAATGTTATTCAACTGTAAAGAAGCCAGAAGAGGATATTAGATCCCCTGGAACTGCAGTTACAAGTGGTTGTGAGCCACCATGTGGATGCTGAGAACCCTACCCAGGCCCTCTGCTGAACAGCAAGTGCCCTTAACTGTTGAGCCCCACACCATGCTTGTATTAGTTTTTAAAGTGCTAATTTTAACTAATTTGTTATCTTCTTTAATTCTCAGCTAACAACGATGCTAGATTCAGAAAAATTACCAAAGACTTTGTCAAATTGAATATTTGCACACAAATACATGCAGGTTTAATTTTATGTATGTTTCACTTGCAGTTACTGAGATTTCAAAGAGAATTTTTAGTTTACTTTCTGAATGCACAAAAAGAACTAATAATGTTTAGTTATTGTACTGGCTGGTTTTGTGTGTCAACTTGACATAAGCCATTTTGCCAAGGAGGAAGAGGGAAGGAGCCTCAGTTGAAGAAGTGCCTCCATGAGATCCAGCTGTAAGGCATTTTCTCTTTTAGTGATCAATGAGGGAGGGTCCAGCCCATGGTGGTACCATCCCTGGGCAGGTGGTCCTGGGTTCTATAAGAAGGGGGAGTGAATAGGCCAGGGGAAGCAAGTCAGTAAGCAGCACTCCTCTAATGGCCTCTGTATCAACTCCTGCCTCCAAGATCTTGCACTCTTTGAGTTCCTGTCTTGATTTCCTTCAGTGATGAACAGCAATGCTGAAGTGTAAGCCAAATAAACCCTTTCCTCCCCAACTTGATTTTTGGTCATTGTGTTTCATCACAGCAATAGAAGGTCTAACTAAGACAGTTATATATGTAAATAAGTAAAGGTAGTTATACTAGGACACCAAAGAGAACAGTTAAAGAATAATTTAAAATATATAGAGAGACACATTGGTAAGAATGTCTTTGCTTTTAATTTCCTATACAAATATATAATTTATACTTTTATAATTAATAAAGCCTGCATGTGATTGTAATTTGTTTTATTACATAAGAATGAGTTCTTGTGTATCATTTGACACATGTAACCAAACTCTTCTTCCAAGCTTGTTCTCTAAATGAATGTCTGGTAAAAAAAAAAATATCAATTTCATTTTGAATTTTAATCCAGCTAGAGTTCATTTCTGCACATGTCCTACAGCTTTCCCTGGACCTAACTCAGTGTGTGTCTTGTGGATGGATCCTATTAAAGAACATTTGTTGCACACACCTGAGGCTCTTTTGCACCTCAAAACTTCAGATTTCAGAAGGTCAAAAGGTTTGCTAAGAAAAGCACACAGTGACTTGACAGTGACTGTAAGCTAACCAGCCACACAACGTTGAGCAAGGTCATTAGAAGCAAATGATACCCTTCTCTGATGGGGGGTAAAGTTGCTGAGACAGGTCACCACCCATCTCTAAGCTGCACAGTGAATATGTTATCTCTACAATAGTCACTATCATTCTGCTGTGGTGAACATCTGATTTTTATACCGAATTATTGTACAACATTAGTACAACTACATATTTGTTTATGTTATAATCTACTACTTTGTAAATTAGTGTAATATGCAAGTGTATGTGTATAGTGTTGTATAACCCTAAATATAAAGATGAAAAACACTATACCTTCTTCTCCCCTGTTTTTCTCCGTGTCACTCATACGCCAGTGTTTCTTGGTGAATTACTACTAAATTGTACATAATATCACATTAGGTCTTTAAAAACTTTCTAGTAATTGTGTTTCTCATGGGTTTAAATGATCTTGAGGAGCATAGTTTTTAACACCTTCACAACACTGCAGTAGATAGCTCATCATTTGTTTGTCGTTTGGTGTTCTCAGTATTTTCAGTAGCAAATGTTGAGAGAATAGTTCCCCCTTGAGAAGCCCACATTCACCATCCACTCTAGGACACACTCTGCTGTCCTCTTACATGGTCTCCCTCTTTCTTAAGCCACATTTGAATCTATGTTAAAATCTTCCCTAGGTCTTACCAGAAGGCTCAGTGGATAATGATGCTTGCCTCAGAAACTTGGTGACCTGAGTTCAGTACTTGGAACCTACATGGTGGATGAGAGAATGCAGCTTGGAAAGTTGTCTTCTTACCTCTACATTGCACCATTGTACACAGATGCCTGCATCCACACACATACATGCTAAATGAATAAATAAAAAATACATGCATGTAATGATTTTTGTCATAACAAAATCCAACTTCATGTCACAAAATAAAGAAATAGTGAAAGAACTAATTCTAAGTGTATGTCTCTGCTTGAAATTGTTTTTATTCTGTAAATTGATAAGCTATGGTTTCATTATTAAATTGATACTTCACATACTAGAACATCCAATTTTATTTATGTTTTGAGTAAATACTCTTTATTAACATTTAAATAATATGCAATTGATAATTTAATTTAACTGAAAAAATATATATTTTCAGAGTTCTGATCTGTTCTATATTGGGGTCCAGAATAACTAAGCCTATTCCATAAGGCCCTGTTTCAAAAAATAAAAATAAAGTTGTAGTAAGCCTAAACATCTCCCCACATCTTAATGCTGGGCCAGGTGACCCAGTATGAGGTGTAGGGTCCCAAAGGCCTGTAAAAGAGTCAGAGACAGCCCTTGTTCCCATTGTTAGGAGTACCACAGGAGGACCAACCGTAATGATACTCCTGGGAGACCTGCCCTTTCATAAACCGAAATGGAGAAGTGCATCAGGGGGTGAAACAGAGGGGGGATGGAAGTAGAGACTTGGAGGAGAGGAGTGAGGGGGAGCTGACCCCAGTTGATGGTTCCTGAAAGAGAGATAGTCACTTTCCTTTGGGATGTGGCCTCTAGAATGTTGGTTGGCCCCACCACACCCACATGCATATGGGAAGCTCTAATTGGATTCAGGAGGTTATTAATCGCTACAAGAAAGAGACATGAAGGTAGGAGGGAGATTGGGGGTAACAAGAGAGTTTGGTTTGGTAATGGTAGATAGATATGATCAATATACATTCTATAAATACATGGGATTATTGAAAGAATAAACATTATTTTTTAAAAAATGCAATTCCCCTGTTAAAGTTACCTTGCTCCACACCACACTTCATTAATTATTTATGGTTCTATAATAGTAAATCACAAATGTTTTCATTTAAGCGTATGAAAACCAGGTGCCAGACCTCATAACAAGTGATGGTTCAGCTATCATATTTGAGTCACTAAAAATTCAGCAGAAGCTGGGAAAATTAGCTGTCCCCATTATATTCAGTCTAAGATCAATCTTTTGAGTTTTTGACATCCTCTGACTTTGTCCAAGTCTATAAACTTGTAGGGAAAGATAGGCAGACAATATCATTAATATACCTTGATAAATGTTGAAATAGATAGATATAAGTTACGGAGTTTATACTAAATATATCCAAGATTTTTAAAGCAGAAGCTGAACACATCTAGTGCATATCTTTGATGAATAGTTTATTGGAATCATGAGTCATCTCATCAAACTGTGATAGGAACTATTAGTATTGACCCTGTTTTATAAATGAGGAAAGTTAAACATGAGATTATAATTCATTCTGATATTATCATTCAGACATGGCAAAGCTCTCCAAGGTAGGAGGTTGGCTCTCTAAGGTGTGTAAAAAGTATACCTTCTACACCCACTGTTGCTGTTGCTCTATTTAGCTGTTTGTTTTCAGGCTGACTGAATTGAATGCTCATCAAATTGAGAGGAAAAAGGAAGACTAGGCAACAAATAAAGGATCTTTTCATGAATAATTTCTAGAGGTGATCTTTGGCACAGAAATTGTTTAAGTAAAATCATGAGGGATTAAAAAAAAAGCTATGATTGGAGCAATTTTTCTTTTTAATGAAACAAGTCTTCTCAATTGCTATCATTTCCTACGCTCCGAGTTGACTCATAGATCCCCAGACTGTCACAAGCAGAAAGTCACCTGCAGAAGGTTTGAATGCTCAAGAGAGCATGCTCCCATATGACATCATATGTCCTCATGGGAAACTGAAAGATGACAATGTCCTCAAAAGCAAAAGCTACGGCCACAGATTCAACAGGTCCCAGATTCAGCAGATGAAAGTGCAGAGGACCCAAATCAATGTAATGTACAGGTTCAAATCTAGCATGTGTGTTTCCTCTACCAACTCTCCTGCCGAGAACAGTGGGAAGAGGGGATTGCTGGAGAAGGAACCGGCAATTGACCACATGTGTCAGTTATGACCCAAGACTGTGACAGCTATGACAGATGTGTGGCAGTTGCACATCCATGTTTTGCTTAGGAATATGACTTTTCTCAGTTTCAATGCCTGGTTGAATTGTTGTCTTCTGGGACTTATAAGTTTAAAGTCACAGATGTAGCTCATGACCAAGCCCAGCTTTAAATCTATTTCTACTGACACCACCTTTTGCTTACAAAATATAAGTAAAGGTGGTTCATTAATAACTCAACAAATGTGAACTAATATAGTTTTATATATATATATATATATATATATATATATATATATATATATATATATGAGAGAAGTAATCTCTGTTTCCTATGGCTATTTTAAACTCATATCATGAATTTGGAAATAATTCCTCAAAATAACCCTAAGTTATTTATGTTCAAAGGTTTTCAAGAAAGACTTATTTAACAAAAAGTTAAAGGAGATGATTGTATAGAATATTACTCAAAAAGGCTATGAGAGAGTAAAAAATTCCAATTCCAATAATAAACTTAGCCAAGAACAAAAAAGGAAGTTAGAAAAGAAGAGTGTAATAATTAGACATAGAATCAATAAAATACAAGAGTATATAAAACAAAATGCTTGAGTTCAACTATGTCAAAGTATATCTTTAATATTAATTTCAGTTAATTGAAAATACGGACCTGAAAATAATGATATATTTACACATTATCTCAAGATGAAGCCTAATTGTATGCTCATTTCACATCTACATAAATATTACATAATGTCTTGTTTATATATTTAATGAAAATAAATGAATCTTAGAAACCTTCCAATAGAAGAAAATAAAAAAAATCCTATACACCAAAGAGGAAATCATCAATACCTACATTATAATAAAATATTGTAAAGGTCTAGGATGATGGCTCAGGGGTTAAGAACATTATCTGCTCTTCCAGAGGACTTGGTTTCAATTTCCAGCACCCACATGGTGGCTCAGAATTGTCTGTAACTCCAGTCCCAGGGGATCCATCTCCCCTTTCTGGTGCTGCATGCTCCGGGCACCCATTTAGTTTATTTAGTTTTTGCATGCAAGAAAATTCCCATAGACACAATTTTCTTAAATATTGAAGAAATAAAAAATGAATTCAAAGTCTGATTCTTTGATGTGAATGTAAATAGATCAGCTATTTTCCAACTGTATGAACAAAGCTCAAAGTTGGAGGTTTGAAGGAAAAGAATAAAACAAAACAACAAATAAAGAGATGAAAATATACAACCCAGTTGCACACAACCTTAAAAGAATGGTGGCAACACATTGCCCAATAATGTGCAAACAGTTATCATTCAAATGACAACGATTTCTAGATTTTGAAACTGAGCAACACTAAATGTCCAAAGAGATGGAAAAACTACAGCTTAATTACAATAAAGCAATTTTAAGCAAAAACAGTAATTCCAAATACCCTGTTCCAAGGCATCTCCCATCTCAAACCTGGATTTACTGTAATAATCAACAGTAGACCTGCACAGTCTTTGTCAAGTTCAAGCTGTCTTCTTGGGGTGGACCTGTAGCTTTTTTTTGTGCTAAAGTTTGTGCTAAAGTTGAAACATTTCTAGAATAATCAGAATGGTCATTAATTCTGCTGCCTGTGAGAATGTTTTCATGATATGATTGTTTTGGTTATTAGAAGAACAGTGTACAGCTGGGTTTTTTTTCCTCCAATTTGTTATAGAAATGTGCTACATTCTTCAGTTCTCTTTGCTCATTAGCTTTAAAGCATAGTAGGAATTGGTCCTTTATTACAAACAATATAGGGTCCCTTGACAATACATTCACACAAAACAAATGGGTTTCAGAAGGGAGCACACTTACCTAACAATATCTCTATGCATCCAGTGTTCAGCACATACTTACTATTTGTTGAATATGTTGCTTTTTATCATAATAATTAGTACTCAGAAATGCAGATGTGAGAAGATCTTAACATGATTTGATATCAGTGTCTCTGTAGAGGAAAATCACTTGTATGTCGTTTCTGACTGAGTCTCATTTTATTGCATTCAATCAGTGAAGAAAAAAGTACAATACTAAATGAATTCATTTCTATCATAGAACCCTGGTCCTTACTCATCACCTGTTCATTTGTCTCTACTTCCTAGAGAAATTGTTTGCATTTGTCTGGAGTTCATTAGACTGGCTTATATAAGATGTCATCTGGATAGTCTAACAGTGGTTGTCTCACACTGGAAAGGTTGAGAATCCAGTAGTTGTCCAGTCCTGAGACTGGTGGTCTCAGCAGTCTCAATCTGGAGCTGGAGTCCCAGAGAATTCATGGAGAGATACTAGTCTTCAGTTTACACTGCTCCTGAAGATGTTAATTCTAATACAGTTAAAGGAGTGTCTCAGCAATGGGATAGACGAACTTGTCAATTAGATTGAAGCCAATGTAGACCAAAGCCACATGATTTTTTTCTGTCATTTGATGTGGGCTGCCACTAGGTGTGACTCAGGTTTTGGGTTTTTCCACTTCAAATAATCAAATAAAAAAAGAATCACTCATAGGCATGTCTAGCCACTTAGGTTTTCATTGATCCTAGATGCAGTCAATTTGAAACCAAGATCAGCCACCACAAGTCCACCATTTGTCAGTCTGACAAGCAATCATACCCCCTTATGTTATGCTTTATTTCTAAATGGAAACAATAACCAGGTCATAATTATGCCCAACACGATGTGACTACCCCATGAACAACAACAAGCAACATTGTATATTTTAGAATAGGTAGCAATGTTCCTTGAGGGATATTTAGTCTTCCAGTGTCTCATAACTTAAATATGATAATAAGCACTGATGTTTTCTCAATTGTTGTTACATTACATGATAAATAGAGGAAAAAGTGTCTGCCTAATATATGTATATATGCAAAACCTATTCTTAACAATATGGCACAGAAACATTTGTGTATATTATTACCCTTGTTTCTGCAACTGGTCACATGACCTTAGCTGGTATTTATAACTACCTTTCTCTACTAACTTCTGTATTTCCTTCAACCTCAACAAGCAGCTTAGCAGGTATTGGCTCTTTTCCTGGAGGAGTGACCCACATACTCATCTCTGAGGACTCTGGGCCCTCTGTCATCCTGCCTGGATTAGGTTATTGTAGTTCCCACTGACTTTAATCACAGGACACAGTAACACCAAGTGACATCCCTAAAGGATTTACTGCAACCTAGACATAATCTCCCTTATCTATTGTGGAGGAGAAAAATCCAATTTCCCCATGGTAGTATGGAATAATCAACTCTCCTAATACTGTTATTCCTTTATTAGCCTGTTGGCTTAGGGGTATCAGAAACCCAAAGTGGCCAGGGGGTAAATCTGAATTTCCAGTTCAATGAAATTTTTGTTGTGTCTCCTGGCATGAGCATTCTTCTGTCTGGAACCAAAAGTTCTAGGCCAGCAGAACTTAATGTCAGTTAAGGTTATAAGGAACAGGAAGCAAAAAATATTTCCTAGGGGCTATAGTTAGTAGAAACATCCCCATTTTTACCCCTTAACTGCTGGACCTGTGAATCTTGGCTACAGAAGAAAAAGTTCCATGCTGGTTGCTGATTCAAATCCAGAAGGAGTACACTGGTCCAACCTTCCAGTCTAGATCCATCTACTGCCATTGTAACTGTCTTCAGATGGTCATTCCATTTTTCAAGCCAGCTGCTTTAAGATGGCTGGGATATGGAAAGACCAATGGATTCCATAAATATGAGCCTGCCAGCTGTGAAGTAAGTTCCTTATTCAGAAACAATGCTGCACGGTGTTACACAATGAAAGAATGACAGTGAGTCAAGCATTCTATAAGTTCCTGGATGGTATTCTTGGTAGAGGCCTTGATGCAGAAACAGCAAATTCATAACCAGATTAAGTATCTACTCCATTAGGGACAAGTATTGCCCTTTTCATAAAGGAAGTGGTCCAAGTAGTCAAGCTGCCACCAGGTCACTGGCTAGTCACCCCAGGAAACATTGCCATATCAAGGACTCAGTGTTGGTCTCTGGTGTCTATAGACCTAGCACCCAGCAGCGGTTGTAGCTAGGTCAGACATGGTGAGTAGATGTCCCTGTTGTTAAGTCAATCTAAAACCTTCATTTCTGTCACTGTCAAAATGACTTTTCTTTCTTTCTTTCTTTTTTTTTTTTGTGAGCCTCTTTGGGTAGTGTAGTGACTTGAATACTTAAATCTACATGCTCCAAGTCTCATCATTTTCTCAGAGCCTACTCCTGGGCTTCCTCAAATACTCTGTCTATTTTGCATTCCAGCAGTAAGTCCCACTTTGCTGTATCCCAGAAGCACAGGTAAAACAATGAAGTAATAAAGCCAAATCATTAAACTCTATCAGAGAGCAAGTTTCTGAATTTCTAAGCAAGGTTTAGGTGCAGATTCCAATCAGAGAGCTGTGGGTTCATGAGCAGTTACACTGTGGACTTTGTTCTCAAATGAGGATGTTCCTACCTCACTCCTGAAATGTCCCAGGGAATTAAAAACAAATATAGAACTTAAAGGGGGACATACTCGACTTCATGGTCTTGTCCTTTCTCATGCCCTCTCTGTCAGGGTTGTACTGTCTTTTAGTGGCTTTTTTCAATATATTATGAACTAAGACAAATATTATTCAATATAGTATCCTATAACAACATTTATTAGTAATAATAATAAAAAATAGTATGCAAAAATGTTTTCTTCATAAACATTTTCTTTACAGTCTTTTTAATCCAATATACTTGTGGTGGTCTGAATACAAATGGCCCCTACAGGTCCATAAGGAGTGGCACAATTAGGAGGTATGACTTTCTTGGAGTAGGTGTTGCCTTGTTTGAAGAAGTGTCCCTGGGTGTGGGCTTGGGGTTTCAGAAGATCAAACCAAGCCCAGTGTCACTTTCTTTTCCTGCTGCCTTTGAATCCAGATGTAGAACTCCAGCACCATGCCAGCCTGTCTGCTGCTGTGCTTCCTGTTGTTGTTATGATAATGGACTAAACCCTGAAAGCCAGCCACAGTTAAGTGTTTTCCTTTATAAGAGTTGCCATGGTCATGGCATCCATTCATAGCAATAAAACTCTAATATAACTTTACCATTTTCCTATTCTGTTATAATGGGTTAGCTGCATAGCACTCTCATACAAGCCAATAATCCTATTTGGCATTCCAGAACATTTTTTGCATGTAGCTTCTGTCCATTTGCATTTCTTATAAACAGTAAAATGTAGTCAAGATGTGTGGTGGTTTGAAAGAAAATGCACCCCCCCCCCAAAGGGAATGGCACTATTTGGAGGTGTGGCCTTGTTGTAGTGTGTCACTGTGGGGGCAGGCTTTGAGGTCTCTTTTGCTCAGGCTTCCCTCAGTGTGACTGTCAGTTGGCTTTCTGTTGTTTGCAAGATGTAACACTCTCAGCCCTAGTGCCATGTCTGCCTGCATGCCGCCATGCTTCCCATCATGATGATGACAGAACCTATAAACCTGTAAGCCACCAGCCCGATTATGTTTTCTTTATAAAATTTGTCATGGTCATAGTGTCTCTTCTTATCAATCAAAGCCTAACTAAGACAAGACAGAACAAGAAGTTGTGTCCAAATAATATATACACTTTGATCAGAACAGCATCCCTAAGAAGAGGAACTCGAGGCTGAGTCCTTAGATATTAGTTACCACAGTCCCCTTGTAGAGCATCAGATGGATGTGAAGACATTGTTTTACTCATGTCTTCTCCTAGGTTAGGTTTTAACATGTTTCTGTCGTTCTTCCCATAGCTTTAGAATGTTGTAAAGACTTAGAGATAATGTACTGGTTGGTTTTATGTGTCAACCTGACACAAGCTAGAGTCATGTGAGAAGAAGGCATCTCATTGAAGAAGTGCCTCCATGAGATCCAGCTGTAAGGCATTTTCTCAATTAGTGAGGAATGGGGAGAGAATCCAGACCATGGTGGGTGGTGCTATCTGTGGGCTGGTAGGCCTGGGATCTATAAGAAAGCTGGATGAGTAAGCCATGTGAAGCAAGCCAGTAAGTGGCACCCCTCCATGGCCTCTGCATCAGCACCTGCCTCCAAGATCCTGCTCTGTTTGAATTCCTGTCCTGACTTCCTTCAGTGATGAACAGTGATATGGAAGTGTAAGCCAAATAAACCCTTGCCAATTTGCTGTTGGATCATGGTATTTTGTTACAGCAATAGAAACCCTAACCAAGACAGATATCTACTCAGTTATCCTCTTGTGTCTGAAAACTATAATTGGTTTTTTGTTTTGTTTTGTTTTGTTTTGTTCTGTTTTGTTTTTTACCAGGGAAATAAAGGAAAACTCCCTGAAAAGAATTGGAAAGTGGATAGTCTCTGCACGCTAATCTGTGAGAGCTGTATAACAGTAACTACTTAATAGTATGATATAACTGTTGTATTGGGATATAGAAAGGGTTATTTTATTTAAATTTTTATTGAAAATAGATTTTTCTCTCATACAGTACATTCTGACCACAGTTTCTCCTCCCTCCACTCCTCCCAGCTTGCCCTACCTCCCATTTCCCTGAGATTCACTCCCAGTCAGTTTCCTCTTCAGAAAAGAGCAGGTCTCCAAAAGATAACAGCCGAACAGGACAAAGCAAGATGCAATAAGCCAAGGCAGAAGCCCTCATATTGAGGCTGAACAAGGCAACTCAATGGGAGGAAAGAGTCCCAAGAGCAGGCAAAAGAGTCAGAGAAACACCTGCTTCCATGGTTAGGAGTCCTACAAAATTATCAAGCTAACAGTCATAGCATATATGTAGAGGACCTGTTATTATTTTTATCATTACTGTTATTATTATTTGTGTGTAGTGTGTGTGCTGTGTGTGTGCACATGTACCATTCTATTGGTGGAGGTATTAAGGCAACTCCACATGGTTAAAAGGGAGGTTTATTTTTTGGAGTAACTTACAAGTAAAGGGATAGTTTACAGAGTCTGGGAGAGGTGAAGTGCAGTCCCGCAGTGTTCTCTGGAGAACTCTGCTTGGTCTTCCTCCAGTGTCTAGAATCCAGAAACCAAGAGAGCTGGCCCATCTAGATCTCAGGTCTTAAGGGCTCCTGTCTTGGCCCCACCTCATAGTCATGACAGTTACCTGAAACTGCAATGGGGGTAGTACTTCCAGGTCAAACCTGGAACAGCTACCCACTACACGATTTAGCCTTGTGGAGGTTAGAAAACAACTCTGTGGAGTCCATTCTCTCCTTGTACCTTGTGTGTTTAGAGGATGGAACTCAGCTCATCAGGCTTGCACAGCAAATACCTTTATATGCTAACTCATCTTGTTGACCCTCTGAGATCTGCTTGTCTCTGTCTCTCCAGCTCTGGGATTATAAACCTGTGTCACCACCATGCCTGGCTTTTTTGTTTTGTTTTGTTTTGTTTTATTTTATTTTATACTTGAATTTTGGGGAATCAAAAATTCTCATCTTCATAAGGCAAGCACATTATCAGTTGAGTTTTCTCTTTAGTCAATTTTGACTCTTGTTAATGTTGCATAATCTCTTCTTTTGGTGCATGGAAAATATAAATATGAGGTTCCATGACTAATATTCTTTAAACAGTTCTGAGAAAGACCATTATATCCCTATATGTGTAAAATGAAAGACAGACATGATAAATACTGAGAATAAGCAACCTCAGTCTTAACAAAGAGATTATAATGACTTTTGTTGCCTAAACTAAGTCCCTGAGTGTCTTTAGGTTCTGCCAGGTTGGAATAACAACAATAATAATAGTGTTGCTTGCTTGACCCACTGTGATAGCTGAGAAAGGCATACTTGATTTCCCCCTTACAGACACAGAAGAAGGAATGTCTTTTTTACCTCTACTCTTAGAAAAGATACTGAGCCCCACCGAGCTAACAGTAGAAAATGTTGGGTGAATAGACATATGCCATTAAAAAATTGACACTCTATCTCAGAATATTTAAAGTAGCATTGGTTGGAGGTTTCATGATACTTAAGCACACTTTTCAGGTCAGGATTTTCAAAACAAAAATTCTGCCATGTGACATTTTACTTTCATTTTTACCCCTGTTTTGATGTCTATGGGAACAAGCATTTCCTCTCCTTCTTTTTCAAAAGTTCCACTCTAGAGCTGACATGAGCACAGAGACCTTGTGCTCTGTGTTGGGAAATATTTTGTGTCTTAAGAATAAAAACTTTCATTAGCAGTTAGTCAATGCATCATGTATATTACCCTTCCTGACAAGAGGAACAGAGAAGCACAATGCTGTGCTGGGATATGGTTCTCCATGGAAAAATAAAGCTTTTCAAAATGTTAGTCATTGCCATGGTGGATGTTTCTTTAAGTCATTTTTACAGCCTGTTTTGATGGATTCTAAGAATCTGTGCTACATTATTTTTTCTATAGCTTACTGTTAAAATCATATTCATAATGTTAACTATCAGACATTGGGTACTGTATACAAACACTGTGAACCAGAACGTAATTTATATTTAACACTCAGAACAATTCTGTAACGTACGAATTATTAGCCCATATTGGAGAGGAAATACACACTTGGAAAGGTTATAAATTGCCAACATTGCAAAGTTAGTAAGTGGTAGGACCAGAATGCAAACAAACGAGATTCTCCTCGCTACAAAATCAGGGATGTTTCCTTTGTTGGTTTGCTTGTAAACCTTTTCGTCTTCAGAAAAAAAAAAAGGCATTAAACTTCGCATTAAAAAATATACGTGTAAGGAAGGCCATAAAATAGGTGGACTTGGCTTGTGAATGTGGTCACAGCTACAAAAAACAAACAAACAAAAAAGCTTTGCAAAGAAGACATCACAGTGACCCCTGGAACATAGAGTCTCATGGACACAGCAGGTCTGTCTAACTTTTGGTACTTAGTGGGGCTTCTGGATCCATTCTATGTAAATGTTCTGATTTGCATGTTTATATTTTTTGATAATTGAGACTGTCTTCTGGTGGTGAAGAATTTCTTGCAATATATAACTCTACCTGGTAGAAAAATCTTCATGCAAAGCTGTAAGATGCTAGCGAACAAACATAGCACAGTGGACTAATATCCATCCAACTGCTAATGGATTCCTCATGGGAAGTCATTCAGCTGTCACAACTCCATGAAGGAATGGATATATGATCATCGTCCCTATTTTATTGAAGTTCCATTGAAAACACTAAAACACAGACAAGTCCAGTACATCCCTCAAGTTCACATTGCTATGGATGAGTCGGAGTTCATGCAGGTGTCCTGCCCTGCTGTCCACATCCTGACCCATTGTTTCAGAATGCTGTGTGAACCCCCAGTATGACTTACCCACCTGCCCTTCTCTCTGTTTTACATTGTCTATCAAGGAAACCTGGATCTCATCTTAAAATGGCTCCTTGATTTTGTTTTTGTTTTATTATTTTATTTTCAAAAACTGATCTGGATTGTAGAACTAACCATCCTTTGGTGTCTCTTTTCTCAATCATACCAAAACAACAATTACACAGCAGTTAAAGAAAGTCTCCCTTTGCTTCAGGATTTGCCAAAGTTCCATAGGTGAATTGTGGAATTTCATCTCCCCTTTACAAGAATCAGCAGTGGCCTTGATTTATTGAACAGTAAGTGTAATTTTTGGTTTTTTTTTTTTGTGCTGTGATCTGTGTCCTCTGATATTCTAGACTCTCAAGTACTTAGAACACGGAGTGGTACTGTGCCTGCTCCAATCAGGCACACTCTGCTTCAAGACTTTTACATGAGGCCTGAAACCTGAATTAAAAATGAAGAGTTCTTAAGATGTGAATTAAGTTTTCTTTTTTTTTCCTGGAAGGATATGATGATTAACTTGATTGCCAGTAAATGGTTTAGGTATTAAGGAGAATAATCCTTATGATAATAGCTAATATTTCCTGGTATAGAGAAGTCTCTGGGTTTTCTCTTAAGATGAGAGAATTTAATTATCTCATTAATTATTATGACAACTCTAAAAAGTAGTTGCCTACTCTATTCTGGTTTTACCAAAGGTGGCAGGGGCCAGACAAGAGCTGAGCAAGGGGGAATAGCTGATCTGGCTTCATATCTGGATCTAGCTATGTGCCCTTCTATTGTAACCATGGTTACCTTAAACCTCACAAGCAAACCAAAGAGATAAAACCGAGGCAGCAACCTCTAGGAAGCAGCCTGTTTGTTTTCTAATTTAATATACCATGCAATAATATCCAAAAGCACATTAGTGAATGAACATGAATGAATGAAAGGGGAGGGAAATTTAACCAACTACCTTGTATTTTGCCATTTCATTTTCCAAAGATTCGTAAATGTAAATGACTTCAAGTTTTGTGGTATTAGTAAGTTATAACTTTGTTTATACTGAAAACAGATTTTTCAAATGTTTATCATATGGACAAGCAGCACAATCTATTTTAAATTATAATAAAGAGAAGAGAATCAAAATAGGAAAGTTTTAATAGCTTTCAATCTTCTTGCTGTTGATATTTGAAGTTATAGCAGTGTTGGTAAACATAAAATCTGTAAGTTGACATAAACATTATTTTCTACCTAATTCATTTATTTCTGTCTTATAAATCCATCATTAATGTGTTGGTCAGACTGAAATACCATATGTAAGATTTTTCTTTTAAATATAAGCCTTATTTTTCTTTAATGATATTCACCTGGAACAACTTATAACACAAGCTTGCTGAGGCTTCAGTTTGGTCCTCTTTATCATCTTGTATGTCTGTATTTCCCCCATTGAGTTAGAAGGGACAACTTCAATAGAATGAGAACACACATGAAATGGCGTACAGACATAACTGGAGGCTTCTAAGTCTGTGGGGTCTTAGGTAACTTGGCTTCATATTACAGGGTATGTAAAAGACAGGGTCAGGGAGACTCTGAAGAAATAGAGACTAGTTTTGCCAATCAGCATAGCTCTGGATAATTCACATATTTTCTAACAAAATAACACTACAGCAAGAGTAGCAGAATTTCCTGGTGGTTTTGAAAGGGCAGGAAGAGTGGTTAAAAAGTACCTGTTTAGTTTGCTTTCAATCTCCATGATAGAAGCCATGACCATGAGCAACTTGAGAGGTGAGTTTATTTCAGCTTAAAAATTCTGATCCCTCATGAATAGAAGGAAGCCAGAACAAGAACTCAACGGAGGAACCTGGAGGCAGAGACCATGGAGAAATACTGTGTACTGGCTTGCTCTTCATAGTCTGCTGAACCTGCTTTCTTATAGCTCCCATGACCACAAGCCCAGAGGTGGCATCATCACAGTAGGGTAGGTCCTCTCATATAAGTCATTAAAGAAGAAACGGCCCTACAGACTTGCGTTCAGGCCAAAATGGTGGAGGCACTTTCTCCATTGAGGTTCCTTCCTCCCAGATGGCCCTCACTTGTCTTAAGATGACAAAAATGAAAAGAAAAAAAACTAACCAGCACAACCTACAGTGACTAATTTCTACCAAGTTCAATGAGAGTTACAAAGACCTAAGGAAATGTCCTTCCACGTGTCTACAGTCATTTATATTTGAAATATTAATAATATACAAAGACTTCAAGACTCTTTGAGTACCCACTATGTATGCTAAGTGCTGGAGTACCCCAAGCACATTGGTGTAAACTCTCTCCAAGACATTCACTTCACACCTCTGAGCTATGTGCTTTTGTTTCTAACACATGAAGTCCAGGTGGCAAACTGAGACATGGCAGATATTTTTTACATATCTAGGACACCCAGCTTCTCAGTGTGCAAACAAATGTGAACCTGGATCTGAGGGAATGTGGGCTTCCTATTAATTTTATAAGTAGACATTCATGACCAACTCAGAGACATGTGTTAATGCCAAAATATTATTGGGTAAAGTTTTGGTTTATTTCAATATGAAATTGATCTGATGAAATCCTGGTTCTTCTTGAAATACTGAATGTGTAGGATGTCTGAGTGGTGTCTGAGTTTAGATGACCTCGTGGTAAGAAGAAATAGATTTAATGAAGGTATTTATTTTGCTTCAGATACCACTCTCATTCTCTATGCCAATTAATTCTTCCATGGTTGATAAGATAATGTGAGTACAAGTAAGGGGTGAATATCTGAGCTCCAGAGGATGGGAGTCACAGACCCAAATTTTCATGGCCAGTGAATTGGATGGTTAGGCTTTGATCTAACTTGTTTAGAACAGTGGCCTGCTCCTGTGAAGGCTGCAGATAGAGCCTTGTTGCAGAGGGCTGCCCACATCAGAGGATGCATCCTTTCCAGCATCAACCTGAGTCTTGTTTTAGGAGTTGGTAGTATCATAATCTGAAAAGCACAAAAAGCCGCAGGAAAAAATGAGAAAATTTTCCCACACAGGCTTGTGTGGCTTCCAGATTAATGTGTGTGCAGATTCTAGGCATAGATGGAGATGGTGCAAGCAGAAATGAGTTTAAATTAAGGAGACACGAAGGGGGGGGGCAGAGTGTTTCCTGCCTGCTGCAGAGGCTGCCTGTCATTTGTTAGTGCAGTAAAACTTTGTAAGGCTGCTCTGAGTGTCTTTGAAATTTATTTATAACAACGAGACTAGATACTTTACCATCTGCTATGCATGTTTCCTAGGAGATTTAGTTACTCAAATTTCCTACTTTCTGTAGTTTATTTCCATTCTATGACTGTTCATCTTTTGAAATAATTTCAACCACCCAATCTGTTTAATTTGTATTGTTCTGAGGGAACATTAGCTCTATGACGAGTCTAACAATTTAATCTAACAGGCCTTGGGTGGTATGTCTTAAAATGTAACCGACGGAGTAAAGAAACTGATTCTAGCTCTTAGGGGGAAAAAAGAAATGGGTATAATCTCAATAGCTACCTTTGTATTGTGGAATTGGGGACAAGCACTTCAGCACATCCAGCAGCCAGACAGGCAAGAATTGCTCACTTTATCCCCCACTTGGTGAGAAAAGAACAAATACTTCCTCTTACAATGAACAAGTGGGTGAGTTAAGAGGGTGAATGAGTAAGTGAGCAACTGAGCAAATGAATGAGTGAGTAAGTGAATGAGTGAGTGAGTGAATGAGTGAGTGAGTGAGTAAATGAATGAATGAGTAAATGAGTGAGTGAATAAATGGATGAGTAAACAAGTGAGTGAGTGAATAAGTGAGTGAGTAACTAAGTGGAAGAGTGGAAGAGTGAGTAAATGAAATAGTGAATGAATACATGAATAGAAAAGTGGATAATTGAATGAATGAGTTTGTGAGCAAGCAAATGAGTGAATGAGTGAGTGAATGAATAAATAAGTGAATTAGTGAATAATTGGATGAGTGAATAAGTAGATGATTGAGTCAGTGATCAAGGAAATGAGTGAATGCGTGAATAATTGGATGAGGGAATGAGTGAATAATTGGATGAGGGAATAAGTGGATGAGTGAATGAGAAATAAATGAGTGAGAGAAAGAATGGGTAAAGTGAATGAATGAGTGAGTGAATAAATAAGTTAGTGAGCAAACAAATGAGTGAATGAATGAGTAAATGAGTGAGTAAATACATGAGTGAATACAAAGTGGAAGAGTGGATGAGTGAGTGAATAAATTAGTGAGTGAATAAATGAATGAGTTAGTGAGCAAGTAAATGAGTGAATGAGTGAGTGAATGATTGAATAAGTGTATGAATAAGTGTATGAACAAGGAAATGAGTGAATGAATGGGTGAATAAATGTATGAGTGAATAAATGTATGAGTGAATGAGGAATGAATGAGTGAGAGAATGAATGAGTAAAGTGAATGAATGAGTGAGTGAATAGATGAGTTAATGAACAAGAAAATGAGTGAATGAATGAATGAGTAAATGAGTGAGTGAGTGAATACATGAGTGAGTACCAAGTGGAAGAGTGGATGAGTGAGTGAATAAATTAGTGAGTGAATAAATGAATAAGTGGATGAGTGAATGAATGCGTTAGTGAGCAAGTAAATGAGTGAATGAGTAAGTGAATGAGTGAATAAGTGTATGAATGAGTGTGTGAATGAGGAAATGAGTGAATGAGTAACTGAATGAGTGCATAAATGTATGAGTGAATGAGGAATGAATGAGTGAGTGAATGAGTACCTGAATGAGTGAATAACAGTGAGTGAATGAGTGAGTGTAAGTGAATGAATGAATGAATGAGTGAGTGAGTGAGTGAATGAATGAGTGAGAGAATAAACAAAGACCTACCTGGGTGTGACACCCTTTCCAGTGGGTGTCTGTGGATGTTTGTGACAGGAAATCCACACTGGGAAATCTGCTCATACCTCACCCTTCCAGCAGGTTCCATCACTGCCCAGTTCGTTATGATGCCTTTTAGCCTCCATCAGGGGCTGACATCTTGCAAACAGCTTCACCACTACAGAGGACCACACTTGTGAGGGTGATGGGCACTTCAGCACATTGGTTGTGATGGCAATGCCGGCAACCATAGGTGTCCAAGCTCATTCCAACATGCTTCGTGTGAGCTTTTATTTGTACCAATGGCAACTTGGAAGACCTTTTTATGAGAAAAATATAAAATAGAAAACAAAAGCAGACAGACAACAACAACAACAAAGCACTGAGCACTGGCAAAGAGGCTAGTGTTCATTTTAACCTTTTTATTAGGATTTTTGTTTTAGCCCAGAATTAGTTTTTTTCAGAAGACTACAGTAATACACACTAGTTAAAATGCAGGTACTGCACACAGGAAGAGCAATCATTCTATGGACGGATGCACTTGGGAAAGCAACGGATGCTTTTCGACACTGTTTATTCACATTAGTAGCTCTTTGTGTCAGGCTTGGGAACAACCATCCACAGACACCCTCACCACGCACACGTGTGTGGGTCCTATAGAAACATCTTGAACACAAGCAGGCCAGGTGCTCACACGACTGTTAATGCTCACTGGCACTGAGGCACCACTGGGACAAGTGTAGCCAGCTATACACCTGTAAGTCAGGGTCACAAAAGCTTGGTCAGCGGTTGTGACAAGTTGAAAGAAGAAAAGGAAATAAAGGCTATATTTGTCGCTAGCTAACTCTAATAAACTGCGATCCCTACAGACAGCCCCTGAGTATTCACGGCTCCAGAAGGCCACTGACATGCACCTTCATTCTTTTTGCTTCCTGACATAACAGGACTGAACTCTCTCCCTCTCGTTCCCAGGCTCCCCTCCCACAGCTGAACATGGGCCTCTCCACGTCTCTTTTCCTGCCTCTTTGATGCCTGAAGCAGCAGGAAAGGAAGGTGGGATGCTCTTAAGGAAGGCAGAGTTCCACTCGAGTTCACGTAATATAAGTGATAACAAGGTCAGAACTGAAGAAAGCGCTCAATTCCATTGCTTTTTTCATATTCCCTGTAGAGTGCTACTTCAGAAATAACATATTTCTGTAGCCACTAATCTCAAGTAGAGAGATTTGGCTCCTCGGCTTGGTTTTGCTATTAGCTAATGGCTTTTTAACACTTTTCTTTAAAGCCATCTATGTTGTGTTCTTTCTTGATTCTGCTCAATTATTGGCAAAAAAAAATGCACTCTCTTCTCTCTTACATTTTTGAAATAGCAGAAAGAGAGGATACTCTTTTTTTTCTTAAAGTTTGTGAGAGTGAAATCATGTGGGATCAAAAGTAAGTTTGAATAGCATCTGGCCAGTGGCAATTCATCCGTTCAAATTCATAAGCTAAGATAAAGATACACAGCACTTCTAGGGTCCCAGTGGCTGTTGGAAATATAGGAAAAAGGAAAAAAGCCCCAAGGCATATGTAATGTGAGTGCCTCTGGCTATAGCTGAGCTGTTAGGCTAAAGACCTATGTTTGCTCCCTAGGAATATGAATCAGCAGGGATTCTGATTCACATCCCAATGCAAGATTCCAATGAACACTGTGACTTTTCCTTCAACAACAATAATCTTAAGTTGATTATTATTCTAAAAAAAGGGAAGTATCCAGATATGAAATATGGAGGAGTTCCTCAGCACAAGGGCTTTCTAATTAGAGCTCTGGAGGAATGGCTTCCAACTGCCCCACACATTTATGTCTGATGGATCACACAGAGTGCTTTTCTCTCCTCCTCCATTGTTGCCGCAGAAAGAGAAAGCTTAATGATATTAAGAACTGATAAGAAAACAACTTTAAAAATATCTAAACTGATTTCCACAGGCCTTTGAAAGTTAGTTTAACAGAAGCACCCATTAAAACACAGAACATTTCTGCCAAACTGAGCAATATGAAGCCAAGAGATAAGGAAGAGACCGGTTCTGAGGGAGAGACCAGAATTCATTTCCCTTGCCTATGAATTAGCTGCATCATTTCCTCTCACACCTTCCTATCCAGAATCCCGGCTGGAAAAAAAATCCAGCCTAAAAGGCATCATGACAGGAGGCTTGGAGTCAGAGAAAATGGATCATATATGGGTGACCAAATCCAGATCCTGGTTTTGTTTGCATGTTAGCAAACTGTCTCAGATGGGTTAAAATGCAAAAGGTTGGTTTTCTGTGACAGTGTCATGGATTTATGTCATTTCCCAAGGCAGACATAGAGTTTGCCAAGCATTCGAAGGATGAAGAGTCCAGATTCATCCTCAAGGAAGCAAATCTTCAATCCTGAGGCCACAATCACAAGACCCTATTCTTCCTGAGATATAATACTGACTATTTACTCCTAGATCCCAAAGAGATGTCTGAGAAGAAAACATGAGAATAAAATATGTACTTTATTTGTCTAAAAATTTACTGGGGTGATATACTAGTGGCCTAACGCATGCAGACTTCAGCACAAATACCTCAACTGGAATGTGGCAAGAAATCATAAAATATGGTTATGCAATTGAGTGCACTTCCTTGGAAATTTCAGAGGGGTCTATAACTCAGGTAAACAAATTTTATTACTGTAAACAAGAGGACATTCACATCGGTACAAACTGAAGATTGCTGACTGTATGTGGGTGGGTTAATATAGATTAATATGAAAATATGGAATATTTTATAGAGATACAGGAGTGAACACAACCAAAAAGCAGGTGTTATAGCTCTTGATAAATTAAAGTAAAAATATAAAAGCTTTCAAATTGATCAATAGGTTTATAGGCAGACACAAACATATATATATAATGTGTGTAATTCGACATATGTATTTTAGATATGTAGATGATAGATGATAGAGAAGAGATGACAAATATAAATTACAGAATGATAGTAAATTAATAGATGGAAGACAATAGATGATATAGATAAATAAACTACTTATATATTAAATCACTTTTGAATATATAATATGAAAAACGAATGTAGATAGAATAAGTATATGGTTGAAACTCTAGTTGTATCAGAAATAACCAGTTAGAATCAGTACTTAAGGTTCCTTGGATTTCTAAATTTCTAGTGCTAAAAATAGTATTTCTCAAAGGTGAACTTTCAAGTGTTAATTCTTTTTATCCCCCATGTCTCTGTCCCATGTTATTGGTGATAGACCAATACTGTGAGGCAACTATACAAACACTTACTAGGCAGTGGTACTAGTTGGGACTCATGTTAGAGACCAGAGACTACAATCTTCATTCTGACTTCTGATGGTTCACACCCCAAGTGGCAGCATCCTTGAGCCACCCCCACCCCCACCCAAGTCCTTGGTGCACTCTGTCACTAGCTTGTAGTTGGTGAATCATTGCAAGCATAGCTCCATAAACAAAGCTCCCTGTTTCTTCATACATATAAAAACAACAAGGAAAGATATCTCTCTCTTGGAAAGCAGAAAGCTGACTTGCTTTATACCCTGTGAAGGAGACAAGGGAATCCCAGAGATGTGCTAATATCCAACTGGGAGAACATCAGCATCTTTAAATGGGGAGGCAGCTCTACTCAGGTCTATTGACAACATCCTGTATTTCTTGATTTCCCTTTCTGCCTTCTTGGTTCTAGCCATTATACCATTATTTTATTTTCATAAAACTTCGCAGCCAGTTATACTGGAGCAATGTGCTGAACTTGCTACACATGAAGAACTTCAGGGATCTGATTAGAACTGCTCATTTCTTGGGTGCAAATTGATGATATTTTACATAGCTATTGTAGTTTGCATGAGAAATGTCCCCATAGGCTCCTGTCGTAGATAGGGTTTTTATTGCTGTGAAGAGACACCATGACCACAGCAACTCTTACAAAGAAAAACATTTAATTGGGTAGCTTGCTTCTGGTTTCAGAGGTTTAGTCCATTATCATCATGGTGGAGAGCATGGTGGCATGTAGGTAGCCTTAGCTGAGTGTCCTATATCTTGTAGGCAACAGGAAGTTGACTCAGACACTGGGAGGTATCCTGAGTATAGGAAACCTCAATGTATGCCCCCACAGAAACACACTTCCTCCAACAAGGCCACACCCTTCAAAAAAGCCACACCTCCTAATCGTGCCACTCTCTAAGATTTTGGGGGCCAATGACATTCAAACTACACAGCTCCTGTACTTGAACACTTGGTACCCAGTTGGTGGTGCTGTTTGGGGAGGTCAAGGGATGTTTAGAAGGTGGAGCTTTGCGGGAGGAAATACATTGCTAGGCCATTCTATTCGGAGTCCAATGGATGGGCTAAATCCAACTGAGAGAACATTGGCATTTTAAATGGAAGGCTAGCTCCACTCAGGTCCACAGATAATACCACTGTATTCTGCTTTTCTTCTGCTTCCTGTGTGTGGTTGAAAATGTCATCAGCCATTTTCTGTTGACTACATCTTCCTGTGTATCACACATTTCATATCTTGGAGGACATTCTGTCATGCAATCTTTATAAAACCAAGTCAAATCATTTTACAAATACGCCTTTGTCTTTCTTTTTGCACTGTACTTTGCTGGCAGTGACTTTGATTGATCTTGGATTGAAAATCATTTCTTAGTTTCCAGATCATTTGCCATGTGGGATGTTTGAGTATGCACAAAACCACTGGGTTCATTATTTGGATGTTACTTTATTTTACTATACAAGGCCAGCACATGCAAGCATGCAGAAGGATAAATATTTTGTAATGTACAAAGTATTTTCATCAAAGTTATTTCAGTGGTTTGAATATGTCTTTTACAGTTGGCATGTTATACTGTTACACTCAGTTCTGAAGGCAATAGTTAGGAGGTGGGGCCCGAAGAAGAAGAACTTCCCTTTCTCTGATCATTCTTTTTGTTCTTATCCATTCCAGTAACTGTGGTGAAGACAGTGAAATGATTTTCACCTCTCCCCCAAGTGTGCGCGTATTCTTCCATGGCAGACCACTCTCACTGAAGTCAGACTTCTAGTCCTTTCTATCTCCTGTGCCACATGACAATCCAAACAGATCTGCCTTTATCAGCTTGCTCATTGTGTTTTTGCTTTTTCTTTTATTTTATTTGATTAACAAGACAAAGCAGATCACTTCCTGCTTCCCTGAGCTGCAGCATTTAATGCAACATCTCTGCTTCTTGACACACATCAAGAAGATTAGACTAACCCAACTGTGAGTCTCTTCTATTTTCCCACAGTTAAAAAAAGAGTCAGTTACCACACATATTCTTCAGGTTGTGTTGCATAAATGAGTCCTTATGAGAGTCCCATGCTTCCTCTTGAATCACCATTTGTATCTCACTAGTAGGGGACTGTTATGACTTCAGCTAGACTGTGGATTTATATTGTCAACTTGACAGCAGCAAGGATCACTAGGGCACAAACCTCTGAGAATTCCCTTGAGGAATTTCTAGATTGGTTTAATTGCTACAAGCCAAACAAATATACAAAGTAAGATTTCAGCTGATTATGACAAAGCTAATACCTGGAAGAAGCCAAGGGCCTTCCAGAGGTAAGCTGAGGCTCAAGGAGCCTTGGTGATATTTGGCTTTTGATTAACAGTCATTTTCTACTGAGTTTCTTGTGTACTATTGCAGCTTTTCCATCATTTACTGGGCACCATTTCCCCTCTACTAAAGGAATATTTAGATAACCTGTGCTGACAGCTGTGCACAGCCAGAACCCCAGTTCAAGCCTCCCTGTAATTATTGTCATTGGCAGCATCCGGCCAGGACCATCCCCAGACAGAACAAAGTACCTTATCAGAGATCCCTCTGTACTCTCTAAGAACAGACTTAAACGTCCAGATCACCCATTTGAGAAGGCCTGGCGGAAGTACCAATTAAGCTTAACTACCTCCTTTCCCAAATCTTACCTCTAATTCCAGATCTCCCTTTAACTATCACCAGAGGCATCTAGCTATACACAGGTTGCCTAGTGACCGAGCATACCTTCCCCCACCCTGCAGAAAAATGGCAGATAGCTTGGACAGATAGGAGCCACAGGGAAAAAAAAGAAGGCAGTTTTATTTTCTCCCATTGACCTTGCAACTTATAGATTCTTAACATTTTCTACCAATCACATTTAAGGTTATAGTTGAGCACATAAGAGCCCTCTTCTTAGATATTAGCCAAATTTAGCCTGTAGTTAGTTCATTTCCCCATTAGTCACTTCCCTTTTGGGTTGCAAATGATAGTTAACAATTACTGCCTCTCTGTGTGATTCTTATCATCCTTCTGTTTGACCCTGGAAGCCTGGCTTTGCACTGCCAAGGGAATACTCCTTGTAAGTGTATATAAACCAGGACTCCCAGGGCACGAGAGGACAGAGAAGAGAAAAGAGAATAGAAGAACTAGATGGGTAAGAACTTGAGAGAACAAATTGAGATGGGGAAGAACTAGATTGAAGGGGTAGAAGAGAGTACTAGTGGAATGAGGTGGGAGATGAGGAAGAGCCAGATGTAGAAGAACAAGATGAGGAAGAACTAGATGAGAGAGTAGGAAATTGGAGAGGAGCTGATATGGGAAAGAACTAGATGGATGAGAACTTAGAAGGGGCAGAACTAAGATGAAGGAATTAAGATAGAACCTAGAGGGGATAGCAGATAAATGTAGAGAGAAATCAGGCAAGAAAGGAGCAAAAAGTGAGAGCAGAATATAAGCTTATAGAGAGAGAACAGGCACAGAATAATAAAGTATATGGACTAAGGAGTTTTGTGTACATAAATTCATTTCTTTTCATCAAAGATTAATTATCAGCTGGTTGTAGATTCTTCCCGGACCCTGGGAGGGGACTATCAAGGGGCTGGACTCCCATAGTCCCCGATGTTTAATTGAGGTAGAAAGCTCACTGTGTGATTTCAAAAATAAAAGTAGTAATACAAATGTTTTTTCTAATGGAGAAAGCAAGCAGCATGCCAGAATCTCCGTTTCCTGACAGTGGATGCAATGTGACCAGCTGCCTCATGATCCTCTCACCCAGTGCCTTCTGAGACACCCTGCAGTGTGCTGTCCTACCCTGAGCTAAAACACACCCTTTGCTCCACAAGTTCCTCTTGTTTGCTATTTTGTCACAGCGATAAGAAAAGTGCCTGATATAATTGGTTGCAGTTCTGGCAGGAAAGAAGAGTAGAACCGGCTCTGTGGACACTCAGCATTGTCTTGCTTTGTAATTGCTAAGAAGAGCCATTAAAGCATTGTAGACAGTGCAAGGTTAGTCCCCTAAGCAACCCCTCCTGTAAAAAAATGAAAGAGAAAGGTCAGCCTCCAGAGGAGTTTTTTGAGCTAAGTGACAAAGGAGGTAACCACGTGATACCGTAACGGTCCCCAAAGCTTTCAATAATAGTATGTGCAAAGACATTTTGGTGGGAGGGAGTTTGGCATCTGTAAAGCAAACAACAAAAGCATCGATATGTAGGCTTCTCTTCCATACGTGCCTTAAGTATTGTATGTAGGCTATACACCATATATGCCTTAAGTATCATATGTAGGTTTCCCACATGTACATGCCTTAAGTGTGGAATTAAGAGCCAAGTCTTTTTCCCAAGAGGAAAACAATGATCATATTAATTGAATACCAATTTTGAATTACAACTGAATTTCTCTATCATACAATTATTTTCTTGGGACTTATCCTGAAGTTAAACTTGGTGGCATATGCCTATAATCCCAGACTAGCTTGGGCTATATGAGACCCTGTCTTAAGAAAAAAGAGACAGAAAACAATCTTGATCTGTTTCTTTTTTGATTCATTGATTTTCAGTGTTACTGTAACGAGCATCATAAAGATCTTGTTCAACTATATCTGCTATGTTACACACCTTATTCATTCTTCTCATGTTGACAAATGAGATGTCCTGTCCATGGATGGTTCCTTTTAAACTCAATGCAGGATTTTCATTTGCTTTTGGAAAGAACACAAGAAGAAAGGAATCTGTGATGGAAAGAGGTTTCATGAGAGTCTGAAAGGGAGGAATGGGGTAGATGTATACCTCTTGGTAGTTTTTCCAAAGATTTCTTCCTGAGTTAGCTTGCATGCCATTTCTTATTTGTAGTGGTAGTGGCCTTGAATCTAGGGTCCTGTTAGGCTTGTGTTCTACCGCTAAGACTCTTTAAACAAGAACAACAACAACAAAAACAGAAACAGCTCTCCTTTTCCTTTTTCATTTTGAGAAAGGGTCTCTTTAAGTTGCCCAGGTTGGCCTTGAACTCATAATCCTCATGTCTCAGCCTTCTGAGCACCAGGTATGATTAGTTTATACTACCAGGCCTAGCCTGCTTCCTAGTTTATTATACATATTCACACACACACACACACACACACACACACACACACACACATACATACACACACAAACACACACACACACACACACACTACCACCACCAAAAACAACATCAACAGCAGCAGCAGCAACAACAACAGCAACAGGAATTTTTTTCATTTTTAAATGTCAATAAGCAGATGGTTGTTCATAGTTTTTTGTATTTTCAACTGTATGTTATTGATTTATTTATGTAACAATAGACTTCCATATTATAGTATGAACAAAAAAACATTAACAGCAATTACCAAACCCATAAAAATTAACAAGTAAACATAAATAATTAACAAGTAGAAATGTTATTTCCAAATTATTCATGATATTCTCTTAAGCATAAATATCTTTAAGGCTGCATGTATATTTGCAGATAGATCTGGCAGTAACTGAAATTAGTCAGTTTTATCAGAAAATATAAAATAATTTCTCTGGCCACAGGTTACTCAGTATTAGAATGTGTGCTGAGACAGATGGGGAGCTTATGTACCCTGGGACTAAGGAAAGGCAGTGACTGAAAAATAGTTACTTGTGATTAAAGCTGAGATTTGTATGGATACCCCTCTCCAGAACAAAGGCTTGAAACCTTAGATCAAGAACAAATCATAAAAAAACAGGAGTTAATACTTAGGTTTCAGTAGGGGAATTATCTGTTTAAAGATTTATTTATTTATTTATTGTGTGTGTGTGTGTGTGTGTGTGTGTGTGTGTGTGTGTGTGTGTATGTGTAGATGTAACCAACTGTCTTATTAAATAAGAAACACAGAACCAATGCAAAGAAGAAAGCCAAGAGGTCAGAGCTAAGAGCTAAAACCTTACCCTTCCTCCTGCGGTGGTCCTACCTCTCCGAACAAGTGCTACTTCCTGTGTTAAAGTCTTGATATAGAGTTTCTGTTCTGCCTTCTCATTGGTTGTAAACCCAACCACATGACTGCCTCGTCACGGCCTGTCTGTATAGACCTCCAAGTCTTCTATGGTTGACATTGAGATTAAAGGCATGTATATCCAGTGCTGGCTGTACCCCTTAACATACAGAGACTTACCTAGCTCTGCCTACCAAGTGCTGGGATTACAAACGTAAGCCACCACTGCCCTGATTTCCTATGGCTTGCTAATAGCTCTGACCCCCAGGCAACTTTATTTATTAACATACAAATAATATTTTAATACAAATAAAATATCACCGTGTGTGTGTGTGTGTGTGTGTGTGTGTGTGTGTGTGTGTGTGTGCATTTGTATTTTCTACAAGCCTGCAGGTGTCCATGGAGACAAGAATAGGGTGGAAGCTGGAGATACAGTTTATGAGCAGCCAGGTATGGTTGTTAGAAACCCAGATCTCTTGGAAGACAAACCACCTCTCTAGCTCTGATTTGTTTGTTTGAATTCTGGATATAGGATGCCATTATGATATCTTGTGGAAATAGAACCAGATTTCAGAGGGAGAGAAAAACTTGAATTGTGACCTCCTTTGAATTCCTTCGAAGGGACTTTAACAGAAGCTAGAGTGAAATTGAGAAGGGGACTCTCCTGGAGACAAGTGACAACAGATTTTATTATTCCTGATCCAAACCTGTTATCACCAACACTCTCCCCTTGCTGTGGAATGTGTCTGTCCTTTATCTGTTATGCAAAAAAGAGTACAGAAACACCTACCTTCAGAACATGGTAACGCCATCCTGTCCCAAACATCAACTGGCCATAGTTATGTTTGTCAACAGCAAAACTCTGTCCTCGTGACTAATAATACACGTTATCAGGTCCTGACCAAGCTAACAACTTGATGGAAGGTTTTTGTTTTGTTTCGTTTTTCATTTGTTTGTTGATTTCTGTTCCTCTCTTGTGGAAAGGGCAGCCCAAATGTCTTCAAGTCAATGGATTCCCCTCCTCTCTCCTTGGTTTTCCTCACAGTTAAAACTCTGGCCCAAGAGGGTTCTTTCTCTACACCTCAGGTGTCATTTCTGAAATCTCTATCCGGGATAAATGTTCCATTATGCCTCATATCCAGAGGGCAGAAAACTGTGAGAACCGAGATATAGAAGCCACATTTAATGCTTATGTTTAGGATCCTAGAATACGTAAGAAAAATACTTACTATTCTGATGCCACCTCTTTGTTGTTTACATGTTGAGGGCAGTTGCCACATGGGGATTTATTCTTCTCTTTCTCAGATGTATAGTTCGGAGGCCACAATGACCTTATACCGACTACATCCTAAGTGACTTTATCTTTACTAGCAACGTGACAGAATGATCTATTTTAACAACTATAGTCTAACACTTTATTAAAATAATTACCTCACATGCACCTTATCAGATTTCAGACTTAGAAAGCTGGAGCTTGTGATGTGAAGTAGGGTCATCTTGTGATTGTTTCCTAAGATTGGGCATACTTTGAGAGACAATGCCTTCTTGTGGACTGGGGTTCTTTAAGGGCGACTGACAGAGAAATACTTCCTTAGCCTGGAACTGGTCATGGGGACACTGTGCATCAATGACAACTACCCAGAGCAGGGTCCATATAAGGCAGCCACACAGGGCAATTACAACCTTTTTATATATTTATCTTGATGCCCAAATGCTTCTGGCAGGTGGAGAAGTGTTCTGGGTGGCATCTCAATCTTCTCCATTCATCAGTGAGGGGCCCCTCTCCTCATTAGCTGGACAGCTCCCCTCAGGTAGGCTGGGACAGATGATAACAACCAGCCTGCTTGTCACCACAGTACTCAGTGTTCCCTGTGTGTTTGGTTAGAAGACAGATGGCTTTCCTACCACAAATAAGATTGTTACTTCCACATGCTGAAAAACAAAACACACTAGAAACAGAAATAAGAGAAAAATATGATTGTGTATTTCATTTATTTGAAAAGGGCAAGAAAAGAGATACTTGTAGAATTTCTATAAGAAGAAAGAAAAATTAAGCAAGTATTTGCATTCCCAACTATGTGGCATTCTATTACTGCCCTCCCAGAAGTACATCTCAAGAATGCCTTTTTTTTATGACAGTTAATAATAGGAAAATTTTGATCTCCCTTCTCTGGAGAAAAAGTGAAAAATGGCATATTCAAAAATTTACATTGATCTCTCATCCAAATATATTTTGACTGATAAAATTGATTTCCTTCTCTCCATAAATGCAGCATTCAGCTGAATGAGATTTGTTGGCAAGTTAATAGTGAATTTCTTCAGCTTGACTGAATTATGCAAACATCAGTTTGTTATTAACAAACATCATATGTATTTTTGTATTTTCTTTTGATAAATAGCCCAGTACTTTTGGTGCAGTTTAAATAGGAAATAAAGGTGCCTCCTCAGGGTTTCCATTGTGAAAACAGATGAATTATTCTTATAGACAGGAGTGGCAAGCTAGAGTTCACTGTGTGAAAGCTGTACATATATATTTTAATACTTAACTCCCAATTCAAACTAAATATATATAAAAACCTAGTTGCCAGTGTATTAGTCGCTTTTCTGGTGCTGTTATAAAGCACCATGACCACAAGAATGCAGAGAAGGAAAGATTTATTTATCTTGTGGCTCCAGAGGGAGCATCCATAGTGGTAAGGATGGCATGGCCACTGGCTGGAGCCGGGCTGAGGCTGACTGATAGCATTTCATAGGCACTCTGGGAAACAGAGAATGATATATGGAAGTGGGCCCAGCTATAAACTCTCAAATGCTGTCCCTGGTGACATACTTTCTCCAACAAGCTTCCACCTCCTAAAGGTTCAGTAACCTCACCAGAAGAGCCACGGATTGTGGGCCAAGTGTTCAAACACCTGAACTTACAGGGCATATTTCTGAACGTCAGAACCACCACAGCCAGTTAACATAGAATTGATAGTGACTATACATACAATGACTGTTTACACAAGAGCTTGATGGGTGCTTCTGGATCATATCATTTTGACTTAGTTAGTAGTTGATGTTGATAAGCAAAGTTCTAATAGTGGGTATGCATTTAATAAAGACTCCTGATAGAATCTGCTAATGAAATCAAGTCTGGTCAAATGGCTGGGTATAAATGGAAAAGACCTTAGGGACAGGTTCCCTGGACAATGGGTAAGATTCAGGCAGGATTGCCTTTGGACCAAATTCAAAACCAAGAGCCTAGTGTTTACCCACACTGGAAGTGGGAAGACAGATCTTCAGGAGATGAATACTTAACTGCGAGTGAAGTGACTTCTGAGAAAGAACACCTGGATGATTCAGGTGACACATGTCAATGCCGGGATGCAGAGACAGGATTTCTGCTTGGCAAACACCCAGAAATAATACAAAAGCTCCTTTGATTCAGGGTGATAAAGGTGTTTTAAAGAATAGGCAGTGCCCTGTGTCCTTGCCCCTCCCTTCTAGATTGCTGTGGTTCCCCAGGTGAGGAGAACGCCGGCTCCTTCTGAGTTCGGGCAGTTTGTTGGCCATGTCTTCTCAGATGTACCTTCTGAGGGGCTTCTTCAGAGCCTCCTCCACACACTCTGCCAGCCAAGTCTACACTTCAGGTCATAACTCTTTTCTAAAACATCTGTCTAATCATGCCACTTCACTATTGCAAGCCATCCGAGCTTTGACTACCTATGAGTTTTGAGTTCAACTAGCATGAACTTCTTTATACAGCAATCTGTCATACCAACTTCCCTGTAGTTCCCATAATCCTCAGTGGCGTTCTGTCTCTGACATGATAATTATTAAGTATTAAGTATTATAATGTGTTAAGTATTTGACACATTCCAGAAAGCTAGCATTTCATTTAGTCTTTCATTCAGTTTTTCAGGCATCCTCACTGTGCATGGGAAGTGCTGGGACACTAAAGCGATCAGTGACAAAGACATTTTCAACCTCTGTCATTGGAGAGCTAAGCCATCAAATATGCCTCCTCCCTCCATTTCCGATCTGTCACCCCCTTCAGAAGGTAGTGAATGTCCTGTTTTTTCTCCTATAACTTCAATGAACAATAAACTCTTTCAGAACTAGGTCTATGGAGTTCACATCTCCATTCTCCTTGCGACTTGGTCTGACATGGTGTTGAATTTAGAAGAGAATTGGGTGTGTGATGTTTTGTGGGTATGTAGTGAGAATCACTATCTGCAAAGATGTGGCTGCCTGTGCTAATTCAGAACTGATAGACAATTTGAAAGAGTAGAGGAGAAAGAAGGTGTATAATATACCCAGGACAGGGAAAGCTGTGCAAGAAAACCTGTTACACATTGTGGGGGCGGGCGGTGGGTAAGATCCTAGGGAAATATCTAGAAATAGATATTACTGGAGTATAAATACACTGAGAATCTAGTTAACACATAAACCTCCTCAAGGTGCAGAGATGAAGTGTTGCAGGGAGGAGGTGAAGGGTGGTGCGAAGGTATGATATAAAACCAGAAATCACAGAGCAGTGACGAACATCCAGACAAAACCTCAAGGATAGGAAACACTTCAGTTGTAATAGGGAGACAAGTTGAATAGGGCAATATAGAAGAATCTATTAATAGAAGACTTTTCATATGTAAATAACCTGTGAGACTACACCCATCAGCAGGACAGGAGTGAGCATCCAGAATGGTTAGCAACCCACATCAGTTGGGTTCTGCAGTGGCAGTTACTCAAAATTAGCAACAGGGAAGAACATACCAGTGAGCACAGTGAGACTTGGATTTGATGCCTGAGGGAAATATTGGGACATTTGCAGACCAAAGACATATTTCTACTATAGGGATAAGGGGAAATGGTGTTAAGATTGCAGATAGAAGGAAAGAGTGGGAAGAAATGGAAAATAAGGACGGTGGTCAGAGGGAAGACACCCAGTTCAAGGTCATGGACTGATGCTGGTTCAAATGACTTGGATAATTGGTGGGTCTGGGCTTCTGAAGAGGAGTTCATTGGAAGTGTCTTAAAGGAAAAACTGTGTCATCTGTCCACACTTTTTGGTGGTTGGCTCTTGATATTTATAACCTCTTGATATTATAACCAAACATGAATGGAGAAAGAAAGGGCTTCTATAGGCAGGGAAAGACATTCTAGGCATTGGTAGGTAGATTTCTAGGTAGATTCAAGGTAAACTACCTATGAACAGTTAAAGGAAATCATCCCCACGATATCAGAAGGGAAAACAAAAGCGAGAAGAGTGTTGGTTAATTGTAGTGACTATTAAAAGGAGTAGAAATAGTCTGAAATCTTGTGGGTCTTACCTTCAGAACCTTCAAAAGATGTTATAAGAACAATTCATGGACTCTCATCCCAAACATAATACACACATGTTCAAATACATAAGATCTGCAATGATAAGATGTTACATGGATGTGGTGATATACCGTGTACCCTAATAAAATTTCCCTGAAGATCAGAGAACAGAATAAGCCACTAGATTAAACATAGAGGCTAGACAGTGGTGGCACACACCTTTAATCCTAGCATTCCAGAGTCACAGATCCATCTGGATCTCTGAGTTCAAAGTCACTCTAGACTACATGAGATTAACTCAGTCTGAGATAGAAAACAGAGCCAGGCAGTGGTGGCACTCACCTTTAATCCCAGTACTGAGAAGCACACAGGCCTTTAATTCCAGGAAGTGATGGCTGGGCAGAGAAAGGTATTACAAGGCATGAGGAGACAGGAACTAAAGGCTTTTCGGCAAAAGCATCCTTTTCAGCTAGAGGCTTTTTCAGCTGGAGCCTTTTGGATGAGGATTCAGAGGAATTCTGTCAGAGGATTCATGGAGTTGGTGAGGTGAGACAAGGAAGTGGCTTGTTCCTTTGTCTCTCTGATCTTTCAGAATTTACCCCAATATCTGGCTCTGGTTTTTATTATAAGATCTTTAAAAATTAGAGCAACACACGGGATTTGAAGACAGGATTTCTCTGTGTAGTTTTGGTACCTGTCCTGGATCTCACTTTGAAGACCAGGCTGGTCTGGAACTCACAGTGATCTGCCTGGCTCTGCCTCCCAAGTGCTGGGATTAAAGGTGTGTGCCAACGACGCCCGGCTTTCAAAAAAAAATATCTTAAGAAACTTTCACTTCCGTATTGCTCTAGATCCCTGTGTGACTGTAACACAATACTTGAAGCTGTGTAACTTTCAATACGGGCTCAGCAATCTTACATTTGGATGGCACGCACCCCATGCTCCTGTGTCGTAGTGAGAGGTTCTCAGAAGACAGCTTAGTTGAGAAATGAAGTCTACCACATGCTGAAGGGGCTACACACATGGCATATTCACTATGGAATATGACCTTCTCAAGCACAATACACCCACAGGACGACATTCTCCCTTTGCAAGATGAGCATTTCCAGCTTCTGAAGTGGAGGCCCTGGGGCCCAAATACCATGCATCAAGTCCTGTCTTTTGATGGTTCTAATAGCTCAATATTGCTCCAGTGGCAACCAAACTCACAGCTCATGAAACTTTGTGGAGAGTTAATATTTATTATTACTTAACTGGGTTGGGACTCAATAAAGACAGCCTCTCTGGATTGGGGAGTGAAGGCATTTCCAGGAAGCTATGACTGAGGGAGCAAGATCTTCCCCCTGAGCTGATGGCACTTTCTGGATGCAGCATATATGCAAAGAGATTAGAGGGAAAAGCAACACTGCTTTCTCTTAACTTCTAATTGGTGAGTAAAAGCATCCTGGCACCAGCCACCCTTTCCTGACATCTGATATCAGAATCCAGGTACTTTGGCCTTTGCTGGGGACTGAAGACCAGTGACTCTCCCGGAATCACTCAGTCCCTTAGCATTAATGGGGATGATGGAGGTATCCAACTTTCTGGACTGGGTGCTACAGAGTTTTCAGCCCCTCCAGCGTAAGACAGCCATGTTGGACTGTAGAGGCTATCCTGTAAAGGGATAAATAGTTCCCTTTTGTCATATACATTCATTGTAAAAGGTTGTGGTCCTCTAGAGAAACCCAGCATCTAAACACCATCAGTTCCAAATGAGGAAAATCTGTCAAGGTAACAAGCAATGAATGTGACCTTGCCCTTGTTGATGACAAGATGCTGAGGGAGATATCACTGAATCTGAGCCTCCACTGTGTTGTAGAGAGTTTGAGACCAATAACTAGTGAGGACAGTAAATTGTAGTAGGTAGTCATTCCAGCTTTGATCTGGAAGTTCCAACCCTCATTAAGGCTTTGGCAACTGTCACGCCTACAAGGCTGGGCCAAGGAAGGCGCCTGGAGACCTGAGATCTGGATGGGCGAGCACTCTCTCTGTTCCTGGACCCTTGAGGGTTGAGGTTGACCTAGCAGAGCTCCAGAGAACACCGCTGGACTGCAATACACCTTCCCCAGACCCCGCGACCTACCTATCCCTTCATTTGTAAGTTACCCACTAAATAAATCTTCCTTTTAACTATATGGAATGGCCTTAATAATTTCACCAATAGTAAATACTGCTGATGGGGGCAGGGCTAAGGAGCATATCCAACCTTACAACAGTAATACGATAAAACTCCAAAAGACAGGACAAGTGTCCTAAGATGAGAAGTAGAGAACTTTCCAAGGAGGAAAAACTATATTTTTTTTCTCAAGTAAATAACTGCAACAAATTTAGTGTCTTAACATATGCTGTTTCTTATATTTACCTACCATTCTTGAAACATTCCCAGGACGTTGACATTTGATGTGACTAGGCATCCTGGGAAAAAAATACATGGTGTCATTTATGTCCACAACTTGGGATCATTCTCCTTGAAAAACAACTTCTGTTCTGACAATCAGCTTTGGGTTTTTGTCGGTTGGGAGCACATTATCACATTAAAAACCAAAGGTCAGACATCTGTGAAACATTGTGTTAAAAGCCAAGAAGCTGAGGCAGAAAAAATTCTTTCTGCTTCAACTAAATATAAATTGCAGATCAAACAGCGATCCAGACTGACAATTGCTGTCCAGTCTGAACTGAATTGTATTCCATTTAACATCTAAAATGTCATACTGGGTGTTGCATGGGGCTTTAATTTTCAACTGCCCAGTCTTGTTCCTGATATTTGTTCCTTCCAAATGTGCTTTCTGACCTTCAGATGATAGGATTTTACCCAGGATAAACAAGTAAAATCTTTGTTACATTTGCTATAATCCAACATTACATATTTACTGAGTCATTTATTTTTAACATATATTGCCTTTGTGCATAAACAATAAAAGTATAATTATAAATTGATGTGTTAGTAGATGGTAGAATATAAATAACTTAATTTTTATATTCTGTACAATAAAAATATTTGAAAATTGTTATTTTAAAAAAAGACATTTTGCTCTAGGGAGATAGTTCAGGTGCTAAAGCATTTACCTTGAAAGCATTAGGACCTGAGTTCAAGTCCAAAGTTCATGTAAAAAGACTAGGTGTGGTAGCATATGCTTATACTATCAGTACTGGTGCTTCTCAGGCAGGTGTATCTCTGGGGCTTTCTGGTCAACCTGCATAGTCACATTGATGAGACCCCAGTTAGTGATAGACATTGTGAATAGTACTGAGGGAAGATAACAGAGGATATCTTCTGGTCTTACCATGCACGGGCACACATACCTATGCACACCTGTACAAACACATGAACCTACATACATGCTCATGCAAATACATCAAAGAAAACAAAAACAGCCATATTTTCTCAGCAGATACAAAAATTCACAGCTATGACTAACCGTAGTAGTATAGACTTCAAGTTTCCTCTGTGACATATAGCTTATAGTGAAGGTCACTAAGCCTCATAAGCAGCTTTGAGAGTTGCTCTCAGATTTTTGTTCTCTGCAAAATTCAGGTTGTTTCTATGAATATTTTTTTGAAAAGGCCACACCTGGTGAACAGAACACATGTGTATCTGAGTCAGCAACATTATAAAGACAAGAATGGGATATGGAGGTCATTAGTGTGAATTTGAGCTCCAGGACTACTGTTTGTGCTAACTTGGGAAGTCACTTTTCTCCATTCCGGTTCCCTCAACTCCAAGATGAGTTTGATGATGTTTACTTCAAGGAAGATTTCTAAGAACTTTATCTCATGCCTAAAGGTATATGATACAATTCAGAACAGTTTAAAAAAAAAGACATATGTTTGCTATGTAACACAGGTTAACTCAAACTTCTGATCCTCCTGCCTCAGCTTCCTGAGTGCTTAAAGTACAAGTGTGTGCCACTATGCTGGTGAGACCATTTAAAAAATAAGATACAGTTACCATCATGGTATCACCAAAGTGACTCTCTATATTACTGTCATACCAGGCAAATCCCCATATTTCATGGACATATTTCCAGACAGGATAATCTACAACTGTTTTATCAAGTGAACTAACGAGTCAGAAGTAGTGTGACCTGTAATTCTGGAGAACAGCAACAACTAGGCACTGAATCAAGAATCATTAAAGACTGGCTAACATGTCCAGAGTAGCATAGAGAAGGCCCATTTGTGGCTGTAATAATGAAGAACGCCTCAGCCAGCATGGAAAAATCTGTTAAGGAGAGAGAGAGAGACAGAGACAGAGAGAGACAGAGACAGAGACAGAGAGACAGACAGACAGACGGACAGATGGACAGATGGACAGAAACAAACACAGGCAGAGAGACAGAGAAAGAGACAGTATTACTATACTTCAAAACCCAGCTGCATACCACCTTATCCCTGGAGCTCAAAAACAGCCCTTTAAAGCCTTTTAGGAAGCTTAGCCTCCACTGATGGCATGTTCCTTGAACATGGCTCCTAAGCCTTCCTGCAGGAGCTGCTCCTCTGACAACCAGCCTCATGGCTGCCCTGCCTGCTTGGCCTCGGGCTCCCTCACCTGTAAACAAGTGAAAAGGGGGAAAGCAAGCGTAAAAAGGGCCCAAGAGACCCTGGCTTGACATCATTTTCCCACAACCACATTATATATTTTGACCATATTCATTCTTTCTTTTCCCCTGCCTCTCTGCCATTCCCATTCATCTCCCTGGTCTCTCTTCTGCTTCCATGTCCTATGTACATACAGGATTTTATGCTTCTACCATTTAGAAAACACAAATGAGAGAATATGTACCACATTTGTTTCTCTGAGTCTGATTATTTTCCTTAATCTGATGGACTCCAGCTGCAGCCTCTCCTGGAAAGAGCATTTCGTTTGTCTTTTTTGCCTGAATAAAACTCCACTGTCTACATATACCACGTTTTCATTACTCATTAATCTGTTGACAGCCACATAGCTGCATTCTATTCCTGAGCCTTTTGTTCTTCAGACCCTCCCTACACCCTCTCAATGAGACAGGTTAAATAGACCCTGTGGAGCACTTAGCTTCCTCCCTTAGTTACTGTGTCCACTTATCCTCAAAGCTCCTCTTTTGGACATATGCTGTCCTCAAGACCCTTCCCTGAGATGGATTCATTTTGACCCTAACCCCAGTCTGAGGCCAGCCTAAAGATTTTCTTCTGTCCTTTCCCAAACTGTAGACTGTATTCTTACTGGTTTTGAATGCACAGGGCTTCCTCACAGAGGTCCCCACCAGAGGTAGCTCCTAACAGTGCCAGACCTTTGATTTTCAAGGAAGCATTTAACACCAGCCTGTCAATGCCACAAACTCTAGAAGACACATGTCAAACTTCCAGAAAATGCCTCTGACTGCTTCCTCTTGGCTGAAGACAACTGTCTTTCTAATCCTGTCAAACTCTTCTTGCTTCTCCAAGGATGCAAGAATGCCTGATATTCCCTATTTTTAATTCCTTTGTAAGTATTCATTGCATAGGCAGACACTCTCTTTAGAACACATGAGTGTGCTTTTAGCTTTGGGCTCTCAACAAAACTAAAATCCAAGTGGGAGAAAATTCCAGTTACTGTTATATTTTTGAATAAGAAATAGTTTTCTCTGACTTTTCCCTTTGGCTACAAGAAAATCACTCTCCTCAAACTTCCACTCATGCCTTATCATCTCTGACACAACCGAGCTAGTGAGTCTACATTCCATGAAGCAAATTAGATCCCAGTAGTCTTAGACAAGCTTTTAATTTTGTGGTGATTAGAGACAAAATAGCCGGTTCTGGCACCGGGTCTGGGGAAGCTAGTTGTTTAGGAAGCTATTCATTTGCTTCTTTCAAATTTCCATCATTCTTGCTGTTTAGAGTGCTGATTTGAGCTGTATTCTTACTCTCCGCTCTCACCTCTTCTGTGAGGAAGCCATCCTGACAGGTCACAAACAACAGTGTTGGGGCAGGGCAGATATGTAGCTCTTGGGGGAGTGCTAGCCCAGCATGGAAGGAGCTCTAGGTTTGACCCCAGCACCATGGAAATCTCAAGAGGTAGAAAGTGGTGAATGCTGGTACTCAGCTGCCTTCCTCCTTCTTATCTGATAGTTTTTCCCATCTCAACTAAACTAATCTATAAAGTCTCCCATGTAGGGACTCATTATCTCTAAGGTGATTCTAGATCCTGTGAAGTAGACAGTCACTATGAAACATCACACTACTTGAGAAGTATTCTTACAGAAGGAAAATGGATCTGATGATGATGAAATTTCATTTCTTTTCCACACAGAAATCTCAGCATCAGTGTAGCATGTTGAGCACCTAACAAAGCTATTATAAAGATTTCGAGATCCATGGAGAAAACTTAGTCACAATGAATAAACTTTTACATGTTTAGCTAGTTTAATGGCATTAATAGTACATAAATATTTTTCTTTTTAGAGACATACATTTACATTTTATAAATTAAATGATAACAATAGCTGAAATAAGCTTTAAGTGAAGAGATGAGAGGAAATGAACTGATGACTTTTAAAGGTAAATGAATCAGGTTTTTTTTATATATTTAAAGTTTGTCCTTATAAAATTATTTAAAGGATTGTTATCTTTATAATTTACCTGAATGAACATCTGGAATTATGTAATAAGATTGACAAAATAAATTTTAAATCATCATGTGTCCTAGTTGATTTTCTGTTGCGATGAAAAAAATGTGTGCAAGATGGAGCTTACATGGCTTCTACTTCCAGGTCACAAGGCATCATTGAGAAATGTCAGGGGCAAGGGCTTAAACAGAAGCTGAAAGCAGAAACCGTGGAAGAATGAGGCTTCCTGCTTCCTGGCTCGCTCTCTGTTTTGCACTGTCTCTGCTTACCCAACTTTCTTACACAGCCTAGACCCACTTGATGCTATTTGTGGGCTAGACCTCCCGCATATATCATCAGTCAAGACAGTCTCTCACGGAGGTGGCCACAGGGCAAGTGGAAACCCTGAGTTTTAGTCCCCTCTTCACAGCGACTCTAGGTTCTGTCAAGCTGACCATAAAACCTGACCAGAACATCAACATGTATGTCATTTTAAAGACAAGCACCTGAGGAGTTTTGCAGGCATCTTGAGGAGACAAACCTTTGGGGCACACACTGACACAGACTTTTTTTAAAGGTACCAAGATCTCTTCAGCAAGAAGAAAGTGGTTTCACTTTCCTGTTTTACTCATTTGCTGGATTCTGTGGGAGAACCTGCCCAGTGCTATGGTGCAACATCCCCGATACACTCAAAGCACAAAAACATGACCAACCACAGCCAATGCTCTTAATTATTTTATGTGTGAGATAACCTGGTGCTGACTAGTTCCCTCCAGCTATGATGAATGAGGTTCAGTTCTTACTGAAGCCTCTGGATACTCATTTCAATTATGGCTACTTCTGAAGGTAACCTCTCTTGAACCTCCTCATAGCCTTCACCATGTGGAAAACAGGAGCTTAAACTCATAGCTGCCCCAGCTACAGCTATGGTCAGAGGCCTGTAATGGGTCACATTCCTTAGCCCTGCATCTGGAGGAGAGCCCATGCTTGGGTTTTACGTTATTTGACCTTCATATTTATATACAAGTTCCAGAAACATCTAGAGTCTAGTCTGTGCTTACTAAAACATTAATGAATATTTGATGAGCAATCTTTACCCCTTTATTATCAAGTTATATACTAGTTGTTGTGATAGGAAGTAGGTGTGTTAAGTCAGAGGGTTAATAGTTTATAGTTCAGGTATTATGGCTTTCCAGGTAACTATCATGGTAACTATGCTTGGTTTTACAAAGGCTGTGGTATCTGAAACATGTTCACTGAGACCTCAGCACCAATGGGACTTTGTTACTAAGTGGAAGCCTTTCAGAGATGACTGGGTCATGAGAGAGAAGAGTATCTTTACTCTCTTTACAAAACCCAGGAAGTTGCCTTGTGAGGACATTTCAGATATCATCCTTAATCATATCTGAAAATTCCCCTTTCCATGAAGTATAAAACATCCACAGGTTGTGAACATCTGGTTAGGCAATCCTTGGACACCCATTATTTACTTTATACCCAAAGCACATTTATCTTAAAACAAATAATAGCCGGGCAGTGGTGGCACACGCCTTTAATCCCAGCACTCGGGAGGCAGAGGCAGGCGGATCTCGGTGAGTTCGAGGCCAGCCTGGGCTACCAAGTGAGTCCCAGGAAAGGCGCAAAGCTACACAGAGAAACCCTGTCTCGAAAAACCAAAAAAAAAAAAAAAAAAAAAACAAAAAACAAAAAACAAAAAACAAATAATGTGTTAATTATCATGAAACTGCAAATCTTTCTGAGAGAGGATTATGAGAGTCCCCATGTTAGAGTTGTTTCCCAGCATGCTTTCTTCTTAAGATTATCAAGCTGATGGCCCAAATGTCAACCTACAGTTATGATTATTTTCTATAGAGTACTGACCAAATGGTTCTGTGTTATGTAGTAAATAAAGTAGAGATGCTGTCTGTGAAATTATGCTGTGTACATAGGCAAACTGCATATATAACATAGATACACGTACATGTGCCTTCACATGGAGCCACATACTTTCACTTTTTTGCTACTTTCCAATCATTAATATATTTAAGGAAGAGGCAATTCTGTCATGGAAGTTTTTGATGATGCACTCAATGTATTAAAAATGGACTTATTTTAAAATGTGTATCAGTGCAGCAGAGTGTACCCATGCCTTTTGTGGAGTATTAGCCCAGGAAGACAATCTTAGTTGCACTCACAAATAATTTTTCTGAGAGACAGAAACAAAAGCAATGTGTTTTCTTAGGCTTATTCCTTTAGGCAGGTAAGTGTTGGCAGAACAAATCCATAGAACATAACTGAGAGCAGAATGATGTCATTTAGACATAATATTTTACTGAAATGTCTTATTTCTGCAGTTGAGACATGCCATTTCTGAAACCGCACTGCAAATCTTTTTACAAATTGCCAATGAACCACCGATAAAAGCTCAAGAGCACAACAGAGAAAAGGAGATGATCCCCTTGCCTCCATCTCCCCAGTGCTAGGATTATAGATTTTCATTACCACGCAAGTTTTGGAATGGCTTTTAAATATCTTCTATTCAAGATAAAGAGATGGCTCTGTAGTAATGAGTTCTTCCTGCTTTACAGAGGACCCAAGTATGGTTCTCAGCACCTAGATCTGGCCACATACAGCCACCTACCACTCCAAAAGGACCTGGCACATTTTCCAGTCCACAAACACCCTCACACATGTGGTACACATGTTGTCTCTCTCTCTCTCTCTCTCTCTCTCTCTCTCTCTCTCTCTCTCTCTCTCTCTCTCTCTCTCTGTCACAAACACACACACACACACACACACACACACACACACACGATATTAATAATGACAAATCTTGAAAACATTTCATATAAAGACTGGAAAGGTATAAAAGAACGAACCATCTTGTTGCATGTCTCTCATGTTTTGTCTTATGCCCTGGGTGGTCCAGTACCAGAAGCAATATTACATGCATGTTTATGTGTGGAAACAGGAATGAGGGAGCCATTTACACCTTCACAACTCTGCCTTAGTTTTTACTTCCTCGGTATGTTTACCATAGAGCTTTACATAAAGGTTGAAAGTATAATTAGGAAAGACCAGCAGGAGAAAAAAAAAAAAAAAGACACAGAATGCGTATGAGGATGTGGCCACTCAAGAAACTGACTCCTGTAACTTCTGCTCCAGTCTTATTTTGTTACTGTTTCTTAAAAAGTGCACTCAACATTAATGAAAATTGTTAGACTTTTCATAAAACTATGTTAAAACATGGACAAGTATTTTGAAGTTGCAAAGCCATCTGACCCACTACATAACAGCTTCTCTCTTGAGGAAAGACAAAAATATTTTGTAAGAAAATGAGAAAAATGAAAAAATGAAAAGAACCACTCCAGAAAGAGAAGAGAGGAGAGGGCAGGAGAGTAGAGGAGAGGGTCTCATTTGAACAATGAACATTTCTACAAGCATTGGACTTTAAAGAGAGTTAGAGCATGTAGCCAAAGGAATGGAAGATCTATCTGTTGTCATGAGTTACCCAATCACTGTAGGCTTCATCTCCAGTTGCAACTTAAGGCATGTTGATGAAATTATGATGATGGTAGCATTTTCAACACCACAGAGATCAATTTCATGATTTGGAAATCTGGTGTGGCAAATCTACAGTGATTAACATCATGGTGATGAATATTGGGATAAACCTGCTGATCACAGCTCCAGAATGGCTCTTCACCATTAGTTTGGTAAATACAAAATAGACTTGAGTGATTCCATAGTAAAAGTCTCACCCAGCACTGACTACACTGAACTCAGAAAAATGCTGAGCAAAGCGTTACTGCCATTCACAAGCCCTCCTCACATAAGCACATAAGGATGTGCTGGAAGGTTCTTGGTTTGTCCCTCTGCCCCCCAAAATTCTTGCTTCTTAGTCTGCACAGTTTACTTTTACATTCATTTAGACTTCTTTTGTCCCTCTGAGAAATCTTTACTCATTCTTTAGGAATCAGGTTTAGCATTTATCTATCATTCTGCAGCTTACATCTTACTAGTATTTGAAAGGAGCACCCCTGTGTTAACTTGTAGTGGTGCTATGGGTAAACTAACATGGAAGATGGTGAGCTTTGATCTTTATGGCTTGAGTGGGTCTAGTGTAGGCTTGACTAGGACAGGAAGATGGGCCAGTAAGACTTGCTCAGGCTTCATCTATAGAGTGATTTCTTTGGTTTTAAGCCCACTGCCTAATACTTGACATTTTATAAAACCCTCATCCCCATCTCCCATTTTTAGTTGAAGCCATTATTATCTCTTTTACCCCTGCCATAAGTAAATATGACATTCTGGTTCACAAGTAGTATCTCTCTCCCCAGAGAAAGTTGGGGGCTAATTTTAACTTAAACGAGTTTAAAGAAATATGTCCCTTCTTGATGAACCCCATCTTCCCCATAGCCTACTAGTTCCATATGATCCAGCTCTTGACATTAGTTCTTCTCATGTTCCCTACTCTGCACATGCTCAAACAACACTAAATATGTCAGAACTTCTTTTGAACATAATTTTACCTGTGGGGTTCATGCCTGCTATTCTCTGGCCCTCACATATCCTTCCTTCTCATTATTCACCTGTCTGGCATTTTCTTATCCTTCAAGAATCTGTCCTTAAATTCTCCCACGAAGAAGCCTTCCAAAACTGCCTGATATAAAGTAGATTCCCTTGGCACTTGCTTATATAGAACCTTGTTGCTTTCTTTATTACTTGCACTTTTGCGTTTGTTTACCGATTTCCTTACCTCAAATCTGTTTCTATATCCTAAAATGTTCCACAGCATAAACAAATGTAACCCACCTTAAAATAACATTCCACAACATCAGTGTCTATTAATCACATCAGTGTAGAGTGAGCATATTAGGGTAGAGTGCAGTACATAATTTTTAAGTGTGTCTTCAATCCCCCTAAAAAGGAAGAAAGGCAATATGTTTTTTTTATCTCATCCAAGAGACATGTTCAGTTATTAATTAGTGAAAACTTGCAAAACTACAGAAGAAAACTTCCTGTTCCTAAATGTAGTATTATTGGAATCAACACCGATGTTGTGTTGGCTATAATTCCAACAGTCCAAAGTGTGGGGAAATTGTAACAAAGAAAAGAAAAGCTTCACATTGTACCTTATTGATCTTTATTATGTCTGGGGTGAAGTAACTATTGATGTAAACTCAGTGTTAGGCAAGAACTTGAAAAAATTAGAGGTGAATACAGGATTTCAAATCCTTTTTAACTCTGACTCTAATTTTCCTTTGAGGAAATTCAGGAGAAGGTGGGATGGGGAGGAAATACAAACAGTAGAGGGAGAGGCAGAGAGGGGAAGAAAGAGGCAGAGAGGAAAGGAGAAGGGAGAAGAAGAGAGAAATTAGAGATATCTTTTGTGTTTTTCTTTTCGTGAAATGTCTGTAGTATATGTTATTGCTGGCATACCTTACTCATTATCTTTGGTCCTTTGAGTTGGTGATTTTTTAAACTTTGAATGATTATAGTGGCAATTGAAGTGCTAGTCATTAACATTTCCAAGCTTTGATATAATGGAAATAAATATTTAAGCACAAAGAACAAAAGGAAAAGAAGGTTTTATATGAAGTTGGACATTAGAGGAACTAAACCATGTCCTTGGCTTCCCATAGCTAGAGGGAAGCTTGCAGCAGATGCTTTTATTGGCTGCCTCAAGTTCTACAGTCATGGCCCAGAATTTCAGAGGATGCATCACACTAGGTTCCACTCTGATATTTGGAAGAGAAAATGCTAGCAATACATAAAAAAGTTCAGACACTATCAGTTCTTAGAGTTTTGGGTGCTGTAAAGGTCAGTGAGATTGTTTCCTTTATTTTACACTTAAAATCATTTCAGCCTGTGCAAGTAATGCTTCTGAAATCGGGCAGCTGGGTGAAGTGGATAAGAAGCTAGGTACCAGTCCCTTGGTAATTCATTGTGTTCTCTCCCTCAAACTCAGTATTGCCTTCTTACAGTGTCAAAGCCAAGGTTAATCTAGCAAAGCCCTAAGGTAATCAAAGGCATCACTGCAAACCTTGGCCTCCACCTCCTCTTCCTTACCTCTAAGGCTTGAGTACTCCCAAGAGTTTTGCCCATGCCTTTCCTTCCTTCTGCTCTAATTTTCATTGTGTTTCTATTGATCTAGAAACCTACAAATGTGATGGGCAAGAACATGATTGCCTAATACAAGACAGCAAAGACAAGTTTCAGTTACATTAGTGCAAAGAGAGAACTCCTTAAGTTCTGGTTTGGATTTATTTTCCTTAGGAGAAATACATGCATTTCTCATTCCCCTTTGTTATTCATTTAGGGACTGTGACATTTATTTCCTGTAGCTCTTTCATAAAAACAAAGTATAGTTTAGGAAGTAATGTTCCATTATGTGTTATTGCATTGAAAATTTAAATATGGTTAATATTTCTTTATTTTTTTTATTCTAGTTAACTGCATATCCCACTTGCAGAAACACCCCACTCTACTGGGCTTTGGTCCTTCTCATTGAGAAGTTGCTTCAGTAGATGCATTTGTTGCCTAATATACAGAAGCATTTGGACTTCAGTCTTAAACACAAAAGAATTTTTGGTCCCAGTATTAGCTTTTTAATTTAGTGCCTTCAATAATGCATTTCTTGGTAAAATAAAATAAATGAGATAATCAAATTGCACTTCCTGAAAAGTAAGAAATCCAACTTCATTCTCCAAGAACAAGAAGAGCACAATTCTAAAGTGATTTGAAGGAGCATAATTAAGTACCTTCCTGGTAGAAATGTGACTTTCAAGATAAGGAGGGAATCCTACTTTGTCCCACAACACAATGAATCCTATTGACACTTTGTTACCTGAAATAAACTAGTCACAGGAAAAAAAATCCTGATTCTATTTATGTGAGTACATCACATGTGTCAAACTTTTAGAAACTGGATGTGGAATGGTAGTTGCTAGGGCTGAAGGAATGGGGGAAGAGAATCTGCTGTTCAGTGCCTATCACACTTCAGTTACAAAAACTGAGAAAATTCAAGGCATATGCCATGAGATCATGAACGTGGAGTTAACAAAAACTTACCTCTGATATTTGCTCAGAGTAAGGTTTTATTTTCTAAGTTCTTACTACAATTTAAAAAAGAAAGTTGCTGTAAAAGATGACTTTAGTCCATGCAGGCTAGGAGTTAGGAACTTATGATATTGATCCAAAATGCAATGAGTTGTTGCATGATACTTTGTATTCTGACAAGTAAAGCTTGCCTGGAGATCAGAGGGCAGAGCTAGCCACTAGTTAACCATAGAGGCCAGGCAGTGGTGACACACACATTTAACCCCAGCACTTGGAAGGAGGAAGCAGGAAGATCAAAAGTTCAAGGCCACCCTTGGCTACAGGAGATTCAAATCAGTCTAAAAGTGAAACAGAGCCAGACAGTGGAGGTTCAAGCCTTTGATCCCAGCAATGGGAGGTGGAAACAGGATCTCAGCCCATTCAGTCTGAGGATTCATAGAGACATGATCTCCCCGCCCTTCCCCATTTGATCAGAGGATTCCTAGAGGTAAGAAGTGATTGTTGCTGCTCTGCTTCTCTGATCTTTCAGCTTTCACCCTCAATTTGTGACTCTGGGTTTTTATTGTTAAGACAATTAGATTCACGCTTCAATGAGGCAGTAAACAGAGGTCAATATAGGAGCACCTAGCTAAATGCCAGGTCTATTAGAATCAATAGGAAGTGGCTTCTAACATTTATATTAAAGAGGAGAATAAAATCAACTTCTCCTTTCAACAGATGGAGACCATTACAGAAAACCATAACCAATCAAAGTACAGAAAATAAGTGATCTTTTGGTGCCCATTCACAACATAGCTACTGCACCCAAGACTCAGGGAATATCTCAAAACAGGGGACAGAAAGACTGTAAGAGACAGTGGAAAGGGATGTCAGCTGTGAGATTCTATCTCCTGGTCATGTCAGGGAAGCCACACCCATGAAACTACAACAACAGGCCTGTCCAAACAAGACCTGAACAAGGACACTACCAACAAACATGTTACCATGCAAAGGGGGAAAGCTCATGGGCCCCAACCTTAGACAAAGAAGGACAGGTAACTAAGGAATGTTGAAAATGAAAATTGCCAAACTAGTGGAAACGCATGAACTGTGAACCAATAGCTGAGGGGCCTCCATGGAACTGGAACAGGCCCTCTGGATAAGTGAGACAGTTGATTAGCTTGAACTGTTTGGGAGGCCCCCAGGCAGTGGAGCCTGGACCTGTGAGTGATGCCATCCCTGAGCTGGTGGTCCTGGGTTCTACAAGAAAACAGGTAGAGTAAGCCTTGGGGAGCAAGGCAGTAAGCAGCAACCCTCCTTGGCCTCTGCATCAGCTCCTGCCTCTAGGTTCCTTCCCTGTTTAAGCTCCTGTCCTGACTTTCTTCAGTGATGAACAGTGTGATGCAGAAATGTAAGTCAGATAAACCCTTGCCTCTGCAAGTTATTTTAGTCATCGAGTTTCATCACAGCAACAGTAACTCTAAGACAATTGTATTTTGATTTCAACATTTTTTTTTAAATAAAGGGAACTTTGCATATCACTGTTACGGTTCCAAAAATGAGAGTATCTTAGTATGAAGAGAGTGAAGGAAGGCTGAAGACAAGAGGGAACCATTTGCTTTGGGATGGGGAGTTCAAGCTGGGGAAGGTAGGGAGTTAGAAGAAGAAGGTGAAATGGGAGGCCCCTGTCTTCATGAATCAATGAACCATTCACAGGATTTGGAGTCTCAACTCACCAACCAGACTGAACCCTTCATATTAACTTTATCCACATCCTACATTATTATCTCCACATGACATGCAGTATGTTGCACGCATTTGTGCAAGATAAACACTGGAAGAGAAGCACAAGATGCCACAGGAGAGCCAACTCCACAAAGTTGTCTTCTGACATTAGCAGTGCCTTCCCCAATAGAAACAACAACAATAATAGTAATAATAATAATAAATGTTAGAATAAAAACTTAATAAGCAATAGAAATACATAATAAGATTTAAATTTTAGAAAGCTCAAGCTACATGTGGGAAAAGCATTTGCAAAAGCTCTTATATTAACTATATAGTCTTTTATGCATTTAAGAACAAACATGTCATGTATCATACTATACACTTGCTATGAGTAGTGCTATAGCATTTGTGTTTATACAATTTGTTTATGATACTAGCCTGAATATCATTTTAGATACACATTTATATATTTTCTTTTGTTGACAATTTATTGTCAGTTGTAAGACAATTTTTCTTGTTGTCATCATTTGATGCTCTTGATATCTGGTCCCTAGTGAGTTTGGAAAAAGAGGTCAGACAGGAATCCTCAGCATTCTGTCAGTGCAGTGGCTTAACATATTAAAAAAAAAAAAATCTATCTTAAGTGCTAGTGGCACTTGAAGTGATCGGCTTTGCAAGTCATCAAGGCAGAGGGTGGCAACAGAGATGCAAAGGAGCATCCTTTAGCCTCAGAACAGAAGTCCCAACAAGGGCACAGACTGCATGAACAGTTGGATGGGCATTAGCCATGCCACATTTGTCCTTGATGCTTAAAGGTAATAGCCACTGAGTAGATTTCCCTCAAAGTATAACTATATTTTGAAAACCAAAGTGTGTGACCATCTGCTCACAGATAAAAGCTCCGCTGTCCTTCAGTTTTGGAAACCCCATTTCCCTCCTACTCACACATTCCTGGCTTGGGGGAAGCACAGAGCTCGGCTGTTTCACACCACTTCCATGTCCTGCTTCCTCTCTGACTGCTCTGAAATTGTCTTCAAGTTTGGGTGCAGTCTCCAGAGCTATGGCTCTAAGTTTCCCATCACCACATTTCCCAAATGCATCATTATAGTATTGCTTAAGATCCAGTGTGCACACATGTAGTAAGGATCATAAATTATAAGGAAAACCTTGTCTTTAAAAACAGGAAAATATGGTGATAGAACTGACATTAATTGATGAAAATTCTATATTGTTATTAAGACAAGTTGTATTTCTTTCAGCACATAATGTTAATGTATTCCATTGACTTCATTTCCTTTCCCTTTTTCTCTTTAATTTCTTTTCCTGAACTCCTCCTCCTCCCTCCCTCCCTCTCTTCCATCCTTCCTCTCTAACTCCCTCCCTCCCTCCCTCTCATGTAGTCACTTCTTGATTAAATTTTAATACACTTTTTGCCAGTGCTCGGCATGTTCTACAATCACTGCCAAGTCTTCATAAAATAAAAATAGAGTCAGGTGTGGCCCCGCCTATACCGCCAACAGCAGAGGTACGGTGAGCTCAAGTCCCCTTTGGGTGACATAGCAAGACTCTGTTTTGAAAACTTTATCAAAACCACAGCTGTAGAATCAATAGCTGAGCATTCAGAAACAAGATGGAATCAATTCACTTTTTCATGTGACTCCTCTGTAGGCGTAATTCCATACTGGAAGTTGTTTAACAGACAACCAGAGACCTCTGGACCTGGAAAGAAGGCCAACAGGCCTGAGAGTGCAGGCGAGAAAAACCAATGCGGTGATTTTCCTTTTTTTTTTTTTTTTTTTTTTTTAACCTCTCAGATAGCACAGGTGCTGAAGGAGCCTAGAGCAATGAACTGCCAACGAAAGACAGATGAAAAAGGGGCGGGGGGGTCACAATAAAGATAACCTCTATCTTCCCAGCCCAGGAGACGTTGTGGAGCTCCAGGAACTTCGCAGAAGAGGCTGTGGTCTCCCTCCCTAACAGCTTCTGCCCAGCCTGCCCTCGTTCATGCCAGATTTACCCCATATCCTTCTCTGCAGTGGAAGTGAAGCCAGAGATGCTCTATCCGACGCGGAGCTGGAACCGGAAGTGCTCTATCTGCACAGGGCAGCTACAGAGCAAAGCCTTGTCTCCTGGTTCCACCTGAGAGCAGAAGGAGACTAAAGTCTAAGGCTTTCTTGTGCTTTCAGAAACTTACCCTGTTCCCCCCACCCCCGACCCCAGGGCTCCCTGAGAGCAGATGAGATTCACATGGTGAAGTTCATGAGAAAGAGAGTTAACACTTCGCAGAAAGAAATCGGAGATCACGGATTACGGTTGGCATCACAGCTGCGGCTAAAATGTAAGACTTAGAAAAAAATAGCCTAAGAAAATAGTGACAGTATATGAGAAACAGTTAAAATTACTATGCTGAAACCAGCAGGACTTCAACATAGAAAAACCAATCACCAAGTGCAAATATAGAAATGAATCTCATATTGTAGTTTTCTGAAGTATTGTAATGATACTTTAGAAATCATGTAGAAATTCTCTCAAAATTAAAATATAAAATGTCTCTGAAAATAAATAGCAATTATATAAAACGACTGAATGGCATTTCATATCTAATAACTAAAATAAGTGAAATTATAATGAAATTTTACTTCTGTAAGGTAACATATACCTACAGCATATAGTTAATCACTTCAAGTGTTAAAATTTCTAAATATACAAATTCATGACAGATTTAGCAGAGTAGCTTAAAACACGATAAACTGTGTGTTATTTTTAAGATGTTTACTTTAGGTTAGAAGCAACAGTGTGGAAAATGATGGCCTATATATCTTAATAGAAAGTGGACCACTGCCTGTGCTAATCTAATTACATTAAAACTGGAACTAAGTCAAGCTGGTGCCTACCTCAAGACTTTACCCCACTGAACAGCATTCATGGTACTGGGAGGTACTCTGCATGCTGCCAGAGAAGAAAGGTAGTCATCAACCAAGCTACAAACCCTTCAATCTGCAATGATGGCCTGCCTGAAAGACTCACTGGTGAGAGACAGTGACAAAACACATCTGGGAGTAACCAACTACTACTTTATTGGATTTAAGGTTCACACTTGAGATGTAACATATGCCAGACACTGCTTGGGTGGCCAAGAATCTGACACTAAAAAGGCCATGGACCTAGGGGAAAACCAATTACTATTGATGTACTAAAGGAACATAGCAATAAAATGACTCCTAACAACATTCTTCTGTACTCATAAATCAGCGTCTTGCTCATCCATCATCAAAGAAACTTCTTCTTGTAGTAAATGAAAACAAATAGAGATCCATAGTCAAACAATAATCTGAGAGTGAGAGACCTTGGAACACTCAGTCCTAAATGAGAAGTCTCCATAAAGTCCTTCCCCTCAGAAATATTGTAAAAGTCAATGAAGGTGGAAGATACCAAGGACATAAGGTCTTCTAGATACAACAGGGCTGACACACTTAGGAACTCACAGAGACTGTGACAGCACGCACTGCACAGGTCCCAGGTAGATGAGATGCCAGTACCAAGAGGGGAAGTAGACATGAGCCCACATCTCTACCCCAGAAGCTATCTCCAATTGACAATCAATTGCAAAGGAAAAATTAGTTTTCTCCAATACAGTCTCACTGAGTATATGAACTACACTTAGGGGCAGGCCCCATGCCCAGCAGTACATGGCCAACATAAAATGATATTCTGTGATATTTTTTAAGATTTATTTTTTCTCCTTCATAATGCTTAGTCTGGGCTGGCTTTTTTTTTCCTATCAGCAAAAAACACATTCACAATTGGAAGGTTCCCATGTTCCTAAGTCAATCCCATGGTTCATTATTGCCGAGAAGGTCATTCTCAGAACTTTATTTGCAGATTGAATAAAAATTAATCTAAGTTTGAGGAAGTCTGCTCATCTGATTTTAAAGGGATATTATACTGCCTTATCTCCACAGATCTCCACATTACCTTTGAAAAGAACCATTTTATTCTCCATAGTTAAGGCAAATGCTAAGTTGATTTGGTTTCATCATTCAACTGCCAATGAGAGAGACCCGTAAACAGCTGTCCTGGGAAAAACAGAAAAAACAAGGGGAATATCCACAGTTTTCCTGGCCTGTCTTATCCATGTCTGACTCTGAGATGCCATTGCAATATTCCTATGGAGGTACCTAGTCACCCTGGGGAATTTTTATTTAATCATAAGAGAAATAAGCCATGAGTTCTTGGGGTAGGTGAATAGTTGGATTTATTTGAAAAGTTTATAAAAATGCAACATCATTTGTTGGGATTTTCCCCTCTCTTTGTCTCCATTTCTCGCTAAGTATGCCAAAGCAATTTGTTTTGGGCAGTGTGCTCGTTTTCCAGGTAAGTCTTAAGAACTCAAAGAAAACCATGGGGATAATATTGGTGCCCATTATTTCATTATAATAAGATACTGAGATAGTATTGAAATAATGATGTACTGGGTATTCCTATTATTTATTTGGGTAGTTTTAATTTTACATAGTATTTGAAACTGTCTCACAGTGTTGCTGAAGTTTCCCTCAAATTTCTGGCCTCAAGCAGTCCACCTCCTTTGACTTCCCAGATCTTTGCACTTCGGGTTTTCACCACTATATCTGCTTCATTTTCATTTTACCAATGGTATTCCTCCAAGAAAATTAATGAGAAATTGGGCTTAGCCCAATATATCACAGTTTTATTTTATGGTTTCTATGTTCATGTATTTAATTTTGCTATGACCCTACAAGCAGGACACAGAGGTTTTTGATTTTTTGTTTTTCTCAGCTGTTGAGACCAGACAGTTCCCATTTCTTTTACCTGGAGTTAGAGCCATGACAGAGCAAGTAAGATTTTGGGTGTGAATGTGAGGTAAGCATTGAGGTTCAGTCTTGCACATGTTGCTATTCAAGTGGTTCAACACCATTTGTCAAAATTTTCGTCCTTTACCTTTGAATTGCTTTAGCATTTTAGTGCAAAACAAAATGGAAGATATCTACAAGGATCTAGTCCTGGACTTTCTATTCTGGTTATCAGTATACCTGTTTTATGCCAATAGCATCTTAATTACTATTACATTGCCTTAGTGACTGTATAATTGCATTAATAGTTGAAAGGGATCAGTATATATCTTTGAGATTCATTTATTTTCCAAATATTGGAGAAACTTATGGAACAACCTCAATGTGATGATAACACCCATAACATTGAGTTTGGGACTGAAAAATCATTCCTTTAACTTTCAAGCTTTCCTAATGGTGTTTTGGCTCATCTCTGCCAACAAAGATGAAGGGCTAGGCTGATTAGGAAGGATTCAGTGGGTTTGAAGAAAGGATTTGCTTTTGGGAAGTCATCCTTTCTCACAAGGGCTTGCAATTCAGGTCAGGTGGTCCGTGTCCAAATTGCACAGATGCTGAACATTCCAAGAGGAACGACAGACTAAATAGGGAATTGAACAGTGTGTGAGGCAGAATCTATCCATCTGGAACTAGCAACCCAAGACAAGGATTGCCTTAGGATCTGCAATTTAGATGCTAAGCATGAAGGGCCTTCCTAAAACACAGTGGAACATCTTGGTTCAGAAATTCCGGAAAAGCGTAGTTACAGCTAATGTGACCCTAAGACTGACCTTCTGAGCATGGTTCATGGAAGAGCAGTATATTGCGTGGCTAAGATAAATACTAAACATCTGGGCAGCTGTTTCTCTATTGTGATTTCTGTGAAACTTGAAATTAGAGTTTTAAGTGTATGGATCAAATTGACAGTGAAAAAACAAGTGACAGCAAACCTTGACAGGAAATGCATTGAATCCTAGTAAATGTTTCTGCAACCGGAAGAGACACTTGGATTGGAAAATTAGTCTCATTCATGTTTTACCCCTTTACACGTTCCCTACGTGATCATGTAAAATATTCTTCCCAAGACATTTCTGCAGTTTTTCATGTTCTGCTCTCATTTACCCATGACTCCTACGGGGAACTGACAGGCACGGTAGCCAAAGCACTAGCACTCTAGGAGAGCTACTCTGTGTCAACCAGAAGTGAGAGATACTTTAAAAAATACCTTTCATGGTTTTCAAAGAGAAATGTTCTCATAATAATTATAGAGAAACATTCCTATCCTTATTCTCCTTAATAAATGTCAAAATTAAATTCTCAGTTAAGTAATTTATTCAAGGTCATCAATGTACTAGGTGGTTGAACCCAGACTGAATTTGAACTTCTTTTGTTCTAGAGTGTGTTCTTTGCATTGCCATGGATTGTGTGGCAAGCAAGCTAATCAGAATCTTCTGTAACAGGAAAATCACTCTCTGATGAGATATGCCTCTCTTAGCTCATATTGGGCTTTGACTATAGGACAGACATAGAGAATGTTAAGATTTGAAGTGCTGTTCATTCAGGTGTTATAATTAAAGCATATTTTTAAAAGCTGTATGTTACTCAGAATGATTATTTCTAGATCCATCCATTTGCCTGCAAACCTCATGATGTCATTGTTTTTCTCTGCTGAGTAGTATTCCATTGTGTATATGTGCCACAATTTATTTATCCATTCTTCAGTTGAAGGGTATCTAGGTTGTTTCCAGGTTTTGGCTATTATAAACAATGCTGATATGAACATAGCAGAGCAAGTGCTCTTGTGGTATGATTGAGCATTTCTTGGGTATATGCCCAAGAGTGGTATAGCTGGATCTTGGGGGAGATTGATTCCCAGTTTTCTAAGAAAGCGCCATATTGATTTCCAAAGTGGTTGTACAAGCTTGCATTCCCACCAGCAGTGGAGGAGAGTTCCCCTAGTTCCACATCCTCTCCAGCATAAAGTGTCTTCAGTGTTTTTGATCTTAGCCATTCTGACAGGCGTAAGGTAGTATCTCAGAGTTGTTTTGATTTTCATTTCCCTGATGATTAGGGATGTTGAGCAATTCCTTAAATGTCTTTCAGCCATTTGAGTTTCCTCTGTTGAGAATTCTCTGTTTAGTTCTAAAGCCCATTTCTCAATTGGACTGTTGGTCGTTTTGATGTCCAATTTCTTGAATCCCTTATATATTCTGGATATCAGTCCTCTGTCAGATGTGGGGTTGGTGAAGATCTTTTCTCATTCTGTAACCCAGACTCAGAAAGACAAATATGGTATGTACTCACTCATAGGAAGATGCTAGATGTGGAACAAGGATGACTGGACTGCTACTCACATCACCAGTGAGGCTACCAGGAAAACAGGACCCCAAGAAAGACACGGAGAAATGGATGAGATCTACATGAACAGCCTGGACATGAGTGGGAGCAATGAAGGGTGAGGGTCGAGGGAAAGAGAACGGGAGATCCTAGCTGGATCAAGAACAGAGAGGGAGAACAAGGAATAGGAGACCATGGTATATGAAGACCACATGAGAAAGGGAAGAAACAAAGAGCTAAAGAGGCCCACAGTAATCCACAAAGATATCCCCATAAAAGACTGCTGGCAATGGTCGAGAGACAGCCAGGACTGACCTACTCTGCTGATGGGATGGCCAAACACCCTAATAGTTGTGCCAGATACCCCATCCAAGTACTGAGGAATCTGGATGCAGACATCCATGGCTAGGCCCCGGGTGGAGCCCTGGGAGTCTAATTAGTGAGAAAGAGGAGGGCTTATATGAGTGAGAATTGTTGAAACCAAGGTTGGATAAAGCACAGGGACAAATAACCAAATGAATGGAAACACATGAACTATGAACCAAAGGCTGAGGGGCCCCCAACTGGATCAGGCCCTCTGAATAGGTGAGACAGTCGATTGGCTTAATCTGTTTGGGAGGCATCTAGGCAGTGGTACCAGGTCCTGGGCTCATTACATGAGTTAGCTATTTGAAACCTGGGACTTATGCAGGGACGCTTGGCTCAATCTGGGAGGAGGGGACTGGACCTGCCTGGACTGAGTCTATCAGGTCAATCCCAGTCCTCGGGGGAGACCTTGATCTGGAGGAGGTGGGAATGGAGGGTGGGCTGGGGGAAGGGGAGGGGGGCAGGAAGGGAGAGAACAAGGGAATCTGTGGCTATTATGTAGAACTGAATAGTATTGTAAAATAAAAATAAAAAAAACTGAAGAAAAAAATGGAAAAAAAAGCTGTATGTACTGTGACACCCATTCTTTGTCTGAAATTATCAATAAATATTTTATAAACATTTAAATATTAAGAAAAGACATATTTCTTCATATAGTCACCATAGCTGGTGATTTCTACTTTTCTGCTCATATTCACATTTTATATGTCACTTTGCCATAAGACTAATGCATTTTATCTTTCTTATAGAGTGTGGATCTGAAAAATTACTTCCACTTCCACACTAAAAATGCCTTTAGTTAACCATTTTGAAGGCTGTTTACTGCTTATAGAGACCAAGGTTGACTTGTCTTTTTAAAAAGTACTTTACAGTTGTTGTTCCAGTCTTTTTATTGCATTATATCTGACAAAAATCCCCATATTCATTGTTTTTGTTTTTCTACATACAACATTCTTTCTTCTTTTGCCAGTTGCTTATGGTATATTCTTTTCATTAAAGGTCTTGAATAAAGTGAAATAACTATGGTATGCAGTGGCATTTTCATGCATGTTTCTTCTGTTAGGGCAGTGGTTCTCAACCTATAGGTTGTGGCCTTTTAGGGGGTCGAGTGATCCTTTCACAGGGTTGCCTAAGGCCATCAGAAAACACAGGTATTTCGATTATGACTCATAACCATAACAAATTACAGTTATGAAGTAGCAACAAAAATAATATGCTGGTTGGGGGGGTCACCACAGCATGAGGAACTGTATTAGAGTCACAGCATTAGAAAAGTTGAGAACCACTGTGTTAGGGGCTTTGGGAAATTTTGGATTTATCATGAAATTTCAATTTTTTTGTTATTACTCATTTGTGTCTTTTCCCCCCTTATTTCATTGTCTCTCATTTAAGAACTCTATTTAAAAATATATCAAGTTTAGTGTAGTATGTCCATCCCCACAAGGTTGGCTCATCTTTATTTTGTTCCACATCTCTAAACAATGTTTTTTTTGATATTTGTTTTTGAGCATTAAGAAATGGCTTTTGGATATGTCGTTCAACATAACCTAACTTCAGATCTTTTTTTTTTTTTATTAATCCCTCTTAAAAGAAACTCTTTATTCCTTTCCAGTTCCTCTCATTAATTTGTCTGTACACTACTTCTTGTTCTCTCCCCCACCCCTTGTTCAAGTATTCATCCACTTTCTACTTGCATAGATTTGCCTTGTTTGGATATCCCATATAAAAGAAATAATAAAATCTGAAAGGGTTATTTTTCCATACCTGGTTTTTTTCACTTCATTTTTTTCAAGGTTCTTTGCTAGTTTGCCATGTAGGAGGACCCATTCTTTGTTATTGCCAATTTGCATTACATTGACAATATGTATATTTAGTTCTTTTCATTCCTTATAGCATGACGTCTTTGTTCCACTTTGGGTCCTTACAGACTTTGTGTATTGTATGCATTTTGTTTATATTTTGATTTCTTTTGTAGTTATACTTGGGAAATGATGGCTCATTCCATCATTCTATGTTTCACACTTTGAGGAAATGCTTTATTGTTTTCAAATGCATGTGTCATATTATATTCCCAACAGCAACATAAAAGTTCCTCTCTCCCACATTTGTGCCACATCTTGCTTTCTGTTAATCTCTCCTCATTCTTTGGAACATATAGATTTTCTTACTGCTTGCTTGTCTGCTGTCTTAACATACATTTCAATTCTCATTCATGACTTATTTTTCTAGTAATGAATTTTCTTTTATTCATGTTGGTAATAACTATGTGAGGATCAGATATTGTAAAACAAACACATTGCTTGGTGACTTGCAACTTCATAGTCAATATTGCAGTTTAGCTGGCCACATATTTAAGTGATTGTTTAATCTCACTCTTTTAATCGGCTAGGTGGCACTACAACAGTGCACAGTCTAGGGTTAATTAATGCTACTTACAGGGCAACACTTCTTAGAGGTCTATCATTTTACATAGATGATCATGCATCTCTCAATCCCAATTTGTGAAAATGTGAAGGCCTAGACTTAACTTTACAGGCTCAGGAATATGCCGTGATAACTCGAATGGATACAAAGCAGTATCCTGCAGACATTCTGTCTGCTGTTTAAAGGAAAGCCTAACGGGATCCAGATACTCCTGCAGACATCCTGTCTGCTGTTTATACAGGAGAGGAAAGCTTAACAGGATCCTGGGCCCTTGGAGATCTCTAGATAATCCTGCTGAGCAGTCCAGATAATCCTGTTCAGCCGGTTGTGGTTCGTCGCCAAAAGTCTAGACCAATAGTTTCAAAAAATCACCTTGCCCATTCTACCCAATCCCCAGTTGCCAATTCCCATCTTGTGGTTTATTCCCTATAAAACTGTCTACACCTGGGCTCATGGCCGTGGCCACATTTCCTTCCATCTACCTTGAGGCGGTCCAGGTTGAACATGAATAAAAGGACCCTTACGTGCTTGCATCAGAAACCGGCTCCTTGGCGGTCTCTGGGGGCTCCTTGGCGGTCTCTGGGGGTTTCGTATAAGAAAAAAAAGGGTAGCTGATACCGACTCTGCTTAATCTCCAATCACCTTTAACAACCCTTTAGGAATTTTCCCTTGATGTTGCTCAGGACTCAACTGAATTATTTCAGAAACCTGAACCTCTAGGAGCAGTTTTCTCTCCCTCCCTCTGGTACTCTGTCGACAGTAACCCCCTCAGTTTCAGCTGGATCTTCTCAACACAGGAGACCCAGCTGCTTCTGCTGGGGTCTGTGAGAACGTCTGTAAAAGCACAATGTTTTTTGAACGCTTACGATTTATTTATAAGATCAATATTCTTCAGCGTCCTGGAGGATAGCCCCACCTCCTTTCTTTGGCAGCAGTAAATTTTAAAAAGAAAGCGTGAAGAGTGAAAACGTAAAAATAACGTGCAAAAAAAAAATGCCTTTTCTCTGTCGGCTGCAATTACTAGAATAAGCAGTCTCTGGCTCTTTCAGCCTTCAGGGCCAGGACTCCCTACCGCGCAGGCGCAGAACCTCCAGCCCGTCCCCACGCTCCAGATACATCCGCGCGTGCGTCGGGGGCGGGTCCGGAGCCGGCGCTTGGCCAATGAAAACAAGGTAATGTTCCTTAGGTTCCCGCCCACCAACCCAGCAGCCAATCGCTTGCCTAGGCGCGCAGTTCCGGGAGAATCCAAAGGCGCCATCTCTGCAGAGCCATGGCGGCTGCAGAGAACGGAGCTGATGCCGCTCAAGAGTGAGTGTGGGAGGCGGGCGGCTGGTGCTCTCGGCGGCTCTGCCCGGTGGCTTAGGAGGGTCGGTGTCACCCTAGTTTAGGAGGGCGACCTCTGAGAGACGGTTTCGCTTTTAATTTAGGAGTTCAGGCGCTGAGGGGCGGTGTCACTAATTCAGGAATGCAACTTCTGGGGTGCGGGGGGGGGGGACGACGACGACTGACTTTTCTGTTTCAGGAGTGATACCTCTGGGGGGCTGTCCTAGGTCACCTTATGTCAGGTGCTGCCTTTGAGGGACTGCCCCTTGCCCGCCCAGGGCCCCTCTGGCGCATTCTAAAAGAATCAGTTCCATTACAGTTTGTCCTAACCAACCCTTTGTCATCCCAGGAGACTTGTTTAATTTCTGTCGCAACCCTTTTCGTTGGTGTGTTTTGTACTTATATCTGTCCCCTAGGGGATGGTTCCAGCCAGTAAGGAAAGGCTGGGCAATACATCAAGTCTCCTCAGTGTCCCTCATCCTGTGTTTTGAGAGGAGCCCTTGCTAGGATGGCTCCGAAGGCTCACCTCAGTTCTGTCTCTTATCTGTTTCTGTGTATGTGTCCCTGGCTGCTTTCAGACCGACGCAGGTAGATTTGATCCAGTGAGACACTCCCTACTTAAAAATTTAGCCACTTTAGCCCCCTCCTTATCCCCCAGTGTTCCTAATGGCTCTCCTCATGACACTTGGTTACCATTGCATGTTCTCCAGGCACAGCGTAGTTCTTCTGATCCCAGTCTGGAGCCCCTTCCGGTCCTTGTGTAGACTTTGGTCAAGTTGGGACCCTGAGCGTTGGCCCAGCCTCCAGTTGTAGAATATTATTTTAGCTGGGCAAAGATGTGTTACATTTGTGTATGCTGTGGAATATTTCTTTAACTGTGTAAAGGTGTGTTGCATTTGTTTCCTGCTGCTTTTGTGAACGATGTAAAGGTGTGGTTCATTTGTTTAAATATGAAAAGACTTGTTGCTGTTTCACCTTGCTTGCTTAAGGCACCTGGTTGGCTTAACAAAGAGCTGAATGAGCAGTAGCTAGGCAGAGAAGAGATATGTGGGGCTGGTGGACAGAGAATAAATAGGAGGAGAACTCGAGAGAACAGAAGAGAGGAGAGAGTGAGGGAGAAAAAGAGAGAGATGTCCAGGGCCAACCAGCAAACACAGAGTAAGACAGAAAGAAAGAATGAAGGTAAAAAGCCCCAAGGCAAAATGTAGGTGAAGAGAAACATATTTAAGTTAGGGGAAAAAAAAAAAAAGGGTAAGCAGAAAGGAGTATAAGCTAAGGCCGGGAGTTCATAACTAATAATAAGTTTCTGTGTCATGATTTGGGAGCTGGTTGGTGACCAAAAGAAATCCTGGGACAGCCCCCAACATATATGCATGTGTATATGTCCTTTAGAGGTAGTGTGCTATGATATCATGGTCCCACTTGTTTTCTACAGGGTCCTGGCTGAGGTAGCCGTCATTCTAGAACCTGTAGGCTTGCAGGAAGAAGCAGAGCTGCCGGCTCGGATCCTGGAGGAGTTTGTGAAGGTATGTACGACGTGGGACCCAGCTTTTCGAGGGTAAGGGCTGGTCTTAGGATTGCCGATTGAGATTTTAGGCAGCAGTGTGGAGGAGCAGAATGGAAGATGATATTGGCATAGAGTGCTCGAAGGTAAAGAGAGTCCCTGCTTCTGTCCCCACTCTGACTAGAACTCGCGGAAGAAGGACAAGCTGCTTTGTAGCCAGCTGCAGGTAGTGGACTGCCTACAGAATTTTCTGGCTCAGGAGGATACTGCCCAGAGCTCAGACGCTTTGGTCTCTGAAGACATGAGTCGTGAGTAGTCTTGGATTTGTGGTAGGGTCTGGTCTGAATGGTTGAAGAGGGAGATGTGAGTGATGTCAGTGTCTAGCTAATGGGAAGACTGTGGCCAAGTGTTTTGGAAGGCTTGCTTGCAGGCCAACCTCACTCATGCTCTCCTTTGTGGCCCATCTCAGGACGCCAGGCAGCTGAAGCTAAAGAGAAATGGAAGGAACTGAAGGCCACGTACCAGGGCCATGTGGAAGCCATAAAATGTGCCCTGACCCAGGCCTTACCCCAGGTAGAAGAGGTCCAAAGGAAGTACACAGAGCTCCAGGAGGCTTGCGAGCAACTCGAGACTAAGGTACACCTAGAAGACTTGAGGGAATGAAGGGCAGGGGGAGGGGAGGAGTAAGCTGGCTGGAGACTAAGATACACCTAGAAGACTTGAGGGAATGAAGGGCGGGCAGGGTGGGTTGGGGGGCGGAGGGGTAAGCTGGGTTGGACTTTAGGCACCGGCTCCACAATCAGACCTCCGAAGTCAACCTTTTCTCCCCGCAGAAGCAAGTCATCGAGGAGAAACTGCAGACAGCTCAGAAGCAGTGGCTGCTGCACCAGGTGGGCTCTTGCTCTTCTCTAGGCTCTTCTCTGCCTCAGAATGGTGAGGTACCTCTTTCTGTCCGTGAGGGTGAGCCCAGAGCTCTGTCCAAGCAGGGGAGGTCGGAGGGGTGACTCCAAGGGAGCAGCATCCCATGAGTCATGTCTGCACCCTCACCCCCACCAGAAACGTCTCCAGGAGCTGGTGAAGATTTCTGCAGAGGTAAAGGAACAGCAGGCGAGAGCTCAGCAGAAGCTCGACCAGTCAAATCAGGAACTGGAAACCTTGAATCAGCAAGCAGGAGAGGAGCAGGATAAGCTGCAGAGGTGAGGCTGGAATCCTGGGTGGGAGACTCTGGCAGTCTGCCCGATACTGCTGTCACTGCACACAAACTCTGTCCTTTTAGGACCCAGACCTACCTCCAGCTACTGCGCACCCTGCGGAATAACCTGCTGGTACTCGAAGCCAAGGCTCAGGACAGGGACGTCACAGGAAATGCCCTTCCACCCGAATCTCTCTAAAGGTAAGCCCCATCAGCTGACCAAAAAGCGCAGCAGAACAGGGAAACCGTGGAGGGGCAGTAGTGTGTCCTTCCAACTGAATTAAGAGTTGATTCGGCAGACGCAAAGAGGAGCTGGGGACTTGATCTGACTCCTTGTCCAGATTATATATCAAGGCCAAAGGCCCACACGCTCACATGACGACTTTCTGGGTGATGATAGAAGTATGCACGACTCAGAATTTGGTGTCCTTTAATTTGCAAAGTTGAAAGGGAATCCTCCACATCTGAACTCTAGATCTGAGGGAACAGGAAGTGGGAGGGTAGGAAGAACATGATTGTAAGAATTTCTGTTGTGCTTAGGAAAAGATAATGCCTCTAAATGCATTTTTAATGTTTTTAGAGAATGCCATTCGTAATAATTGCTATTTTTTGATTAGACTGGGAAAATAGTTGTAGCCTCAGTGTGGTCTTTGTTTAATGTTTCCTAGGGGTTTGGAATTATTTCTTTTAGAATTGTGTGATGTTTCCTTTGGATTGTGTGTGTTAATTTTTTCCACTTACATTTTTAATGTGCTTGGTGTTTTTGAGGTCTGAAAATTGTGTTCAAGTTTTCAACTGTGATTGTTAATTTACTTATTTTTCTTCATAGTTCTGTTGTGCTTGATGGTATTTTCATCACTTACTTAGGCTCTTCTGTACCAGTCCTTTACCATTATGTACTTGCCCTCTTTATCTCTACACAAATACCTTTGGCCTTATAGTGCATCATTTTTAAAATTAATGCAACCTTGCCAATTCTCTTTGCCTACCTTTTATCTGGCTTTACCTTTGTCTGGATTTCAATTTTGAGTTTCAACCTTTTTAATCCTATCATTTGTCACTTGTATGCAACATTTTTAGGGCTTCTTTGAAAAATTAGTTTCAGTCATACTTTAAGATTTCATAATGCTCAGTTTATAATTACTGTAATTTCTATTAATTTAATTTTCTTTGTGCCTTAGTTTTAATGTATTGTCTTGTTGTATCTCTTTTGTCCTTGTTATTGCTTAGAAGCTCTGTAAGTTCAGCTATCATTAGCCTAAAGTTAATGTGTAAGGAACATTGATCCTTTTCTTAAACACAGAAAGAGGCCCAGAAGGCATTACTATTGATATATCATCCCACTTTTAACTAATAAAATACAATTGTTCATCATACTACTTCTAGCCTGTTTGTATTTTCACATATTAACATTTTAGTCATTCAGTGCAATATTCACATCTACATATGAATTTACCATTTACTTTACCTTGATTTTACATTTTATTGCTTTCTTATAGAGTAACTTCATCATAAAGAAATGTCTAATAATTTCCTTTAGAGTTGGTCTTAGTTGCTTTTCTATTGCTGTCAAGAGACACTGTGCCCAAAGCAATTTAAGGAAAGCATTTAACCTAGGGCTTCCTTACGGTTTTAGACCGTGAGTCCATGCCCATCATGGCAAGGAACATAACAGCAAGTGGGCATGGCTCTGGAGCTGGCAGCCGAGAGCTTACATCTAGTCCATAAACAGCAGGCAGAGAGGAGAGACTGGGACTTCTGGTTTGGGCTTTTAAAACCTCACAGCCTCACAACCTCACTCCAGTGACCCATCTCCAAAAGACCACACCTCCTAATCCTTCTCAAATAGTTCTACCAACTAGGGACCAAACATTCAAATATATGAGCCCATGGGGCCCATTCTCATTTAAACCACCACAAAGACTGTATAGCTTGAATAATTTTGTTTCCTCCTCAAAGTATTCCCTCATACTTTTCTGACTCGCATTGTTTCCTATGAGAAATCAACTGCAAATTTCAAAGCTATTTCTAGGGTATGCTTTTCTTTCTTTCTTTTTCTTTTTAAACTTTATCAAGGTAAAAATAGAAAATCAGTGTATAGTATAAAGGTATACAACATGTTTTGATATAGGTATATGCTGTGAAATGATGAAATCAAAGCCAGTAGTAGTTATTACTTCACTCACTTTTGTGCGTTGAGACTACCCAAGATTCACTGTCTTAGCAGTTTTTAAGTGTACAATAAATCAACTGGTTACTGTGTTGTACTCAGATTGCCAGAACTCATTCATGGGTTCTTACTTAAGCTCACTGTCTGCTCACAGAATCTTGTGTTTTCTACTTTGTCATTTTATTATGTTGTAAATTGTTTGGGAGTTACTTTTACTTGCCATTAATTGAGCAAGTACCAGGCTTTCAACAATTCTAGAATCTTCTCAGCCTAGTCTCTTAGAAATGGACCCCTTTGTGTTAGTCTAAAGGAGCATTTAATTTTTTTTAAATGTCATTGTAATTGTATGTTGGTATCCATTATTCAGTCATCATGAATTTTAATTTTCATTTCAAGATGTTCTATATAAAGCTCAGTATACTTTTAGTTTATTTTTCTGTGTTAAGAATGATACCCACAGAAATCTTGTCACTCTTGGCTAGGTTACTAGTTTACTACCTTGGTACACTGCCAATATTGCATGCTGCCATTTGTTTATGTTTGAGTAATCTCACTGTGAGCTCTCCTCTCCTGACCTTTGTCTTTGGCAACACTTTGTGCCTCATACACAGCTGAAAGGATTCTGCCAGTGGCTAATGGGTACCACCAGTGTAACTTGTACAAATTTTAAAGTACATATTTGTGCTATTCTTTATATCTGCATGCTACCTAATTTACGTTCTTGCTGTCTGGATGTTATTTCTATTTCTCATTAGTATTTCCCAAGGGGCTTTTATTTCTTTTGTTTGTCTTTGCAAACTCTAGCCTGAGGGTACAGATAATGGTAGAACACTTGCTTTAGTATATACAAGGCTCTACAATTAATCCATAGCTCCACAAATCAAGGGGAGTGATGGGACATTTCAAACTTTGGCCTTTTTACTGCTTTTTTCCCTTCTTTTAACTCACTCTTTTTTAAAATCATTTGTTATTTCCTTTCTTGTGACATATATTTTTAATATTTGTATAATTTAGATAATATTGGGTAGATTAAAAAAATGCCCTTTCTTCCCTGTGTAGGGTTATATATTTTATGAGGCATTACTATTTTATAATTTTGTTCTTTCTAACTTAGTTACCCAAAAGTATACTAAATTATCAGTCATAACATTAGAAATTCCTAACTTTGAAAATGGAAAATCGTGTTTCTTACACTGTTAGTCCTCTCTCATTTTCTGGCCTTTCAGAGATGTGTTGCACGAATCCTAATTGATCTTATAATAAAAACCTGGAGCCAGGTAATGGGAGAAATGCTGAAAGATCAGAGGAAACAAACCACAGCTACTTCTCACCTGGCCAACTCCTCAGCTGAAAAGGGAAGACCCTGTCTCTAAGAATTCTCAGACTGAATGTCCCAGAGTCCTCCAGGGTGCTGAACTCTTGTCTCCTTCCACCTTATATTCCTTTCTCTGCCCAGCCATGTCACTTCCTGTCTCAACCTTCCTAGTGCTGGGATTAAAGGTGTGTGCCACCACTGCCTGGCTTTGTTTTTCTTTTAGACTGGATTAATTTCCTGTAGTCCAATCACTGCCTCCCAAGTGCTAGGATTAAAGGTGTGTGCCACCACTGCCTGGCCTCTATGTTTAATCTAATGGCAGGCTCTGTCCTCTGATTTTCAGGCAAATTTTATTTGTTAGAGTACAAACAAAATATCACCACAGAGATGAGTACATTTCATCCCTATCTTACAGAATCTATGTAACTTGCATTAAAATGTCTTCTTTGTGTGTTTTTTGTGCATAAGTTATGAAATACTAGTGGAGTGTGAAATTAAATACATTGATTTAATCCATAATTCCTGGCCCAGTCTTTGAGTGACTCATTTGATACTTAGATTGTTGGGTTCTGAAAAACTCACTGTTTGGATTCCTAGTCTGTTAACTGACAAACATGCTTCACTGACACACTTGGCATTAGAATCAGCATCCCTTAGGATTTTTGAAGCCTTTTTCAAATGTCTTTTGAGAAACGTAAATTATCCTACTTTAGTTGAATTCAAGAACAAAGTTCTAAAAAAGTTTTTTTCTTTGTGATACATCATCTCTTGCTTTGTAGGCGAGAATGGCCTTAAATTCCTAGTCTCCTGCATCAGCCTTCTCATGGCTGAGATTATACCTGTTTACCAACATGTCTTGCTAAAAGACCTCTTCATGGAATCTGTAATATGTAAAAATTGGTACCATATTTTTATACATCTGTCAAATTATGACAGAATTTAACTAGTCCAAAAGGTTTTCATACTAATTTTTTTTGTCTCATTGTGTATCTCAGCCATAGTTGATGTTCTACATGTATGTGGAAAGAAAATAGTATCTTTGAGGCAGAGCTTGGTCTTGATATATGTGAATCTTGGATTAACTGGATCAGATACTGTAGTATTAAATGGGTAATTTAAAACAGTCTATTTAACGAAGCATAGTATCATATCTTACTGTTTGTTTTTATAACTCCAAAATTGTTAGAAATAGATTTGTTTCTAATTTGAAAACCTCTGTTCATAACAATAGCTGCATTGCCTATTTCAACATGTCATGTAGTCTGAGAGGAAATAAGAGTAAAAAGAAACACTAAGTTCAGTGTATGAGTTCAACCACGGAGACACATAATACATGTACATGTATGGTATATGTCCATGCACACATGCACATGCATTGGGCAGGGAACCAAATAAGTTGGAGCAAGGATGTGAGAACTTTAATAGTAGGTTTCCTTTTTCAGATTTCTTCTCCATACTCCTGTGTACAAGACCCTACATACTTTGGTCATCAAAAATCAATCTATACTTTGAGTTGTGGTGTATTCATACTTGAAGATTATTTGGCAAATAATTCATTGTATACTATTAAGGCAAGACTAGAGAGCTGGCGAGTTTTAGCTCAATTTCAAGCATGTAATTACTTGGAGGCAAATACCAAATATTTATTGAAGGTGTTGTGTGCTGAACTTAAGTCCTGAGCATTGAAGGCAGTGGTCCTGTACTCTCCAAGCTTAAATTTAGAAATGGAAGAGAAAAAAAATGAATTCTATCAAAAAATGATAATACCTTCTACCATTTAAGGCTAAGAAACAACGTTTTGGCCACATCAAGGATGATTACGTTTATCAGGCTGAAGAAACATTAAGAATGGAATCAGGAATACTAGGAGCCAAGCAGAGCTTGGAGCAGAGGTTATAATATGGTAGAGGAAGTAGTGAGTCTCTACGAGCTTGTACCATCGTGGCTGCATAGAGTCAGAGCCTTCAGCCAGAATATAGAGAACCTAGTGAATTTTCTTGCTTTGGGAAAATATCTTCAATTGCATTTTAATTTAGGGAAATCATCAGTGTTTCAGTTCTTGGCAGAACGGGTATCAGAAAAAAAGTGCTTCCATTCGTATTGCTTTTGGGGACTATAGAATGACAGTAGCTGGAAAGCCGAAAGCCACTTCAGGCAATTAGATACTACCTGAAAGCAACATTGGAGTGGCACCCGGATGGAGCCTCTTATTTTGGAATGCAGCTAGGTTGAAAAGCCTACTTTAAAAGAATACGGTGTAGCTGTGAGCTACAGCATATTATCAGGGATAATGAGCAAGGCAGTTGAATGATGCTTGTATTCCTAGATGGTGTTAGTTACCAATTAAAAAGCAAAAAGATACCTCTGGAAAAGAGGACTACCTACTTTTGCAGTTCATACTTCATGGTAGTAGTCACTAAGGGCTCATGAATGTTGGGAAGCATTTTGAGCAATGCAGAATTACTCATTATGTCTAATAATAATCTGCCTATCAAGGATGTGGGAATTAATTGACTATATGAAAGGAAAAGAACCGCCATCTGTATATAAGCATTTAAGTAAGAGCTGTGCTTATAATAATAATATAAATAATTTTAGACAATGGGTGTGGTTTGTCAGTCTAACAACTTTAATACTTAGATTCAACAATATTCTTAGATTCCTTAAATGTAAAGCAAAGAGGAAATGTCAAGTGCCGCTGTCATCTTTGGTACTAGAAATAAGCTTTTAAAGTTATTTTGAGAAATTAAAAATTTTATCCAGTGGCGTCAAGGAGATGGCTCAGTTGGTAATGTGCCCGCTGTGTGAGCATGAGGCCCAGAGTTCAATCCCTTGCATCTGTATCAAACACTAGACATGGTGCCAGAAGTTGCTTGTAAGCCCAGTATTGTAGAGGTGAAGACAGGTGTATCCCTGGGGCTCTGAATTAGCAAGCTACAGATTCAGTGAGAAACCCTGTCTCCCCCAAACAAGGTGGACATCAGCTGAGGAGGGATGACACGAAAGGCTATCCTTTGAAATCTACACACATGCACACATAAGTGTATGCATACGGACACACAAATACACATCCACATGCATACAAGTTACCTAAGGGAATACTTGATACCATTATGGGAATTTTTATTACTTTTATCTCTTTTTCACAGTCCCAGAGATCTTTAGTGACTAATTCCCTACCTCAGTTAAGCCCCCTTGGCATGCTGGGTGGTAATTGAAAGAGTAAGAGTTACTAGGAATATGTATCACAGCAAGAAAAAGGAAGGGTAATAAATAGGTCATTTACTAAGCATCATTGCCAGTGTTTTGTTGCTGTGGTGCCTGAGATAAACAAGTTGATGGCACCCAAATCTGAGTTCATGATTTCAGACTGCAGTCAGTTGTTTCCATGCTTCTGGGGATGTAAAAGGTCTCTGCACCTGCTGATGCTGTGTGGGTATCACTGCAGAAGGGTGTGATGTAAGAGAGTACCTCACCTCATAACAACCAGGAGAGGGAGGGTGCATATATGCTTATGTGTTCATGCTCGTAATTGCTAACACAGCTATACCCTTTAAGGCATATTCCCAGTGACCCACTTCCTCCAACTAGGATCCACCTCCCAGTCCATTCAGCTAGATTGATCCCTTGGTGAAAGTAAAGCCCTCATGATCCAATCACCTCTCCACTACCAGTCAGGTCCTAGGTCTTCAGCACACGAACCATTCTGTGATCTATTTCATATCTAATGCAGAACAGAAACTAAAGATTGTGTATCTTTTGAGGAAAGTTCAATAGGTTTAATATGTCCAAAGCATAACTTGTTTTGCATCTAATTAAATTATTTAAATTAAACATTTCTTTGGAAATTGAGCTCCCCAAAAGTAGAATATGATTTAAGGTAAATATTTGTCTCAAATTTTTTCCATAAAATACAAACTTCTTTTTTTTTTGGTTTTTCGAGACAGGGTTTCTCTGTGTAGCTTTGCGCCTTTCCTGGAACTCACTTGGTAGACCAGGCTGGCCTCGAACTCACAAAGATCCGCCTGCCTCTACCTCCCGAGTGCTGGGATTAAAGGCGTGCGCCACCACCGCCTGGCAAAATACAAACATTTTTAACATGTTTTTGTATTTAATATTACTTTGTAAATTTAGTTATGAAGCTAGTACATTTTGTTTTCTCTAGGTGTCTGGTCTAATTATAGAAGAATTTTGTATGTGTATAATGTGGTGGTATTCTAATTGTACTGAAATGTGATTTTGATTGTATGTTAATAAATAAAGTTACCCGGGGGTCAGAGCTATTAGAGCCATAGACAGAGTGTGGCGGTGGTGGCACACGCCTTTAATCCTATAGATCTCTATGTGTTCAGGGATACAGCCAGCATTGGAGACATATGCCTTTAAGACCTAGGGGGCTGTACATTCAGACAGTGACGAGGCAGTCACGTGTTTGGGTTTACAACCAATGAGAAGGCAGAATGACTGGAAAATCGATTTACAGACAGGAAGTAGCTCTCTTTCGGGAAGCTGGGACACCGCAGGCGGAAGGGTGAGATTTTAGCTCTGAGCTCTGACCTCTCAGCTTTCTCCTTTACGTTGTTTCTGTGTTTCTTATTTAATAAGACGGTTAGTTACATCAACAGTATAAAATTACATATGGGTGTATACATATGCAGTATATGTGTGAACTGTCAGGCATCTTCCTTCTAAATTTATTCTGCTATGAGCCAGACGGTGATGGCACACGCCTTTAATCCCAGCACTCAGGAGGCAGAGCCAGGCAAATCTCTGTGAGTTCCAGGCCAGCCTGGTCTACGGAGTCTACAGAGATCCAGGACAGGAGGCACCAAAGCTACACAGAGAAACCCTGTCTTGAAAAAAAAAAAAAAAACCAAAACAAAACAAAAAAAATATTCTGCTTTAGTCTTTGAAGGCTCATTTCAGTCATGAAGACACCTGGAGACTATAGGAATCTTGTCTAACTTCACTGCAGTCTTGATTACTACCAAGTTTACTATATTTCTTTTTTACTAGGTTTCCTATTCATTTGTTTACAAAGAAGCTAAATGACTACTTGGTTCAATTTTTAATTTTGTGTCAGGAGCTGTGTTTACATTCAGTGCTATGGTGTATTTCAAGAGATGTTTGCTTCTTGGAAGTTTTTCTCAATTTACCATCATTGAAGTTTTGTGAGACTATGTATTTTATTCAGTCAGTTGAAGTATATATAATGGTTCCCACATGGCTGATGGATAGTATAAAAAAAGCGTTAAATATGATACATTTTCTTCAGATATTGCTATCTTCACAGCATATGTTTTGCAGGAAATGTGGATAAAGTGTCTTCATTCTTATGGCAAATCCTCCAAAGCTTTCCATAATGTTTCATGATGTCCTCAGTTCCTTCATTGGTAATTGCCCTCTTAATACATTCTGTATTAACAGATTCCCTATTGGATTGGCTGAAATCTTTCTTGGTTTTACTTTTCTGGATGTCTTGAATAAGAAACCAAACCTAGATCTCTCTCAGCTGCTTGCTTTCTTGGTGATATTAATGGATAGCCTGAATATGGAGACACTGACAAGACTTGCTAATTATTTAACGTATGTTTTCCTGGGTATATCTGGCATGAAAATCATTATTTGAAGGTAACCAGAGGCTCTGTGAACATTGCATTTTCCACAATGGAATGAATGGTCCTTGAAAAACTTCACAGTTTATGAACTAAGACAGTGAAGAGGTGAGGTAACCTTGAATGAAATTATGGAAAACAATTCAAGTACCCTTGAATACAACGATATTTGTCTGTGGTAAAATTTTATAGTTTAGGTTAAAGGTTGTGTGCTGATTTTTCAATTTGATCCCATGGTGGAACTTGTTCTGTATACAGGGAGACATCTCTCACAGCCAGTCTCAGCTTCTGTCCATGTATGGAGAGGGACCTTAGTAGTCCAGTATTCAGTCCAGTCTTCTTCCTAACGACATAAGTGAACTATTGATTAACAAACACTTCCCATAGGAAGTGACTTTGTCCTATTAAATATGCTATGGTAACAAACACTTCCCATAGGAAGTGACTTTGTTCTATTAAATATGCTATGATCGATGTAAAAATATATATTCCCAGGAAATATGTGAGGGCTTGTCTAACTCCCTGGATATTGAATAGATCAAGAAAATATCTTAGAAATGGTGAGGTGTGAAATCTTTATAGAGATAGTCTTATCAAGGAAGCATTAAAGTATATTTTAAACACAGTAAACATTTGGATTCTAAAGTCCAAGAGAGATGGCATGACTTTTTTTTTTTTTTTTTTTTTTTTTTGGTTTTTCGAGACAGGGTTTCTCTGTGTAGCTTTGCGCCTTTCCTGGAGCTCACTTGGTAGCCCAGGCTGGCCTCGAACTCACAGAGATCCACCTGGCTCTGCCTCCCGAGTGCTGGGATTAAAGGCGTGCGCCACCACCGCCCGGCTGGCATGACTATTTTGATGAACAGTAAGAAGTGTGGCTGGAGAGGTTAGAATAGATGGGCTTGTGAAGCCAGGAGAGAACATTGCTTGACTCAAAGCAGTTGTTGGACAGTGTGGCAAAGGACATCCTGAAGAATTTGAAGAATAGAGCTAAAAACAAATAGATGTTAAACTTTAAGCTCTTATCTGTCTTTTTAATATTAATGTGTTTATTTTATTATCTTTAAAATGAAAACAACATCTTTTGAAATCCTGGTTTTGAGCAAAGATAATATCATGGTTATCACACAACTTTTGGCTTCCAGATATTGAATACTTAAGTATTACTGTTTATAGATCTAGTAATTATTCATCAGATGCTTAAGATGAAGAGAATTCCAGCAGTTGTTGCAACATTCAAATTTAAGGGCAAATGTATTCAAGTTTCTTTGCACAGGTCATAGTTAACATACATTTATATTTTTGTCTCCTTAATGATCAAAATATACTTTGTTGAAGGCTTTGGTTCTTAAGATTCAATTCAGGAGAATTGATGAAAGTTCTTTAAGCAAGGTTGACTGTACAGATTTGTTATACCTGCTTCCTAGTTTAGGCCTTGAAAACATTAAACAGGTCTGGTGACTGTAATGCCATCAGCTTAGGGACCCAGGAATGGTCTGCCATTTAATAGCATCAACTTCTTAACAGTGTCATCTCACTAAGTAGCTTTTATAAATACCATTTCAACACTGACCAGAAATTTTTGTCTTGGATTTCTTGAGGCAGAGCTCTGTTTTGTAGTTCAGATCTGTGTCAAACTCGTAACCCACCTGCTTCCACTCACTTGATGGGATTATAGGCCACAACACCCAACTGGAGTGAGGAGAGGAGAGTCCACAAGTGGAGTCTAGGTTCTTCAGTCTTGCAAGAAATAGCACTAGCAAGGACAGTTGTTCTGGACTGTCTAGGAAAGGGAAGAGGCAGGTTTGTACATTTTGTGTTACCTCCAGAAGAGTTCTATCACATACAAACATTCTGATATCTCCAAGCAAGCATTTTGGAAAAATCCTATTTACTGTGAGTGCTAGTAATATTTTTTAATATGAGAAGCTACTTCAAGGATTATTCATGTCCAGTTTCAAAATAACATAGGATTCAAGTGGATTCTGTGTGCATTCAATTCTGTCCTCACAAAAATGATGTGCAACTGTACTGCCAGAGCAGTACTCTACTGTTCCTTCAAGTAGCCTTTATGCTAAAACACAAAACCATATGTGCTTTGAAGAGACCACTACTGAACTGCTTGTATCATTAAATATCTCATTAAGTCACTAAATACCACTGTGTTTTCAGATACTGAATACCATATTAAATCAGTTGCCTCATACTTGGGAAGATGTCCTAATTTCATAAACCCCTCACACACTGGGAATTTTAGAGTACTAATGAACACTACTTCTACTGATCCCTGACCTGACTTATGCTTTGATTGGTAGGTTTAGGTTTTGTTAAAGTTTGTAAAGGAGGGAAAGAGTTGACGTGCTACTTTTGAGTTTGAAATATTCTAGCTTCCTTGAGAAAACTGTTTACTCAATTGCTCTGTCTTTGGGGTGAGTCACATATATATATATATATATATATATGTACATAGTACATACATACTATGTATATACTTATATACTTATAGGTACACTTATATGCTTACATATACTATGTACATATATATACTCATATCCATGCAGTGTCTGCTCTCCTTTATTTTCATGTCACTTCCTTGGCTATATCTCTAACTTCTGTGACACTCTCATATAGCCTGAAGGGCCATGAGAAAGTGACCTCATGAATTACATGACTAAGTATGCTTATTTTCATTTTTTTGTCTTTAATGTGTATGGCTATTTTTGCCTGTATATGTGCCTGTTTGCAATGTATGTACTATACCCAAGGAAGAAGGTGTTGAATCTCTTAGAACTGTCATTACAGCCATGTGGGTGTTGGGAATTGAGCCTGAGTCCTTTGGAAGAGGAACCAGTGCTCTTAACTGCCGAGCCATCCATCTTTCTTGCCCCTCAATGCAAAGTGTTGTAATCTTGCAATGATTTCCTTTTGTCTACTTTCCAATTTTCAGACCACAAGGGTTTCAAAAATATTTTTAATACTTGCTTTTTTGATTGTTCTTCAAGATTAATTATGATTTATTTTTATTTTATGTGCATGAGTATTTGCTTGCCTGTATGTATGTACTCTTCTGTGTTCTCCTGGCGCATGAGAAATCCAGAAGAGATCATGGAGTCTCTTGGAACTGGAGTTAGAGATAACTTGTGAGCCCCCAAATGGGTGCTGAGATCTGACCAAACCTGAGTCTTTTATGAGGCAGCAAATACTCTTGACTGCTGATCCATCTGTCTCTCCAGCTCCTTGTTTGCTTTGTGATGTTGCTCTGTTTCAGCCCTGTCTGTCATCTCTCTTTCCCTTCCCTACCTCCCCTTAAACAGAGAATTGTGTCACGTGATGTTTACAGAAAGTTTTCCTTATTTTTGACCCTGAACTAATTGATCTGGAAGATTTTATTTACCTATAAAAATCCCAAGTGTAATGTCTGTGATTAATAATTAAAGATGTTGATTTTTTTACTGTCATTTCTGAATATCTCAAAAGAATCCAGTTGCCATAAAATATCTTAGAAGTGCAAATTCAGGGAAATCTTTTAGTAAGAGATATCTTTACTGCATCTGTTCCTAAATGTATTGTCATTTGTGGTGAGTGTGTGTGTGTGTGTGTGTGTGCGCGCTTGCTCATGTAGCTAGCCAACTCTTAAAGCTTGAATTAGGTAGGTGCATAGCACAGGTACGGTGATATTTGAAATTCGACAAGGGCAAAAGGTGGTAGAAAGTCAAGTCATTGGTGCCAGAATAGCTTCCAGAAAGGTGGAGGAAGTATGAAAGTAATAGCATTGAGATAGTAGAGTGCTTCATGTCTTTGGGGAATGACTAGAAAGCCGAGAGTGAGAGCAGAATAAGGAAATAAGGAGCATGAAATGATGCCTGAAAAGCTCAGAGCCTGGTCATATTGGGGCTTATGGACTGTAGTGGGGAGTTTAGGTTTCATTCTGAGTTAAGAAGCTAGCAGGAATTTTGAACAAGACAACTATGTGTATGTAATTTAAAAGAGCTTAAAGCTGCCGTGTAAATAAAAAATGTAAGATGAGGCAAAAGGTAGTAGCTGATTGAATCAGAGTCGTACCTTTAGAGGGAGTGAGTGATAAACAGCAAGATGTAGATACATCTAAGAAAAGAGCTAACAATTGTGCACCTTCTGGATTTCTGATGGAAAGACAGTGATATTAATATTGTATGGCAAATTGAAAGCCTGCAATGGCCTTGTCTTATTTGACAGATTTTATCTAGTCAGGGTCTTGATGGTTTCTCACTCTTCTTAAGACACTGGTTAGTGTATCTAAACGGAAACTATGATGGAAAATAAAAGCTAACAGCAGGGACCAGCATAGAGTCTCCTAAATAAGATTTTGCTGGCCCAGGACAACCTCAGGATGCTGCTCTCAGGCTTCCTTTCTTTCTTTTCTAGAAGTGTGCTTGTCTTGGTTGCCCACAGAGGACTTTGATGGGGCCATTGATACTGCATGTCTTTGCTTGACCTTGGTGTTCAAGTTGGCAATGGGAAGATAGTGGGAAATGCAAGCAGACAAACATGTAGATGGGGCTCTGTTGGGGAGAGGCCCTGCTGAACCTCCAGATGGAGGTCATCTTTCCACATCTGCACTCCTCAGTATGGAGGCAGCTACTCTTCCTGATTTGTTAGACTCCTCAAGGGATGTTTGTCCTTGATACTCAGTGGTTCTATTGCTTAGAATCAGTTCTGTGATTTAGGTGCAGATAAATAGTTTAAAGATTATTTTATTTTATTAAAAAACTGTTGTGCGTAAATATCAAAGGTAGTCCTTTGCAGTCACTAAGCACAGGTATAAGCATTCACACCTTCATAGCATTTGATGGCCTATTGTTTCAAGACAATCTAATTTAGGACTATTTAATGAAGCATGGTTTTAAATAACCTTGAACATTGAATTCTGCTGTGTAACAATGTTTGTACACTGTAAGTATGTATTGCTTTCGGTGGTTAATAAAGAACTGACTGGCCTAAGCAGGAGAGATTGGGCTGGAAAGCCAGACTAGGACAATTCTGGGAAGAAGAATGACAGAGTCAGAAGAGTTGCCAGGAGATGCAGAGGGAGCAAGATATGCTGGAGGACAGATAACACTGTGAGCCACATTGTCAGCACATAGATTAATAGAAATGGGTTAATTTAAGTTGTAAGAGCTAGTAAGTAACAAGCCTGAGCTATTGGCTGAGCATTTATAATTAATATTAAGCCTCTCTGTGGTTACTTAGTGGGCAGAAACCACCTTCAGAATTCAATTTAAAAAAAAAAAAATTTGAATGTGTGTGTTTGTGCATACATCTGTCTTTCTGTGAGTCTGTGCTCATGAGTTGCAGAGGATGGAAGAATGTGCTCTTCTTGGATCTAGAGTTTAAGGACATTAGTGAACCACCTGAGTTTGGTGCTGGGAATGAAACTCGGTTCCTCATCACAAGCACCTAGAACTCTCAACCACTGAGTCATCTCTCCAGCTCTTGAATCCCATCGTTAACATAGCACATATTCTTGAAATTTTGTTGTTACTGGCTTTGGCACAAACAGCCTCCTTGATCAAGGTTCTGAAAAATAGTTCTATATCTCATTTTTCCTTTCCATATATATGTATATATATATATTTATATTATATATAAGCCATGCAGATATGATATAAATTATGTAAATAATTTTAGCAGAATTATAAGACTAGTTCAAGGTTCATTTCAGTATCAAAACTTCTTTCTGGGACATGACTGGAGGAAATCACACCTGTCCTAAGTTATCCTGGAGTGAATGTGTGAGATGGTGCATCATGTATGTAGAGGGAGAATGTGAAGGGCACATAAGTATCAACAATATTGGATAGGATATTATTGAGTCTGTTTTTTTTTTTTTTTTTTTTTTTTTTGGTTTTACGAGACAGGGTTTCTCTGTGTAGCTTTGCGCCTTTCCTGGAACTCACTTGGTAGCCCAGGCTGGCCTCGAACTCACAGAGATCCGCCTGGCTCTGCCTCCTGAGTGCTGGGATTAAAGGTGTGCGCCACCACCGCCCGGCTGAGTCTGTATTTTGTTAACCTACTCTGAGAAGTGAAAGGAATAATTGCAGAAGTATAATTTCCCCAAACTCTATAAAAAGCATTTGTATCCTGGCTGTGATTCTTAAGTTTTGATACAAACATCCCAGAGTCTGAGTTCTCTTAAGTGTCTTTACAGAAGAGGCACTGTGCTAGAGTTTCTTCATCTTCTAAGCATCATATTTACTATTTACTCACTTGGTGAGTTGCTATGCAGTGTCATGGTGTCCTGTCATGGGTAACTCAAGTGAGACTTTCAGTTGTACAACTAATAATAATAATACATTTTTTCTTTCTTTTTTTTAAATTTGAAATTAGGCTTTTGGGTAAATTAATGGCAAAAATAACATTCTTACAAATAAGGCAAATGACTAGTCCTTTGGTAAAAGGGACTTGGAAATGCTGACACAGATGCTGGAAGACATGGGCGTTAAGGTCATGGTGAGCTTGTGCAGTAAACATCCATGAATGCTCATGTGTAAGCTGCCAGGTGGCTTCCTGTTCCTTTCTCTCCTAAGACACTGATCCATAAAGTAGCATGAACCTCTGCTGTGTGCTGTTTGATCTTAACACAAGTTATAGTGAAAATCTTTAGTATCACTAATGGGTATAGTGGCTTTCTCTGATACCCATTTCTATGAAATATTGTACTAATACATTATATTCATTTTTATCTACTAATAAGTCAAAATTTAAGGTAGTTTATATTAAAGCTAGCTGAACTGGCACTCAGTTATTGAGTAATCTTTTCAAAAAAACTAGATGAGTAATGGTGTCGGAATTTAGATGCAAAATTCTGACTCCAGCTTCCTGTGTCAACTGACTCTAGGGAAAGAGAACACTATTGTAAAGCTGAATATTTGGCAGTTACGTTTAGTAAGCTGGCTAAGAGTAATACAATGACTTTCCCAAAGGTCTCATTGTGTCTTCCTTTGGGAAGTGTATTTTTTCCTCTTCTCACATTAACTTCACCACTCATTATTTGTTTTCAGAGAAACAAGTGTCCACTCTTGAGCGGGCCTTGAATTCTCTTTTTTGAAAATAATAGATGTGATGGTGTATACCCATAATGTTTATCCTTGGAAGGCTGAGACAGGAGACTCGCTGTTAGTTTAAGGCTTCACTGAGCTGTGTAGCAAATACCAGGTTAGCCTGGGATACAGAGTGAGACCCTCTCTCAAAGGTGAGTGTACACACACACACACACACACACACACACACACACACACACACAAAAAAAAAAAAAAAAAAAAAAAAAAAAAAAAAAAAAAAAAAAAACCCAAAAGCTTCTGGGATACACTCCACAATAACTGCTGGCTCAGAGAGGCTGGCTTGACTGCAGGTTGTTTGCCCTTCTACACTGCATTTATGGGTCATCTTGAAAAAAGAAGTCAGTGCTGCCAAGCCACTCAGTGATGAAGGGGAAGAAACTATAAACCCCCAAATTAAATCCACCCACTTTACAACTGTCCTGCTACTTACTTGGTCAGCCACATCCTGCTGGAGAGAACCGAGCTTATTAACAAAAGCCAGGAGTGTGGGATTGCAAGGTCTTACCAACAAGCTATTGGCTGGGTTCTGCATGAGTGAAGGCCACCTCTGCTGATTCATACCAAACTTACCCATTAGCACAGAGTCTAGGGATGTGCTTGCTTGACAGTCACATACAGAATGACAAATAATAACATAATTTTCCCAATAATAGCTGCTTTCCCAATTAGCAATTTGTAAAAATGACACAGGTGAAAATAGTTTCTGAAGTGTTAACTCAAGTTATGTAAGGAGATATTTTCTCTTCCTTAAACTCATTTTCTTTTAATACTAGAAAGCTTCCTCCAATGTAAATACTGAGAAGTGGAGTCAAACCCATTAAACTCTTTAAGTATTACTACAATACAGTCATGTAGTCATGGTTTTTAGGCTCGTTTCCAACTTTTGTGTATAATATATAACTTAAAAAATGAATTCAAGTAGACAAACCTTGGCCAAACTAATATTAGAAAATATGCTTTTCCCTTTATTGCCATGTTTTCTGGCCGTTTCCTCCTATTTCATCTCCTAATACTAGAAGCTCATTAACCACAACTTTCTAAGTGGTAATTATGCATTCCAAAAGGTTCACCTTCTTCAGCATCACACCATTGACACTCTAGTACAGATAATGAAGTAAATATCGCAACAAAAGTATTGAGTGAAATTATATCAGGGAAAGAACAGTATTTCAGGGGGAAGGGAAGTTCCCATGGGATGGAGTTTGTTATGAAAGTACATTAAGTAGAGGAAGATAATTCTGCACTAAGGGGGGAAAAACAGAGAGTGAGGACTGAGCCATGTGAGTTAACATGGGACCTGTCTGACTAGATTTTATGAAGGATTCTATGAAAGGGGCTTATTAAAGAAATAATATGAGAGTCACTATTTGTGAAGAAAGAAATAGGCAATAAATGGACCTTGATGAAAAAGCTTATAGGACACTGGATTGGAGCCACTCTGAGAGAAACATGTCAATAAAAAGCTTTGAGTATATAATCTGATTTATATTCACAAGGACCACTTTGTCTTTTTTATACAGATTAGACCAGGGATGATAGGTTTGAAATACAGTTATTTAGAATTTATGAATGTACTTAATAAGGCTGAAAGATGACTAAGATCTAGGCCAGGTATTTTTGGCAGAGAAATGTATTAAATCATGTGATTATGGATAGTTTGAGCATCTGCTTTACCCTATTGATGGTACATTAAATGTTTGAACTATATGTAAGGGGAACTCCAAAGTGTCTTTATTCTAAACTGGTAGGATCCACTTCTATGCTGAGATGAAGAATAGACGGGGCTAGACACTGGCCTGGAAACAGAGCTTAATGATAGTTATACTAGGTTTATGGTGCCCACCCATTCAAGGGGCACATTTAAACCATTGTATTCATGTGTCTGGGGACCGTAGAGCAGACTGGATTTATGTAGCTTTAGTGCTTCAGTGTATGCATCTTATAAGGCTGGGGTAGCTAAGGACACAAAAGAAGTATGGCAACAACTAGAGTTAGAGTTGACATCACCAGCTCTTTAACATTGTTGTATCACACCTGTTTGTATTTTACAAGGAACAAAGAAAAATACTGGTTTGGCATGGAGCACCGTATCCACGGAGAATCAGAAGTCTCGTGATAATGCTGTGGCTTGAGAAGTGAGATGGTATAATGACGTCTTCAACAGCTAAGGAGTGTGGATTGAAGGAAATCTAGTTAAGATTGACAGCTGGTTGCAAAGCCTGTTAGCTGATCTTCAGGACATACTGAAATCCCGCAAACCTGAACTGCTGCTGAAGAACTTGCGACATGACTCTGGCCTGGAATGTTGACCCCCTATATGGAGATGGACTTCCTGGGAAACCTTAGGTTGTTGGGTACCTTCCTGGGAACAGGAATCAATCTTTCATTTAATCTCTCTTTTTTTTTTGTTTTTTAGTCACAGTGCAATCTACCTTATTCTGCCTGATTTAAAATAAAAAAAAAAAAAAAGATCATATAAACTGTAGTTTTTTTGAAAGTTTTCTCCAGTCCTGCTTGGGCCCCTCTGTTCTGCAGCCCACTTATAAAATAATCACTCAGAAGCTCATATTAATTAAAATTGCTCGACCATTAGCTCAAGCTAACTATTGACTAGCTCTTACATCTTAAATTGACCCATTTCTATTAATCTATAAGTTGCCACATGGCTTGTGGCTTAGGTAACTTTTACATCTCACTTCCTCTGTGTCTGGTTGGCGACTCCTGACTCAGCCTTCCTGTTCCCAGAATTCTCTTCTCTGCTTGTCCCACCTATACTTCCTACCTGGCTACTGGTCAATCAGCATTTTATCAATCAATCAGATCAACACATTCATAGCATCTGCAGCACTTCCCCTTTTCTTTTTTCAAAAGGGTAAGTTTTAACTTTAACATAGTAAAATTACATATAACAACAATTATCAAGCAAGAATTACATTTACAATATCTAGTCTATAATATCTATTCTATTTGTATTTGGCAAAATTAAAGAGGATATCCTATATTTGTGAGTCTAAGGTTTCATATCTTTTATCATAACTAAGGAAATTATAACTATCTAGTCTTCAACTGCATCAAAGACCTCAGAAGGATATACTATTACCTGAGAAACAGGAGAAGGATGCAAGCAACTTTCGGGAGTCTTGCGAGAGTAGACAGAGACAGCTGGCACCCTGGACAGTCATCTAAGTTCCTCTGTAAAGTTGGGGCATCTGTCTTAGTCCACAGGCCTAGCAGTATCTCAGTCACTTCTCTCTCTGTTCTGTAAATGTCTGGCAGTTTTCCTCTGCGATGCAGGAACCTGAAGGATCATTTCACCAAGCAAAATTCAGTGATCACCTTTATATGGGTCCTGTATGTCCAGTCGATCAAGCAGTCCAGGCAAGAACAGTTTCTTGCCCAAATGGCAATTTTTGCCAAGAAGAAGATAACTCCATATAGAGTGTCTTCGATGCTCATCCTCCTCTCTAAGTAAATTGGTGCTGCCAGGAGCAGACATGTCTCACTGTCCAGAAAGTCTTAAATTTTTAAAAACATTTTAAATGCCATATTCTGTAGGTCTTTGAAGTGTTTGAAGATTACCTATCTATCTGAAATATATCTATGTATACCTAGAAAACTTAACTAACACTGCTACAAATTTGACTATCACAGAAGACTAATTATTAATTTTTTTTTCCTTTTTTTTTTTTTTTTTGGTTTTTCGAGACAGGGTTTCTCTGTGTAGCTTTGCGCCTTTCCTGGAACTCACTTGGTAGCCCAGGCTGGCCTCGAACTCACAGAGATCCGCCTGCCTCTGCCTCCCGAGTGCTGGGATTAAAGGCGTGCGCCACCACCACCCGGCTGTATTTCTTAATTATCCATTACAATCTAAATGAGTTACATAAACAATACCTCAAGAGTAGAAATATACATACAGTATAACAAAATTATCTTTAAATTTGTATCAATAAACTAAAATCCTTACCAATGTAAAACATTTTAAACAAGTTGCTCTTTAAAAGTAGGTTCAACAATTTACCCTTTTATCCTATCATATCTATATCCTATATTTCTATATCATATCCCCCATTCTTTTAGAAAGATACTATGACCAATAACAGTTTATAACCAACAACCTAAACAAAGACAGACATTCATAATCTAATTTTGGGGAATGTGGGCGTAGTTTTCTAGGCTACTTCCTGCTGGATGAGGGTGCTGTATTCTTATGGGGACATAAAGAAAATTTTAGGATTATGGAATAGTCCGTGAGGCTGTATTGTCAGAGCTAGTTGCCTTGAAACTGTTCTGGATGTTGGATCATCTGGGCTATGGTGTCATCGGAGACCTTTCAGGGGGTCTTGGCTGGTCAAACCTGATGTATTTTAGTCTGGAACAAATCCATAGCCTCTTGCTTCCTGTGGAAACAAAAACAGAGCCTCCTTTCCAAAGCAACATATCCTTACATCCAAATTTTGAAGTCAAGATACCTTTGGTTTAACTGAGCAGTCTTTACAATTGAATGTCTTTCTGCAGTTAAAAATCCTAAAGGCAACACAATCCAGATTCTCTGTGATATCCATCTTTACGTGGCTTATTTTTTATAATACTTTCACTTTTTTTTAAGACTTTATTTTTAAAACTTTCTTTAATATAACTGTCTGTATTTCTTTTTTTTTTCCCTCTTCCAAACCTACATACATTTTTACACACATTGTAAACCATTTAGAGGTTTATTCCATCTGAATGTCTTTTTTTTGGGGGGAGGGGGGTGCAGTGAACTTTATTGATGGTGTTCAAGAGAGTAGGGCTCCCTAAGCCCCCCCCCCCCCCCCGCCCTGTTGTTCTGGGAGTCTGGCATGGAAACTGTGAGGGAGATGCTCAGTATCAGGCACTGAGATGGGACAGGAACTGCTCAGCAGCTGAGAGTCTCTTGCTGTCCTTGCTGGGGTGGGTGGTTCAGGGCAGGCTTCTTACTCCTTGGAGGCCATGTAGGCCAGGAGGTCCACCACCCTGTTGCTGTAGCCAAATTCATTGTTTTACCAGGAAATGAGCTTCACAAAGTTGTCATTGAGAGCAATGCCAGCCCCAGCATCGAAGGTGGAAGAGTGGGGGGTCACTGTTGAAGTTACAGGAGACAACCTGATCCTCAGTGTAGCCCAGGATGCCCTTTAGTGGGCCCTCCGACTCCTGCTTCACCACCTTCTTGATGTCATACTTGGCAGGTTTCTGCAGGCGGCATGTCAGATCCACGATGGACACACTGGGGGTAAGAACACGGAAGGCCATGCCCGTGAGCTTCCCGTTCAGCTCTGAGATGACCTTGCCCACAGCCTTGGTGGCACCGGTGGATGCAGGGATGATGTTCTGGGCATCCCCACGGCCATCACACCACAGCTTCCCAGAGGGGCCATCCACGGTCTTCTGGGTGACAGTGATGGTGTGGACTGTGGCCATGAGTCCTTCCACAATGCCAAAGTTGTCATGGATGACCTTGGCCAGGGGGACTAAGCAGTTGGTGGTGCAGGAAGCATTGCTGATAATCTTGAGTGAATTGTCATACTTCTCATGGTTGACACCCATCACAAACATGGGGGTGTCAGCAGAAGGGGCGGAGATGATGACCCTTTTGGCCCCGCCCTTCAAGTGGGCCCCAGCCTTCTCCATGGTGAAGACACCAGTGGACTCTACAACATACTCGGCACCAGCCTCACCCGACTTGATGTTGGCGGGATCTCGCTCCTGGAAGATGATGATGGCCTTCTCGTTGATGACCAGCTTCCCATTCTCAGCCTTGACTGTGCTGTTGAACATGCCATGGGTAGAGTCATACAGGAACATGTAGACCATGTAGTTGAGGTCAATGAAGGGATCATTGATGGCAACAATATCAACTTTGCCAGACTGGAAGGCAGCCCTGGCAACCAGGCGTCCAATTCGGCCAAATCTGTTCACTCCGACCTTCACCATCGTGTCTCAGGAACGAGGCTGGCACTGCACAGAAAGATGCGGCTGTCTCTGGAACAGGGAGAAGCAGAGAGCCCTGAATCTGTCTTATTGTGAATCTATTGCTTTAAACTGTAGCATTTCCGCCCACCTCAGTTTCCCAACATGGCAGAACTATGTTTACAGCCAGCTCTGGGAACCATGTTCCCACCAACTCTGGGAAGCAGTGGCTCTGTGTTTCTATCAAAGCAGTGTGTAGCCCAGAAACTTTTTTTTTAAACTAGCAAATGCTATATCCACCATGCAGCATACTGTGCAATTTGGAATCTGCCATGTTTCATGCAGGTCAAACCTGCATTCTGCGAACCGGCCATAGAGTAGCTCAAGCCTGCATGTTGCGGAGTCTAGCTGCCCACATGAGACATAAAGTAGAAACCTGGTTTGGGCTCTATTTAGAATTGCTTATTAAATGGAAACTCGAGCCATTGCGCATCATTAATAGCTGAAGTTTCCTGTGTCCATCTGACTCCTGCGTCCTTGCATTTCCGCAGCTGCTCAGACCCAAATAAACACACACAGGCTAATATTATTTAAAACTGCTTGGAGGCCGGGCGGTGGTGGCGCACGCCTTTAATCCCAGCACTCGGGAGGCAGAGGCAGGCGGATCTCTGTGAGTTCGAGGCCAGCCTGGTCTCCAAAGCGAGTTCCAGGAAAGGCGCAAAGCTACACAGAGAAACCTTGTCTCGAAAAACCAAAAAAAAAAAAAAAAACTGCTTGGCCATTAGCTCAAGCCTACCACTAACTAGCTCTTACACTTAAACTCAGCCCATTTCTGTTAATCTAGATGTTGCCATGTATTCTGTGGCTTTATCTGTGTGCCTGTTACATGCTGCTCCCTGGACAGCAAGCTGGCATCTCCTGACTCAGCCTTCCTGTTCTTAGAATGAACAATGTTTGAGAGAAGAGGAACATGGTGATAAGAAAGAATAAGTCAGAGAGATGTTATCATATGAGGGTTAAGTTGCCAAGAATTGTGAGGGGAGGTGGAGAAGATGGAATTGAGCCAGGAGACACACAATGATCATAAAATGAGTGACATAAATTGTGTAGACAATTGCCATAATATGCCAGTTTTTTTGTTTTATTTAGAAAATACAAGCTTTTGTTTCATTTCTGTCTGATATTGTTGTGAACCCCCAAAATTCTCCCCAAATATATTTTTAAATATATATATATATATATATATATATATATATATATATATATATATATATTTCTTTTCATTTGTCAGAGCGCATGTGCACTACATTTCTAAGTTGAAAATCCTCATATTAAATCTTGGGATAAGTTAGTTATGTTTGGTAAAACTTAGGCTGTCACATGTCTGAAATGTGGCACAGTCATGAACAGATTATGAAGAGAGCCTGGGTTTTTTTTTTTGTTTTTTGTTTGGTTTTGTTTGTTTGTTTTTGTTTGTTTTTTTATCCACCTACCTGTTCTGCTTGTATGGTTCCTTTGGGAAGAGTTTTTAGAGGTTTAAGTGCATTCAGCTATGTATGATCAAGGTTTGAGGTAGTCATTCTTTTTTGTTTGTTTTCATATTTATTCTTAAGTTTGAGTATTTTATTTTTGTTCTTTTGTTTGTTCTTTATGTGTAATTCTGGCAGTGCCTACAAGCCCATGTTGTCCAAAAGGAGGTCATACCTTGGGAGAGGTGAGGAAGGCGCTACAGTTGGGGTTGGGTTGGGGGACATTCACAAGAAGTAATACTTTCATTGTCTTCATGATGGTGGTTTCTGGCAGTCCACATTGGTTGTTGTTTGATGTATAGTCAAATTCCTCCCCATTTGCCTCCATTTCCTCTGCTCTCAGTGTGATAATATCTTTTTCCAATTTTTTCTGTCTAAAGACACCAATAATGTTTAATTAGGACTCACCCTAATGATCTCATTTTAATTTGATTATTGCTGTAAAGCTCCATTTCCAAATAAAGTCATGGAGTCATGAAACACTAGATTTTAACAAATTCTCTTTTTATAGAACTTACCAGTAAACAGAAAAAAAATTATACTACATGTTCAAGAGGTAGTATAGATACTTATTAAAAAAAGAAAAGTTATATAAGAATATCCTGAAACTTACCTGTTTAGTTACTCTTCTATTGCTAGGAGTAGGCACCATGACCAAGGCAACCTATAAAAGAAAGCATTTCATGGGGGCTTGGTAACAGTTTCAGAGGGTTAGTCCATGATTATGGCAGGAAGCAGGCAGGCATTGTGCTGGAGCAGTAGCAGATAGCTTTATATACTGTGCAGGCAGAGAGATTGGGCCACCATGGACTTTTGATACCTCAAAGCCCACCCCCAGTTGACACACCTCCTCTGACAAGGCCATACCTCCTAACACTTCCCAAATGTTTCCACAAACTGGGGTGCAAACATTCAAACATGGACCTATGGGGGCCATTCTCATTCAAATGACTACCCTTACTATCTGACAGTGCCCAGAGAATGCTATGCATCAACTCTGTCTTAGTTACATGGGTGCCACTGATATAACAACAATGTCCATGTAACTTGCAGCTCGATTTGCACAGCCAGAATCCATTAATTGGTGTTACATGTCATCATGCAATTAGGAAAACTTAATGTCAAAAACCATGCCATAGCAAATTAATGTAATTATATTGTTATAAAATACAACTGTACTGTATGTCTCAATAGCTGGATTTGTGTACAAGCTGCAGTGTAGGTGATGCTCATTGATCAATATAGCCTTGAATCCATTACATGTTGACACTAGCTCATAAGGTAGTTGAGCTTTAATATGCTCTTGCTCAGTGCTATAGGTACATAATTCCCTAGCTTTTAACTTTTTAATTTGAAATGTAACTGTGGGGGAAAAAGACATATGAGAATATACATTAGACAGTTGCTTTCATCACTGTGAATACCTTTGGGTTTCAATTGTGTTGTGGTTTCATTCTCTGCCTGTGATGCTAGATTGATAACCTAATTAGTGAACCAGAAACACGGTCATGAAAACATGTCCTCCGGGAGGAACAAACGAGCGACTCTGCATTTAATTTCAAATTCTTCCTTGTCAGTACAGCTTGGATTTCGAAGAACACCTGACACCATATGATCAATGATCCTGATCAAGCATCCTGTCAGAGAGAGGCATAAAACTGATTAAAGGATGCCCCACTTCTTTCAGAATCCAAGCAGTTGTGGGGAAAATGCTGAAATAATTCAGATATTTGACTGTAGTCCTGATCAAAGGACCACATGGAGGGTAGCATGTCTCTACATTTCTCAGTGACTTTAGGAACTCCGGGGTTTGAGTTCAGTCAGCTGAAAAAGTACAGAACATTTACTATGTGAAGGTGGATGTTTTAGAATCTATCAACAGGATATGCCAAAGCTTTTGTGTAATTTAAACTTAAAATAGGGTGTAGCCTCTGGGTAATACCAGTAGACATGCTAATTCAGGCAGGGGAAAACTCAGGAAGCCTCAGCCCTAGACAAAGTGGGCATGCTGTGAGTTGGAACAATATCTTCTTCCCCAGGGAAGAACACATGAATTGGTTCTCCAAAACCAAATTGTCAGTTCTGAGATCAGACATACAAGTAACATGGCCAAAGCAGGTTGCATTTATGTATTTATGTACATGTACACATACACACACACACACACACACACACCAGCAATTAAATTTTAAAAATCTGAATTTAGAAGAAAGCAAGAGCAGTGGGATGCATGCAAATGTTGGAGGGAGGGAAAGATAGGGGGAGAGGGTGTAACTGTCATCTCAAAATTAAAAAGAAAGAATTGAAAAGTGAGGTCAATTTGTTGTGGGCCCTAATGCAGGGGTTAGAATTCTGTGATTATTTTAAAGCATTCAGCTGTGCTTCCTGTGAATCATGTGTTGTGTCACTGGAATTGTAGCATGCTCCTGAATGTGCAGGTGCCTGGCTTAATTGAGATAAATGACAGTGCTGGGTGTTCTGGAAGTTCTGCAAATAAGTGTGAGTGAAATGGAGAAAGATGTAAGACTAAGCACAGCAATGACCTAAGAAAAAGTAGATGTGGTTGCTAAGTCGCACAGGGCTCAGGGAAACTAGGAATATAAGGAGCCTGAACTTGATTTAGGGATGGTCCAATATTCATTCATGTAATAAGGCATATGTGTGTAATCATAATTTTACACAATATCTAATCGACATTGTGGTAAAGGTGTGGGTGGTAGATCTTTAATTAAAACAACCCATTGAGTTTATGAGTGGTGTGTGTGTGTGTGTGTGTGTGTGTGTGTGTTCAAATGAAAAAATAAAACTAATTCTTTAATAAGTTGTAAAAGATGAGAAGTTTCATTTTAATAATGCGATAGGATTGGCAATCATTGTCTTAGTACATGGTTTACACCATAGTGATATAAGATTGTGGAGTATAAGGGAACCAGAATCCAGCTAGCCATGCAATTAATGTGAGAAGCAAGTAAAGAGAAGATGACAACTCATTGTGGTGATGTTCTCGGCGGGGATTGTGTCCACACAAACTGAGTTAACTTAGTAGTGAAAGTATCAATGCTATTGGGTTTGGAAGGTGTCCCAGAAGCTTTGTGCCACATAAAAATGTTGCCTAGGCTGCTCTAATGCTGACAAACTCCTTTTCTAGTTACACATGTAGTGACTGTCTGCCGGGACTTCCCCAGGTTTACCTGACACCCAAGACTATTGAATGTTCATTGTGTATTGTAAATGTGCTGGAGTCACAGAGGTGGCAGTGAAGGACAAGGCCACCCATAGCTCTCCCAAATTCTGACTGATGCTATCATCAGGAAGCTCAGTGTGGGCATTTCCTCATGAAACACTCCTCAGGGGTGAAAGGAGAGGCATGCACTGCTCTGAGAACAGACAACTCCAACAAAACTGAATCTTAAATAAAATACATAAAATAATATTCTCATTGAGTTGACAGTCATTTTCAAATGTAAATTTTTCTGAGACAGCATCTAATAAATCCCAGGCTGGGACTAGGCATGTGACTGGGGCTAACCTTGAAGTTCGAATCCTCCTACCTCCCAGCCTGACTGATGGGTTTTGGGGTTTAGGTGTGAATTACTGTGCCTGCTTCCCATGTAGCATGTTCAATTCAAGAATTTGATAAAATAAAAGTATGTCACCATTTTGCTTTCCCTTCTGGTATCATGGGTACACTGACAGTCTGCTCCTGTTTAGCATTGTTCCTTAGGTTTTGTTGTGGGAGAAAGAACAGTAGGGGTGAGATTTAGCCAGTTCTATTGGAAAAGACTCAAACTCTCTGGCATCTATTTTCTTTATCAGTCATATGGTAATGGCAATCAATGCTAGTATAAATTAAGTTTGGATTTCATAATTTGATTAATTTCTTTCTAATTTACCTATTTCTAGATGTGAGGTGACTTGCATTTGCATTCTCTTCTGAATCACAGTTTATTCCAAATGTTCAGTCCCCTTCAAATTAAAATTAACTCATTGAGGGAACTTCTTAGGATTCAGGGAAGGATTTAATTTATCACACAGGAACTCTTGACTTGTCATGTAATTAATCCCTTCTTAGGCAGCCTCCTCAGGGTGCAAAGTTCAGCATCCTCATTTTCCATTAGGGTTCTGTGAGCACCGAGGATCTGATGGCAGCCTGGGGTTCGTGTGTGGGGTGTGGGGACACAAACAGGGAAATATGCTGTCCTAGGCCCTGTGATTTTGTTGTTCAGGAGGCCGAGGCAAGACGGTCTCTTGAGTTCCAAGCCATCTTGGGGTACAGAGCAAGACATTGTCTCACACAGAACAAAGCAAAAGGCAACAGAAGTTTATATTGTAATTGCGAACCTTGGCAAAAGAGGGTGGGTAGAAAGTTACTGATGATTGAATTCCACATGGCAGGGAGTTTTGGATTAATATTTACTGCAATAATAGATGGCTTCACTGGTGCCTGGGTAAGAAACAGAATTAAAATGTCATACAAAAGAAAGTTCAAACAGACAGCCCAACTTTTGTTATTGAAATCTCTTCAAATACAAGATTACCAATAGCAAATTACTAGGCCAAATGACAGAGGCTGGGCTGTGTTACTGTCTGGTGTTTTCTAAACACATGGTAAATGATAAAAAGAAAAAAATCATGATCAGAATTCTTTTTTAACATTTTAAAACTTTCTTCTGAAATCACTATAATTTGACATATTGAATTGGAAAACTTGGCCAGGAGATAATAGTTCACAGTGTTTATAATGCATCGAGGCCTTTATAAACACTTCCAGTTGAACTGTTAAGAACCATCCCCAAAGCCATCCTTTCATCTCTGCTCCACTAGCATGAATTCTTCCATGCCTTGATCACTATGATGCGCTGAAATCCCTCTGAAGTAATGAGTCAAAGACCAGCACTCAGAAGGCAGAGCCATGAGGATCACCATGAAGTCTCAGGCCAGTCTGCTCTGATTAGGGACTACTGGGCCAGCCAGTACTTCATGGCACACCTGTCTGAAAAACAGTTCACAACAATGAGGGAAAACAAAGTCAAAGTGAGTCTTTCCCCCTTGGAGTTGCTTTGTCACAGAGATGAGAGATGTAGCAAACACTCCATTTTTACCTACAAAAGCTGACTGTGGAGCTTAGCATCCTCATTGGTAGTCACTGAATACTGAGTTCAGAACTGGAATCCACATCTTTCTGACTGCAAACTCATTCTATTAATTATTGTGTAATATAGCTTTAGGCACTCTCTGAGTAATGATAATTGTTCACTGATAGAATGGAAAGAAATGCTGTGTTGGTAATCAAAACTGAAATAACACACGTGGCTATCAGATCACCCAAGGTCCTCGTGACATGCTATATCCTTTAGAGTATATTTAAAATACGGTCCCTGCTGTCTCTCCTTTTCAACCAATGACCTCTACTGGAAAGGATCAGTCCAAACTGGTTTGTGACGTGGAACTTCAGCAATTAAAGGTGTGTCCTTGTAACTGCAAACCTCTGGAAAGTGAAAAGATGGAGAAGAATCTAGAAACAGCCAGAGGAATTCTTTGAGTTTAAACATTTGTGGAGCTGATTAAGTTTAAAATCAATATTGTGTGGTGATTTAGCATTTCGCTGAAACACAAGTTGTAAGCAAGATCAGTGTGTAAAGGGAGAGGCAGTGAAGGTAATGAGGTTGAGGGAGCTCACAGCCACAGACACCGACACACTGTTTTCCTTCATTGTTATCTATGGAATTACGCTTTAGAGCAGACATTAATATATTATCGTGCTGTTACCCGAGTGGTTAGCAAAAAGTGCAGTATACAGGTGGTAAGATCTAGTCTTTGAAAACATTAAGGATCTACAATAGTATGTTCTCTATTCAAAGCAATTAAAGGTGTTACATTTGAGATTAAATATTTTGTTGTAAATTAAGCAAAAGCTACAACTGCCAATGAAATCATTACCCCCTAAAGTGAAAGACTATGACTAACTGCTGTTAATTAATGAATAATTAATATATTATTGCCGGAGATTGAACCCAGGGTCTTCCATGTGTTAGGTAAGTACCCTACTACTGACTTCCATCTTAGTCGCAGGATACCTACTTTTAGGTAGGCATTCATAAACAATAGTCTATTTAAACTCCAATAACTCTTCTGTAGGATTAAATACAAATGAATTGTGTTACAGAAGAATGATTCAAAATGAAACATAGAGACCCACATATTTGCATACACATAAAATATTCACATAAACACATAAAGTCATAAACTATTCTAAAACACTGCGATAGCGGAAGCCGAATAGATTCATGTCCTTTCTAAGTGGATATGATAGATGTATATGAAAACTGTAAAGAAATCTGGTGTCCAGATGCAAGCTTCCTGTGGTTAGATGCAAAACCTTCCTTGACAGCTGGAGACACAAATGATGTTAAGAAGCAGATGATGGCAATAAGTTCACTCCGCACAGAACCTCCTGACAGCCAGATACTCTGGCTCATCTCATCACACTGTCACCTGCTGGGTTTCTAAACATGACAGCAAACTTTCTTCAAGAAATTTCATTTCATTAAGTTTAACGTAAATGCCACTCAGACTCCCAGGCTTCTCCTAAGCATACCCTTATGGCTGCTAGGTGACCAGGGCCCCTGTGGACAAGAGACCTGCATTGTACATACTCCAGTCTGTGCTGCTTCTGCCAGTCGTCTTTCAGTCACAAAGCCATGCTGGTTAGTTTTTAGGTCAACCTGACACAAGTTAGAATCACTTTGGAAGGGGAACCTTGTATGAGAAAATGCTCCCTCTGACTGACCTGTGGGCAAGCCTGTGGTATTCTCATTTTGTTTTTTGTTTGTTTGTTTTATTTTGTGTGATTGAAGACTGGGGTGGCAGGGCACAGCTCACACTGGTTTGTACCACCACATGGTTCTGGGTGCTTTTAAGTAGCACTCTGCTGTGATGTTTACATCAGTTCCTGCCTTTACTCACCAGGATGGTGAACTATAAGCTCTAAGATGAGAAAAAACACTTTCCTCCCCAAGTTGCCTTTGATCATTGTGTTTTATTACTGCAATAGAAACCCTGACTAAGACAAAAAGTGGAGCCAGAGATTGAAGTGTTCTGACAGACCTGGCCATGTTTTGGGGAAGATTCTGGAAGGATTTTGGAGCATGGAACTGGAAAAGCAATTGGGTGCTCAGAGCTCAGTAGGCTATTATGTGAAAGTTTGAAAGATAAGAATGTTGAGAGTGATGCAGACGGTGGTGGCTTGTGAAGCTTCAGAAGGAAATTTTTAGGGTCCCTTAAAGAGTCCTGGGCCATTTGTGTGATATTTTGTGTTAAGACTCTCTGGTGTCTGGTCAGCTGGAGCTGAAGAATCAGTTGTGATTAACCAGACCCCAGCATGACTGAGTAAATCCTTTGCTTTGCTGGGACAATGGATTCTTATTCAGCAGGGACCAGAAAATCAGCTGTGATTAAGAAGAGACCAGCATCACGGAGACAGAATCTTCTGGGAAGTGTTTCCTCAGGGTCAGCATATGTAGGTTGTGATCCAAAGGTAGTAAAGGTTGTACCTTGTGCTGGCAGCCAAACTTGGTAGTGTAAGAGTCACCCATATGGTACTGGTTTTGAAGGCATGAAGGTTTCATAAAGAGAAGCTGACGCTTGGCACTATGTGGTGGGGCTGAAGTCCTTGGAGAGAGGCTAGGACAGACCATTGGCAAGTGAGCAGCCTCAGTTACAGTAAAAGGCTTAGGATTAAAGGGGTTATGGAGAGAGGATGCGGCTTTTCATCATGGGGCAGGGTTAGAGGCCCTGGAGAGAGCCCAGGAGAGGCTATTGTTGGAAGTGTAATCTGATTGCAGTGCAGACCAGAGCATTATGGAGATACCAATGCTATGGGACTACCACCAAGGCCTGCAGCACCCATGGAGTGGAGCTGGCTTGAGCCTAGGAAACCACACTAATATGTGCTGAGGAGGGTGGGGCCAGAGAAGTGGCCCCAAGCCCCCTGGAGGAGCCCCGAAAACTGTGAACGAATCGAAAAGTCTGACACTGATCTTTATACTGTTGGGTTTTGGTTTTTCTTTGATTTGATTGTGACCATGCCCTGGTTCCTCTCTATCGAAATAAGAAAATACTCAACTAATTTTGATTTTACAAGGGCCCAAAGTTAAGAGACTTTAAAGGCTATTTTGGATTTTTAGAGAGACTAGGATATTTAGAGACTTTGGATATTCTGAAAAGACTGAATCTCTCAGTTGAATTTCTAAAGACTGTGGGCTTTCAAGTTTATAGTATGTTTTATTTTGTGATATTTATTAATATAACATCTTGGAAACAGCCAGAAAGAGAGGGTTATAGTTTATTACGTGATACATTTGTGTGCCAAATTGACAAGGGGCCTGTTCTACTGGCTAATTTCATGTCAATAAGCTAGAGTCATTTTGGAAGAGGGAACCTTAGGGGAGAAAATGCTCCCAATAGATTGGCTTGTAGGCAGGCCTGTAGTGCATTTGCTTGATTGAGGATTGATATGGGAAGGCACATCTTACTGTGGGAGGTGCCACAACATGGGCAGGTGGCCCTATGTGTAGTAAGAACAACTCAAATCCCTTACCTCGGGGCTCAGGAAACCTGAAGAAGAGACAGAAGTTCTAAGAGACAGAAGGCATGGAGGACCCCAAGGAAACAAGCCTTCTAGATACAACAGGGCTGATGCAATATGAACTCACAGAAACTGAGGCAGGATGCATAGGGCCTGCACAGGTCTTAGCACTGGGATCCCAGACCTCAAAGAAGTCTGTAGGGACAGACATACATCCCTAATCTATAAGCTATCTCCAATTGACTCTGCTTACAAAGGAAAAATTAGGTATCTCCAACAGAGTCTCACTGGGTGTACAAACCACACTTAAGGGCAGGACCCAATCCCAGAAGTAGATGATGAACTGAAAATGAACTCAGTGTTTTTTTTTTTTTTTTTAAGGGTTTTTGTCTCATAATGTTTTGTCTGGCCATTTATCTGCCCTACAGATCTTTTGCTCATATATTATGGATTTTCATTTTTGGTTTTATGGATTTTTCTGTTTGTATAAATGTATATGTCTCAGCATCTATACGTTTCTTGTGCTTTTCCTTTGGCTCACTTTTCTTTTTTCCATTTTTGTTTTGTCTTATTATGGTAAGATTTTGTTTGTTTTTTAGTTGCCTGTTTGAGAAAGAAAGTGTTGATGTGGGTGGGTATGGAAGTAGGAAGGATCTGGGAAGTGTTATGGAAAAAGATAGCATGATCAAAATATAATGTATAGGAAAAACTCTTTTCAATAAAAAATAAAGGGAACAATGGCATAGTTTTTTTTTTTTTTTTTAAAGAACAACTGAACAAGCCATGAGGAACAAGTCAGTAAGTAGCACTCCTTGGTGGCCTCTGCATCAGTTCCTGCCTCCAGGTTTCTGCTTTGACTTCCCTAGATGACATACTACAATCTGTAAGATGAAATAAACACTTTGCACCTCAAGTTGCTTTGGGTCATGGTGTCTTATCACAGTGATAAAAACTCTAAGGCACAATTTGACTTTGATGTTTCTAGAGTTCTTTCATTTTGAGTTGGTGAAGAATAGAGTTGGTGGGGTCAGAAGGATGACTGTATGCGTGTTTTTTATGCTCATTTCCAATATATTCTATCTGGGCATGTTGAGCTCGTGGGCATTCACTGCCTCTGATTTCTTCCAAGCTTACACTTAATAGACATAGCATATGGAAAGGCAACAGAGATCTAGATTCCAGGCAGCTACTTTAATGTGTAAGTGGTCTGCCCTTGGATGTTAGCTAAGCTCCCATTTTCTCTCCTCTCTTCTGAGAGAGTGTTTTATTTTCTATGAAATGGAAATACTGGGTCAAAAGGCACATAGTTGGAGTAAGTAATGCTTTAACTCAAGTGAGAGTTCTGTTCTAGCTCCAAAGAGAAAGGAGTAAAAGTCACTTTAAGTGCAGGCACCTTGAGGGCAAAAATGACTTTTTCTACTTTTATTGTGTTCTCCCTGGCCTGGTTATTTCCCTGCATATCATATTTTCTTAGCTTCCTTAATATACAGTGCTGAAAAACTAATGGCTAATAGACATAGTAATAAAATACCCACTGGGGACTTTCTTTTCTACTCCATATCTATAAGAACCTAAACTGAGTCCTCAAATATCCAGGCTTTCATCAGAGGAGATGTGCAGCTGGAAAACAAAACAAAGAAAAACACTTTACAAACAGAATATTGATCATTTGAAAATGCTATTCAGTTCTAATAACAGTGTAGGCATATCTACATTTTAAATTTCTTTTTTCTAAACTGCCCAGGAATGCATTTTGCACAGTAAAAGTGCTCAAGACATTTTTGTTTTTATACATTGAATTAGGTGCTAACAGCACTTACGTTAATGAAGAAAGTTGATGAGGCAGCACTTGGGCAATTACATTCAAGTACATGATCCTTCTCAGTGTTTCAGATCCAGGCTTTATTTGAAGTATCAAGCGGATACATTTGACCCGGTTGTGTGTAGATATTCCTGATGCTCCCATTCTTGGATCATGTAGGACAGACATTCCTACACGATACAGCAATGATTATTTCATCTATAAAGCAGAAACAGCAACTTGCCTGCATTGTTTTCATTCATGAACTTATTCTTCTGGCCTACAACAGGATCGCCCCCAAAGGAAGATACAGCACCAAAAGTATTGGTAGGGGTTAGAAAAATCAGCAGTAGACGAACCATTTCCTAAATAGCATGCACACTGACACACCCAATAGAAAACACTTGGGACTGTTTGGTCAAATCATGAATGTACGAAAGAGTCTACCTGGATTGAAAATGCAGTACAATATGGGGGAATCAGAATGGGGGTATTCAGTAAACCTAGATTAGATTCTCAGTTGTGCCAGGCACACATTTGTTAGCATTACATGCTCCAAGAAGTGCTATCTGGTTCATGATTATAAAATGTTTATAAAATTCTGAAGAGGGATTACTGACCTCTATAGTAATTACCCAAGATGACAAGACCTGAAAGAACTTCATAAAACTGAAAGGAGGAGAGGGCCATGGAAGAATGAGTTACTTTCTGAGTTAGGTGAGCACTGCTGAATAAATACCAGTGTTTTGATAGCTAATGGGCTACACAGTCTACTGTGTAGTTATACCAGTAGTTAACACTTACTGGTTATACTCTCTAAGAAAGCATTCTAGGTGATTTGGGACAAAGGTAATACATTCCAAAGATACTTATTATTTATTAATAAGGCTAAGAGGGAACATGAATTATTTTTAATTTGCATGATAGACAATTTGAAATATTCTTACTGGGAGGTACATTTGCAAGGTTAGATATTGTGAAGTCTAATTTTTGGGTGCTGAAAAAAATTAGGTTCTTAAACAGAGATTTAATTAGACCTCAAAAATATGCAAAGTAATTTTCCCTGGTTCCTAACATCTTTCAGAATTAATTATAGATTCCCCTACTTGTTCCAAAAAGCATTATATATCATGACCCAAATTCACCTAATTTCTACCCTTATCTCCCCAGACTGCCTGTGTATATGCCCAATAAAATAAAATTTACATTCCTATTCCCTAACTAGTCTGCTTTTTGACACAGTACATTGCCTATGCACTGAGATATCATTAACTTTACTAGACTTTTGTCTCTTTCAAGGTGGGAGTCAATGCCTCCAACCTTCATGGATTTTTATTCATCTTTGAGGATTTTGGTTGCTTTCCTAGACTCCTTTTTGTAATGGACATGTTGTTCAAAGGGAAAACATTTAGAACAATATAAAGCCCAATCTCTCTCTCTCTCTCTCTCCCCTCCCTCCTTCTTTCTTTCTTTTTCTTCCTTGTCACATCCAACCCCAATTTTTGGTTTTATTTTGTTTGTTTTTGTTTTGATGGTAGATGTGCTCATTTCTGGCTTGGACATCACATTATGTGAAGCAATTGCATGGATGCAGAAGGCCAAGGATAAAGAGAAATCTGGTGTGTTCAATGTGAGACTTCAGATATTTAGCTGGGGATCTTTAGGAAGCAGTTAAATCTAGAAGGCTAAAAGAAGGCTGTTCTATAATTTTGCCTGGAGAGGGATGAAGGCCTTGACTAGACTCCAGCTCTAATTCTAAACCACTGGTGCCCAGTGAAGGTGATCAGTCCAAAGAAAGGACTGGTTCTTCTTTTTGTTTATTTTCTTCTTATTTCAATTACAAAAGCTTGTGACTTTCTAAAACACTCACAAAGTGGATTTTATTGACTGAGAGTAGCTCTGGGGTATGGGAAGTGATGATTATGGTTTAAGAAAAGAAATTCTGAAGCTGCATGATCCTTAGTTCAAATCATTGACACATTCTCGCCTGCTTTATTTTTCACTTTAGATTAGAAAGACACATCATTTAAACTGTGATGGCTAAGTTGCTCATTCAGAAGACAGTAATTGATCTTTTAGCTCTCTGTTATATAGTGAGGAATAAAAACCAAATGTGTACAACTTGCTTCTCAGTGGTTCTGCTGCATCTAAGAAGCTGGAAAAGTGAAGGACATTATTTGCTGCTGCTGCAGCTTCCTCTACTACCCCACAGGCACCAACAGCCCCTCCCTATCATGATCAGATCATTGTGCTGGGCTCTTTTCCTAGTGCATCCAAGTGGCATGGGTTGATGGTAGGAGAAAGGCATTCTAACAGAGAGACCTTTAGCCCCCTTCTAGTAAATGGTATATGTGTCACTTGAATATGTTTGTTCCTAAAAATGGATGTCTGATTCAAATACTGATAATTACAAATCTCTTCTCCCCTTCTCTAAGAAATTAAGAATATGTGAAATTCTAAAAATGAGGAACAAAAAATAACGCTTCCCCTCTGTATATGATCTCAATGTTTTGTGCTGCGGTAAAATTCTAGCAGGATTTTCACTCATGTATTTTGAAGATATGCTTTAAGTTATTTTTGAAATCTGCTATGGACCAAATGAATCACCTTGCAAGTCAAAAGTACCTGTATATGCATATTTATCCATGATCCCAGAAGATTCTTCTCCAGTCTAAATAACAGAACTCAATATTAAAGAATTAATAGTGATAAACATAAACTAGTATTCATTAAAGCTCTTGATAAGATGTGTTCAGAATTATGAAAAGGCTGATTTGTGTTGATGAGATACAGTTGTCACACTTAGAAAACATGGGAGCTTCTACTCTATCAGAATGGCTATATGGTAAGACAGGTGCTCTCTTCACGGTGCCTTTCATCATTGACTTTTCAGAGATCATTATAGTTCCTATGGGTCTCTAAGAGAATGGAAGGATAGGTGGAATAAAGATGGATGGTTTTCCTGATTCTGATTCACACACACACACACACACACACACACACACACACACACACACACACGGCTGGGGGAGAATATGTGTAACAATGCACTTAAGGGAAGGCACAGGGAGCTTGAGAAACAGGCACTCATTTTTGTTGCATTGGTTAGGTGACTTTATGTTTCTCATTTATCTGAGAAAATATTGACAGAAAATTTCTATAAATCATGAGCAAGAATGGCAGTTACTTGGACTACAAATTGAAACAGGCAGAGAAATTTTGTTACATAGCAAACAGGAAAATAAGGTCCATACTAGAAACTGTTTTAAAGAGGTTTAATTTAGAAATACACACAATATCATTATATTAAACCATTATATCAAAACTTAAGAATGTCTAATGATCATCATCCAATCCTAATTCACCAATTGACAATGGGAATTCATTTTTGTAAATATATACATATATACATACATATATATATATATATACATATATATATATATATATATATATATATATATATATATATTTCATGTGTATTCTTAGAAGGTATTTTCAAATAAAGTCAGGAAGAAACTGAGTTTTACTGGAAAATGAAGCAACCTGTAAAGCTTTTGATTTTCTCACAGACTTAAAATAAAATAAGTTAACCATCACACAGCACTCCTAAGAATGAAAGGGCATGCATGGGACACATGTATAGTGCCATAGAAGTAATACAGTCCAGGCTATACAAACTCAAGTCCTGCAGAACTGTGTGTCTTTGGAGAATTTACTTGCTGTCTCTAAACATACTTTTCCCATTTACAGAAATGTGTATTATGAGACTGCTATAGTATCAAATGTTATAATTGACACCATGTTTAATGTGGGATGATCAAACTGGAAAAGAAATCATAGTTTTTTGGGTTGCCAAAGTTGCTTGTACACATGATGGGCTGATTCTATTTTTGTTCCAAAAGGTAGATAGTCATACCAGCTAAAGATTGTCATAGCTTCAAATTAATGCTCTATTTTTCATCTCCTCAATATTAGGGTTACTATCAGATGTTCAGTCACACCCTCCCTTATTTAGAAATAACCACCACACTTAAACTATGATTCCACTGATATGGGTTTGGAAAGAGCCCACCTTTCTGATTTTCACAGAGATAATTTCACTAGAGATGGGAGGCCTAAAAAGTGAAAAGTGTAGCCATTCACATGGCACATCCTGGGTTTTCTACATCACATTTTCACTTTCTTTCCAAACATGTTTGTTTCGAAGTGATTCATTCTGATCTTCACATCTCAAGTGTATTTTTACTTGCACAAACTCCCTTAGTCTTCAATTCTATTTTGTAGGCAGATTACTGATCCTTACTGCATTTCAGATGTAAGTAACATCAATATAAAGAACAGTATGTGGTTTTGCCCAATTCACAATCAGAATGATAGGTTTGAAAGAAATTGCTGTATAGATCTTTAAATAAAAGCAAATGCTTCAGATGCATGATTTGTTCATAAGGCAACCCTGCTGTCACAAGCAACAAAAACACAGTGCCCTGGATATTTAAGGCATCACTGCATGCAAAGCTATCACTATGGAAACCCAGTTAAGAGTTACTCCATGTTGAGTGCTAGTCTGCTCAAATGAACTCGGGTGACCAATAGATTTAAAACCAAGTGCAAAGGAGACTTTACAATTGAAAATCTGGCAGGTTTAGTAAGAAAGATAATTTTGTCTGTTATTTGTGACAACACTACATCAAAGATTTAAATTTAGCTTGAAAGTTTCCATCTTGAAGAGGATGGAGATTGGATTCCTGGCACCCACAGGGCAGCTCATAACCATCTGTTACTCCAGTTCCAGAGGATCCAGTGGCATCTTCTTACTCTGCAGGTTCTGGCTATGCATGAAGTACACTTACATGCACACAAAAGGCTCATACAAATGAAATAAAATACATGAAATCTTTTTTTTTAAATTAAAACATTACATTAACTTCAATGGGAATAAATATCAGTTACTAAGTAACTGATTTTGTAATGGGTAAAAGTTAAGACTCTAAGACTGAGAAATTAGGTAAGACTGATGATTAATGATGAGCATTTTTATCTGACTTCTCATTCTTGATAATCATATAACTTGGGAGCAGATATTATAAACTTCAGTGATTATTTTTTAATAGGAAACTATGGAGTCTGATATTTGAATTCCATACCTGTTTCAGTGTTATTTGCTATGTCGTCCAATGTGCATGTTGAAGCCACGAGAATGTATTTTTCTCATGTGAATTTTGATAAGAATTGCACCATGTATTTAAAGCACTAGTGGATTAAGGAAGATGTGGCTTCTGTGCCACTTTGTTCCTTTATTCTTCGTCATGCCCAACATTGATGACTTTCTTATATGTTGAACTGAAGTCTAGCATCAAGGTTAATTTTTTAGTTGTCAATATTTGACCCTTTATTTGTGATATATGTGTTTACATGCTTATGTATGTGTGCATACATGTGGAAGTCAGAGGACAAACCTAGTGTCCTCCCTAGGAAGACTGTCTGCTTCTTTTGAGATCAGGTCTTTAATTGGCTTGTAGCTCACCAAGTAAGCTGAGCTGAGCACCAGGGATTCCCCCTGTCTCTGCCCATCCAGCTCTGTGATTATTAGCATGTATCACCACATATTGCCTTTCATGATGTTGTAGCATATTATATTTAAATACAGCCATACAGTACATAGTGATCAAATTGTGGTAATTAGTATTGGTTTCTCCTTCAATGATATCCTTTCTAGGTAGTTTATCAAGTCAATTATACACTTCAATATAACTTGAACATTATTGAAAGCTTTCCCATGACCTCACTCCCATCCTGTAGAGATATGACTTTCTTTCCATTACATTCTAATGAAGAAAGAAAAGGGCGAGAATCCGTCATTATTGTGTTTGAGCTGACACTCAGCTGGGACTATCAAGGTATCCTGTCAACTGCTCCACTGAACTTTCTGAGCTCTCCGCATGGACTCATATTCCTAAAAGTTTAACAGAGGCCAACTGTAACAAGTTTCTTGTGCACTAGGAAATGATGTGTCATGAGTGTAGCACTCATTTCTCAATGAGACTGGTTGGAATCCTGGCACTAGTTGGTTAATTAACACCTACTGTGCTATTTATATTGTCAGTCATTGCCTCGCTTACCTTAATGTAATTATATAGTAACTCAACACTTACATGTATATGCACATACATATACACCACACACACACACACACACACACACACACACACACACACACACACACACATGTTCTATAACTATAAAGAGTTCTTAATATGATGGTTTCTGATTACATAATTTTCTGGAAAAAATGACACAGTTTCACACTTCTTTGTGGTTGAAAAAAATTCCATTGCATGTGTACACAATATTTTCTCTGTATAATCACTTGGTGATAGGCACCCAAGCTCATTATTGTGAACACTGATGCAATAAACATGAATGAGCAGGTATCTCTTGGTATGGTGAATCAAAGTCTTTGTGTATATTCCCAGAAATGGTACAGATGGATATATAGTAGATAGATACACTTTTAGGATTTTAAGGAATCTTTATACTGATTTTCATTGTGGCCAGACAAACTTGCATTCTCATCACCATGTGTAGAACTTTCCCCTATGTTCTTGCTGGAATCTGTTGTTGTCTGATGAACTATTTTTTGAAAAACAATATATAAGTAGGAACCCATCAGCAATGACTAAAAATGTTAGAAAATCATGCCAGAATAAGATTTGTTTAAATATAAAATGAATGATGATTGACACTGATCAATAATAACAGGTAACCTATTGGAGGAAATAATTAACTGAGATAGTATGGATGGTAAATTCATTAAAGAAATGTGAATTAATTACAATGATGATTCAATACATTGCATATTTATAAGAATCATTAACATGAAAAGGAAAAATCACACTTATATGATCCTGGGCATAGAAGTTGTGTATCAGATGGCCAGGGTGTGCTCCTGGCTCACCGCTAAACTAGTTACATCGTGAATACCTTATGTGCCACATGCAAGATAGTGAGGTGCAAGTATCTCTGAAATTGAAAAAGGGCGACTCTGTCTCTTTAAACAAGCTGTTCATAGTGCTGGGTGGTTACTGCAGTTGCTTCCGATTTTGATGAAAAGAATTTAAATGATTTTAGCTTGTAATCAGTTGCGTGCGATCTGTAGTGAGTAGTGCTTCAGGGGACTGCTCTGCTTCTATGTTCTAAGACTGTCTCCTCTACACAGAACACCAGGAAGGCCCATTTTCCCTGGGCTCCTTGCTAACTAGGATACAAGTCAGCAGATAATTCTGTTTGGAGAAAGTATGATGCCCAGAGTTTTCTTTAAAGATAAAGATAGAAATGCATGATGTAGAGCTCCAGTCTGACTCATTAGTCACTGGGATACTACACAAACAGCCTGGTGATTTAGGAAATGAGTCTTCTAGAGGCCTTCAGTATAAATGTTGCTTCTTCATCATTTGCCTAAAGTCTGTCACTTCCTAAGATAAGTTTTTTTTTTATATTATTAATACTAACCACTTCTTTCACCAGATGCATTTTTTTGTTGTTGTTTTATTTTGTTCTGGAGACACAAGTCTTAATATTTATAAGCAAGGCTAGCCTTCAAGTCACTAGTTGACTCAAGCTGGCCTTGAATCAGTAGGAATCCTGATGCCGCAGCCTTCTTTCTGAGTGTTGGGATCATAGACATACACCATGCTTCTGGTTAAGACACAGTTTTAAAAACTCTATTTAGTTACACATACACCGTGCATACCATCCACTCTCTGCTTTCTGATATTCTTGTCTGCCTCTCACTTCCCACAAAGCCTTCTCTACCATTCATGCATATTCATTTTGTTTACCTTTGTTTTTGAAAAAATAAGCATTGTGTTTTATTATTAAAATTACTTTCCCACTGATGTAATCTCAAACATTTTTCAAAATGGAAAGACAGTTCGCACTCTTAAGTTTTGCATTAGCAACTTCAAACTCAACCAGTCAGGAAACACAAACACTTAAAAACAATGCATCTGTACTTGGAAGGCATAGATTTTTTTTTTTTTCATTTCTCATTCAGCAATACTGTGCAGACTATTTCACAACATTATTCATTGTGCTCTATATTAAAACGGATGAGTAGATAATGATTAGTAGGATGTTTGCAGACAATATGCAAATACCACACCATCTTACACAGGGACTTGGCTTGACTAGATGTCATATCCCAGGGCTTCTGGAATCGGTCTTCTGTGGCTATAGGTGAATGGCTAATTTTATAGGCATTAAAAATTAGAAACTATGCAACCTTTACAACAAAGTACATGGAATCTCCAAAATTTTAGAGTAATATTCCTGGAATTTCATGCAAATATTTACTGATAATGATTTTAATTCTCTGTTTAACTTTAATTCACTTTATATAATGTTTAATTAACTTTATATAACTGCTATTATGTAAAGGTATGTTGCTTTATTGCGACAAAATGTCTGAGAAGGGCAACATGAGAAAGGGAAGATTTAATTGGGAACTTGCTTTCAGAGAGCTTCAGTTCATCCTGGTGAGAAAGGCATGGGAGCATGAGACAAAGGTACCTCACATTCCCACAAGCTACAAGACAGTGGCTGGAATTGGAACCCAGGTCATAAGCTTCAAAGCATATCCCAGTGTCCCGTTTCCACCACACCTCCTAACCATTCTACAGCCTCCCCACAGCACCACCAGCTGGGAGTTATGTGTCCCAAACAGGAGCCAACTGGCGACATTTTATACTCAAATTATCACAGTTACAAAAAGGTTTTGGTAGTGTATCACAATTTAGATCTTTCAAAGATTCAGATTGTTGCTGTACCTTTGGTATTGCATGAAATCCCAGTTTTGAAATTTGTAATTTTATTCTAGTAAAGAAAACAGTGGAAATACCAAAACAATGCTTATGATATAAACTTAGAAATAATATAATTCACTTACAGTGTTCACAAGAGGACAAATACTAAATGGTCAGAAGGAGCTAGATGCATTCTGTCCTGAGTTTCCCTTTGCATCACCAAACAGAACTGCTCAAAGGCACAGGGAGCTCCCTTTGAGGATTCACTTTTTAATGCTTTTAACATTCAAATCTCTCTGTCTCTGTCTGGCTGTCTCTCTCTCTGTCACTCTGGCTCTCTGTGTCCATCTCTCTGTTTCTCTGTCACTGTCTCTCTCCTCTCTCTGTCTCCCCTGCATGGATGTCACTATGTGGGTACCTGTGGCCTAGAGGCCCAGATGAGGTTGTTGGATCCCCTGAACTGTGCTTTCAGGTGATTGTGAGCCATCATATTGGTGCTGGGAAGCAAACCTGTGTCCTCTGGAAGAGCAGCCAGTGCTCATAACTGCTGGGCCATCTCCCCAGCTGTCTCTTTTCTCTCTTGATAATGGGAATACATATGACTGCTAAGACATCATACATTGATTTCAGCTTTGGCGAGAAATGGCTATATTTGAATAATAATTAAAAATTCAATGACTGCAATGTGTTTAATAGTTTTATTCATTTGTAAAATTTCTATATTTAATACAGAGTATATATATCTACATTTTCCTGGATACCAGTGATTGCTAGAAAGGGTTTTTTACATTTTGGCACATTTCTTTCTCTATGTCTCTGCTTTGGTGTGTTTTGGTTGCTCCTTGCCTCTGTGTCTGTCTTTAGATTTCTATTTCTGTTTCTCTATCTTTGTCTCAGTGTCTTTCTGTATTTCTGTTTCTGTATCTTCCTCTTGGTGTATATTTCTGTTTCTCACTTTATCTGTTATGAAATTTTGCAAACTTGTTAAATTAAAAATCTCTGTAGCTGAATAGGATGGCCCAACATATAATCTCAGCAGTCCTGAGGTGGAGGAAGGCAGGAGGATTCCAGTAAGTTCTGGACCAGTCTGGGCTACTTAGTCAGACACTGTCTCAAACAACAATACAATTGATTCCTCTAGAACACTGCTTATTTCAAAGTAAAAGTGTACACGGATACTAAGCAATTAGCCAATGATATAATCTAGAGTTGATTAGACACAGAGAAGAAATGTTCTTTTTATTATTATTATTATTATTATTATTATTATTATTATTATTATCATTATTAAAGTAAAGGGTTCTAGCCCAGCATACCAATGTCCCAAACAGATCAATTATACTGTGCTTTGGCGTGCAAACTGAGAACAGCATTAGGTTTCAACAAACTTAGGTAATTCTTCTCTATTGAATGGACTGCTTACATACACCTTTAGTGGGAGACAGGTGCTAGCCAATGCTGTGGTTTCTGTAATTTTTCCTTTCAGTCCCCTCATGGATGCTATGTTTTGATTAACCATTATATTGAAAGCTTGAAGAAGTCCATCAAAAAAAAAAACAGACAAGAACAGCACTTCTTTATGTGTTTCTCTTACTCTTATGCAATCTTTTTTATACCTCATCTTTCTCAGAATCATTCCAGGTAAGGAGATCACTGGAGTACTAAGTAGATAATCTATAGAGAAAATGAGGGATTACTTTACAATAGCCCTCCTGTTACAGTTACTATAGATTAGGGGTGTTGTGTACTGTACTGCTTATACTTTCCATTTAATTATCTGCCTCCATACTAATTCATTAGTATTTCTCCTGCAATGCCTTATCTTACCAAATAACAGTAATAATTCACTGCTCTGTTGCTGAAAGTACACCGTTGAGACTACCTTGTAAAAAGTGTGCCACCTATGGTAAAATACCCAGATGTAATAGCTCATAGTGAATGGAGCCTCAGACCCACAATAAAATAATAACATATGATATAGGCATACATAGCATGAATTAATGTAATGCATTTGTTTCTGGTAGATAGTTTAACTTATCAATCAAATAGGTCTTAACCAAAACTTAAAAAATACTGTTACCAATTTAGAGGTTATAATTCTAACTTTAAGTGGTTGGTCAGGCTGCATTTTCTTCCAAGGCTGCTGTATCCTTGTTTGTCTTGGATTCTAGAGGTCTGCTACATTCTTCAATTGATGAACCATCTTGCATTGTTCCAGTCTCTTGATTCCCATACCACAACTTTCACTGCATCACTTTTATAAAGATTCTTCTTAGGAGCTGGGACCCACCCACATAACCCAGGGAAATTGTTTCATCTCAATATCATCCACTATATCTGCTATAAAGTTCCCTTGACTATCTAAGGTAACACATTCACACATTTGGGGAAAAAGATGTGCACACCCCTGGGGGCACTGTGTGGTTCACTCCACATGGGGTGTGCAGTGAGGGAAGCATTCAGCCTTGTGAGGTAGAAGCATGCTGAAGGTTGCGTAGTAGTGACCTCTGCTGAGATAAACAATCAAATAGGAAGAAGAGCAAGCATGAAATAGCTCATCATGGGGTGAGCACTACACTTCTCTCAAGTCACTTATGAGGAAACTTTAATTCAGACATTTGCTGAATCTAGACTTTCAAAGCGCTTATTGTCGGAGGGTGAGATTAGCTCATGAGAGTCCAGTGATCAGTACTGACCCCTGTTGATCCTGCTGCTAATGAGAAATGGGAATCAGGCCTGCCCCTAAGACAAGAGGTAGAAATGGCTATTAAGCAACCACAATTCCATTCCAGCCAGCTTTTTTCTTTGTTTCATGTATGTGTATGTGTTAATTTTGGACTCCAATTTTTTTCTGCCTTTGCTGCTTTCCACATCATCTTTATAGTTCAGAGTTAATATTTATAAAAATTCTGACACTCACTGAGCTTGGTGACACACACCTTTAATCCCAGTGCTTCAGAGACAGAGGGAGGTGGATCTCTGTGAATTTCCAGCCTGGTCTACATAATGAGGTCAAGACATCCAGGGCTACATAGAAAAACCTTATCTCAAACAAAAAAACAGACAAATTAACAAAAACCTCACACTCATTATTTTATCCTCCCTACCGGTGTGTGTGTGTGTGTGTGTGTGTGTGTGTGTGTGTGTGTGTTATCTAAGGCTATCATTATTTCTGTCTCACTGAGCACAGGGTTGAGAAATTGCTGCCTCTTTCTGACATGAGTCTAATTTCTCTGTAAATACACTTGACTCACTTACCTAAGGCTAATGACACTGCTTGGGCAGGGCAGGCTGAAAAGATGTGGTGTGAGTGGGCTTTCCCCTCAGTCTGTGCATCAACTCCTCTTCTAGAGTGGCACTGTTACCTAGTATGGAACTTAAACCTCATGATTTATCTTCTGAACCAAAGATCTAGCCACTCAAGGGTAGAGCCAGGTTTGTGGTTTGTAGATGTAGCAAACCCTGGAAATTCTTCAGATCATGCCAAAGTCATCAAGACTGGCCCTGTCTGCAGCTGAAGCCTTTGAACTAGAGTCCAGTGTGACCGCATCTCGATTGGAAGATGAGAACAGGGTGCAGAGGTGAACCACAGAACACATTAGTCAATGAGAGCTTCAGGAAAATGAAGAAGTGAGTGAACTTCAGGAAAGAAAGCAAGGACAGCAGTGAGGAACTGACCGAATTATTTGACCATTAACCAACATGGTTTAGCCTGTCCCAAACATGGTATATTATGAGTCCAAAACATTTCAAACTTGTCATAATTAATGCTGTACTGCCATGTGGTGTACAAAATAAGGTCTGAGATGCTGAGTGCAGTTGCTTATGAAGTACAAGGTTAAGTGGTGTTTGGTTGCTAGAAAACAAATGGCAAGGTGCGATGCATTGGGTGAGGGTTATTCTATGTTTCTTACAATTACAGTTTGTGATGATTCCAATGAAGAACTTCTGAGAGTTGGGAGAATGGCATGGATGGGAGAAGAGATGGGTATGATTCATGCTTGATTCGTGCATGTGTGGATGTGCCACAGTGAGCCATCTCATGGTTCGATTGTTAGATTAAGAAAAGAGAGCAAGTAGCCAGAGCAGGCTGGATCTCATCAGCAGATCCTCCTCATGGATCTTGGGATCCTAGGATCATGTGACTGAAGGAAGATTATTAATTTTGAGATTCATTGTTTATTTGGATTGAAGAATAAAATAAATGAGTTTTCTTCAGCATAAGAAGGAAGTATCTTTAAATGTCATCTGTACTGCTTTCTGTAGTGGTGGTAAATTCTAAGAAATCTGGAAAAGCTGATTATTTCAACAGAACATTCAGTGTTTTTCTTCCATTTTACATGATTAGGTTTTATTGATACTTTGTGTAATTTTTGAAATTTGTACTTAGTAGCTATTCACTGAGAGGTGTAGAATGGGAAATATGAGTTAATCCAATAAACATAGGAATTCAAAATATGAGCGATGAGTAACTTATAAATAAACATGTAGTGTTACAGGCAGATGTTTCTGACCATCACACTGTAATTTACCATTGGAAGTAGGTTGAATATCTAAAAATAGAAACTGGTATATGGCAGTCAGGCTATAACAAAAATGTCATCACAATTCATCAGGCTCAAATGACTGAAACTTTAGAAGTAGCTTGCATATCACTCAATTGTGCTATTTATAAATCAAAGAATATCAGAGGACTAAGAAAGCCAGGAGACATTATGCATTGACCACAGTATTTGAAAGGTTTTTTTTTTTCCCCACCTGGAAATGAGTGGAAATCCCCTTTTGCAAATTGATCATCAGAAATACTATGTAAATACACAGTTTTTGTATAACCTAGGGTATTATTTGTTATTTTCATGCATTTCCATGACATAAAGTACTTGTTAATTTAATAATCACTTTACCAAAAGAGTTGTGGGAATATCATGGGACATAGCTCAGCTGTGTAGTGATGCTGGCAATGGTGTCTAGTTCTTTCTTTCTAAACTTTGTCCTTTATAAGAACAAGTAAATAGACTTTTATATTTCTGGAATTTCTGCATAATGTAATACAGATAAGTGCCTTTGTTTGTGCCAGATGGTCATAGGAATTTTTCTAAAACAGTTATGGTCTTTTAAGGGGACTAACATGACAATCAGTGTCTCAACATCCTTATGGTTATTTTTATGGGCAATTGTCATGTACCAAAAGGCTTTTTTAGCAGTCTTTTATAACAGTGATAAATAAGTCATATCTTCAAAGTTGATGAGTACCCTTTTTATTGATGTTAGCCTATGCAGGTTGGGCCACTCAGGATCCTTGTTAGAGTTATACAGAGTTGTCTCCCTTTTCTTCTCAAATTACACTGCACATACTTCAATTCCTCTCCCTTTGCAAGGACCACTTTGCTTTAATTTAGTGAAACTGGGAAAGGAGATGAAGTGTATTTTTTTTTAACACACTACTAAAAGTGAGTATCCTATAATACCTTTGTTTTACTTAAAAAACAAAAACGAAACCACTTTTCCCATGAATGTTGTTTTATAAGATCAAAAGTCTCTTGAGAAGAATATGTCTTGGCTTTTGCTACTGGTTTTCCTCTTAGGGTGCCCAAGTTATAGCTTTTTTTTTTTTTTTGGTTGTCCTTAACACAGGTCTGTTGACACGAGCCACTTCCACCATGCCCCAAATTCAACTCCAGGGAGATCAAGATTTTGTATCTGAAGAGCAGTGCTGAAAAGGCCAGTTCCATGCCTACCTCCTTACCAAGCTCAGCTTTCTGGAAGTAACTCCTAAGACAATTGGTGATGACAGCCAGTGCCTAGAGCATCTGGACTGTGGGTGGAGCAGCTTGCAAGTCCAGACTCAGTTAGTTCTTCAGCCTCTACCCAGCTCATCAAAGGCCTTTGGGAACCACTAAGAGAACACAGTAAACAGAAGAACATTCATTTGAGAAGATGCAACCCTCCTGATGAGATTACCAGCACATCTCTACAGGCATCAGACCTTAAATAAAGAACTCATTGGAGCTCTTTAAGAAATCCCAGAGACTGCCTACTCTATGGGCTCCAATGTTGAGGACTACCCTTCATAGATGAAACCAGCAGTACGAAAGTGGAATACCAATGTAATCATGAAGGGCAGATGAAAATATTTCAGCAAAGGTCCATATGAAAATTAAAATATCATTCCAGGATTTAGAATCAATTCAAGCATGCCCATGCTTTAGATAAAAGAGCCATCACTGTACACTTATAGAGAGGTATTTTGGCATTGGCAGTATATCCTGGCGCCATGTACTAGCTACTGTTCTTTTGCTGTGATAAAACACCACATGACCAAGGCAAGTTATAAAAGGAAGCATTTGATTTGGCTTCCAATTCCAGAGGGTCAGTGTCCATTATGGTAAAGTTAGGGCACGGTGGCAGGAACAACTGAGAGCTGGTGTCTTGAACTCTAAGCAGGCAGCAGAACAACACACTGGAAATGGCAAGTCTTTTGCAATCTCACATGCTCCCACAAGGCTGTACCTCATAATCATTCCAAAATAATGACCAAATGGGGACCAAGTATACAAATTCTATTGGCTTCTAGAATCTAGGGGGAATCTCATTCAAACCACCACAACCCTGTTTTTATAATTGCTCAGCCATATAGCATGAACTAGACAAAATCATTGGACTATGGTTATTAAGTGTATATAATAGGAGATTTACCACCTTTAACTTTTTATTGGTAAGAGAAGTTACTTACATTTTTATATTGGTGGTTATGAGAGTCCATAAGTCATAAATTTTATCCTATTAAATATGAGATTGATGACACACATGCTCCCACAAGACCATACCTCATAATCATTCCAAAAATGACCAAATTGGGGACCAAGTATACAAATTCTATTGACTTCTAGGGGGCATCTCATTTAAACCACCACAACCCTGTTTTTATAATTGCTCAGCCATATAATATAGCATGAGCTAGCCCCAAATCACTGGACTATGGTTATAAGCTTACATGTTAGGAGGTTTACTGCCTTTGACTCTTAGTGATAAGAGGTGTTACTTACATTTTTATAGCGGTGGTTATGAGAGTCTGTAAGTCATAAATTTTATCATGTTAAATATTAGATTGATTTGGCAGGGGTTGAAGCTAAGTCTTAGAGCCTTTACTACATAGTATGCATGAGGCCATAGGTTTGGTCCCCTGCACTTCTACAAAACACAACACAATGAATAAAAAAATATGGGGAATGTATTAATAATAAATTACCAAGTGCTGTTGTGCCATATTTTTACCAAGGTATTGGTAAAGTAGCATTAAGCTATTTTCCACCAAAAAATAGCATATGGATGAGTGGTTTACCTAGCTTGAGCAAGGCTCCCTGTTAGGTTCCCAGCACAGAAAAAAAAATGAAAGCATGCAACTATGAAACAGGGGTATGTTTGTGTATAATGAGATGTTTCTGGCATGCAAACAGGAAATATCAAAGAAATAACAGGGCACAAAACACAATGGTTCAAACTTATTATAGGTGACGTGGAAGTACTTGTAGGGTTAGTAGTAAACATAGTGTAAGTCAACAGAAAATAACCCCCAGTCTTTGTGATTATGGAAGAACATCGGGCATGGCCTCCTGCCCTAAAACTATCAGACCCCCTAAGAAGAAATGCAGTCACAGCTTTGAGGCATTTGGCAAAACAGAGGAAAAGCTACCAATCCATGACAGAATAGAAATAGGAGAACTGCCTGTATTCAAGCACACCAGCCTACCAATGTGAAGAACTTCCAATTCCAGTGGAGCCTGGCAGCTTCACTGCATTAGAGAGGCAGAGGTGGGAGTTTCAGAAGCCCAGGGAGTTCAGAAATGGTACAGAGAAACAGCTATACAGAGCCAAATGGCGATTTGTAACGGGATCCTCTCGGGCCCATAGCTAAAGTGCTGGATCCACACAAGTTGGTGAGTGAAGTGCCAGTGTCAGGCCAAGAACATGAGAAGGGAATAAATAGAACAAGGCACAGACCAGCTGGCAGCACACGGGCTACAGCACCTAGACCCTGCTGATAATTTAGTGGCCACATCATCCAGACCACCAGCTCATGGAGTAGCTGTAATGTGGGAGGTATTATGCGCTTTGCAAATATATGTTCAGGCCACAACCTCTGGTACTTGTGAATGTGACACTTTTAGGGAATTGAGACTCTGTAGATGTACTTGAATTACACTGCAAGGTGAGGTTTAAAAAAGGAAAGGGATTCATCACATTGATGAAAAAGCCTGACCATTATCGAGGGGATGGGCGGTGTGACAGCTGCTTTGTCCCCTTTTATTCTCTATAACTAAAAGAATGGATTTTCTGTTTTGAACCTTTCAGTGTGTGCTGTTTGTTATGTTGACATGGTTGGAACAGACACAAACTAATAGAGTCCTCAGGAAAGGGAGACAATTACCCATAGATTAAAGGCTGTCTAAGGCTCATGGTGAGCACGTTAAAAGTGTTGTTTGAAAAATGGAATCAAACTAATGCTATGCATGATAATTGTTTCTTGGAACATAGCCAAAAGCAAATTAAAACATCTAAAAAAAAGAAACTTAAAATTCAAAATATCTGTTACAGTGCTAAGTATTTCCAAAGCCAGAAAATTGGCCTCAAAAACCAGGTAGAAGAAGAATCAGGATAGATAACATTGGACGACAAGGTCATAAAAAAGTTTATAAATACAAGTGTTCAAGAAGCTAGGAAAGATAGTAATATGGGGAGGAAAGTAATAAAACAATGAAATTCAAACTACTTTTATGAACATACACTGGGTAGAATCAAGAGAAAAAAATTGAAAGCTATTAGCGAACTTAAGACTCTGTTTAGAAATGATTCAAGAGACAAAAATAGAAAAATTATCATACAAAGGAGTAGAGGGCCAAGAAATTTAAGGAGACATCCAGTGGGCTTTTTGTCTGTCTAATTCTATTCCTAGGAATACAGCAACAGAAGGATGAACACTCTGTAGAAAGAGTCATAGCCAGAGCTTTCTATAATTATGAGAAGTATCAACTCCCAAATCCAAAGTCCTCAGGAACCCAGGTTCAGGGTCACATGAAAAAATACCCCACCAGTTCGTATTGTGATTAATTGTTGAAACTCACCAGGGACCCCTGAGAGATTATCCAATCCCTAGTGGTTAACTCTAAACTCATGTATATAGCAATGGCGCAAAGAGGGCTCACTAGGTTACCAACAGACATACAAGTGTGTACACACACACACACACACACACACACACACACACACACACACACATACACACACAGAGATTTATTAAATTCTCCTGCTGAGCAGGATTCTCTGGAGAAACAAAAATCAATAGATGTGTGTAACTTCCTCTGTGTGTGTGTGTGTGTGTGTGTGTGTGTGTGTGTGTGTGTGTGTGAGAGAGAGAGAGAGAGAGAGAGAGAGAGAGAGAGAGAGAGAGAGAGAGGAGCTTGATGGAAAGGAAAAATATAGAACTTGTGTGAAGTTCCTAAACATTTTGTAATAAAAAAATTACTAAAGGGATCTTTTCTGTAGATAAACAAAAGAGTCCCACCAGACTTCCTGTCAGAAGCCAGGCAGCAACAAGACAATGGGCTAGGGTGAAAGCAAAGGAGGATTTTACCTGGCTTATCCGAGATAGAGATAGAATGGGGTCTTTCTCAAAAGCAGAACGTGTAGACAGCCACTGCAATGGGAATCCCAATGGAAATTTCTCAAAAGATAGAGATAAAAATGCTGTACACAATCGATGACTACCGAGAGATAGAGTCATCTTTCTTTAGAGATGATTCCCTAGATAACACTAACTTTCTTTTAAAAAACTAATAACAAAGATATCTTAAAAGGAGAAAGGACTAGCAAAGACTCCATGCTGGTCAATAATCAAATGGAAGATTGGTAGGCCATATTACCATTAGACAAGACTCATTTCAAATCAAGAAAAATAAGGGTCATTTCTTACAGATGAATGGTTCAGTGCTATAATATGGAAGCATCAATTAATATGCAGCTTATTAAAGTAATGAATTTCATGTATGGTACAGAAACTGACCAAAATGAAGAGATAGCCAAATCCCAAAATATACTTACAGACTTTGTGAACTCTAAGAGGAATTGATCAAAAATAGTAAATAAAGGGGGTTTGAGAAATTTTCAGGCAAAAATAACAGTAATATTAAACAACACCACAGATGTAAGAAACAGAATGTACATAAAGATGATATTCAGCAGTCCACATCCAGGTCCATAATAAAAATGCTTGATTCACTAAGATGACAAGATCTGGCTCCAGTGGACTTAAATTAGAAATCAATAACAGAGAAGTGATCGGAAATAAATCCTCTTGCTGGTAAGAAACTGAACAGTATCATTTTAATAAAACTAAGTAAAAATTCTTAAGGGTCTTAACAAATTACTTTATATTAAAGGAACAATTATATACATATATACATATATGTATAATATGTATGAATGTATGTGTAAGAAGAGGATTTTAGATAAATAATTGTATTTTTCTTAAGGGATTCCCCCCACCTAATACTAGTGGATTCCCCACTCAAAATGAGAGGAAGGGATTCACAAGCAGAGCATCAGAGAGGAACAATGCAATAGAAAACAGAAAAGCAAAATAAGCCAGATGAAACCAGAAGGTGATCATTTGAATGTTCAAATGGAGTTCATAATTTTCCACACTGAATCATGAAGAAAAAAAAAGTAACACAAAATACCTGATCAGACCGTTTAAGCAGTACAAATGCTGTAAAACAAGATTGTTGACCAGTTTATGTAAATAATTTTAAATGGTTAAGTAAAATTTATCAAATTTGAAAGCCATTAAAATTGTCTCAAAAATTGGCCAGGTGGTGGTGGTGCACGCCTTTAATCCCAGCACTCGGGAGGCAGAGCCAGGCGGATCTCTGTGAGTTTGAGGCCAGCCTGGGATACCAAGTGAGTTCCAGGAAAGGCGCAAAGCTACACAGAGAAACCTTGTCTCGAAAAACCAAAAAAAAAAAAAAAGTCTCAAAAATAATAAAAATCTGAGTATCTCTTCCCTGTCCGTACTGACACCCTTACCCTGTTCCACGCTTGGGTATCAGGCAAGTGCTACCATCCCCAGGGACTGCGCATTCTCCAGCTGAGTTTGCGGTTGGCTTCCTGTGGACTTGTTTGAGCTTCTCCTATGGTTTACCCTGTTTTCTTCCTTTCAAATTGTAGCTTAACACAGAGTGCCTCTATTCTGAGCACAATCTTTTTATTTTATTTTGCATCCCTACTGCAGTTTCCCTTCTCTCCTCTCTCCTCCAGTCCCTCTGCTCTCCCCCCACCCCCATTCCCAGCCCTCTATCTATTGTTTCTGGTTCAGGAAAGGGCAGATTTCCCATGAATGTCAGCAAAACATGCCATATCACGTTGCCATATGACTAACTATCTCTCCATGTATTAAGGTTGGGTAAGGTGACCCAGTATGAGGAATAGGGTCCCAAAAGCTAGTAAGAGTCAGAGACAACCCCTGCTCCCACTGTTAGGAGTCCCACAAGAGGACTAAGCTACACAACTATAACACATGTTCAGGGATCCTAGATCAGTCCCATGCAGGCTCCATAGTTGGCAGTTCAGACTCTGTGAGCCTCTATAAGCCCAGGTTAGTTGATTCTGTGCGTTTTCTTGTGATGTCCTTGACCCTCTGGCTCCTACAATCTTTTCTTCCCATCTTCTGCAGGCTTCCCTGAGCTCTACCTAATGTTTGGCTCTGGGTCTGCATCTGTTTCCATCAGTTGCTGGATGAAGCCTCTCTGATGACAATTGGGCTAGGCACCAACCTATAAGTATAGCAGAATATCACTGGGCATTATTACACTGACATTTTATTTTTCCTATAGTGTTTGGTTCTGTCCTAGGTCTCTGGGTCATCCAGTCTGTGGGTCCTGGTGCTCCAGGCAATGTCAGCAGTGAGCTTATTCTCCTGGCATGGGTTTTAGGCTAGACCAGTCATTGGTTGGCCACTCCCTCAATCCCTTTTTTGTGATCCAGAAATCCCCATGTCACACCTAGTTAAATAACTTCTTTACTGCTTTGTCACGGTTACTTGATGGTTTAGGATCTGACCGAGAGGTACACTGGTGCAATCTAATACCATATGCAAATTCCTGAGTCATATTGAAAATGAAAAGGGTAACCACAGTATAGATAAGAATGTAGAACTGCTGTGAATTACATAAAAGCTTTCACACAGTAAGTGCCCACAAACAACAACCATAGGTACTTGTATAGTTACTCTATAATGTTCAGATAGGAAATCATTTGCATCTTTTTTTGTGGTTCTTTCTAGGCCATGAGCTGTGTCAAGATGAAGCTGAGTATCTCCTTTGCATCCACTGGCTATCAGAAACTTATCAAAGTGGATGATAAGCAGGAACTTTATACTTTCTATGAGAAACTCATGGCCACGGTAGTAGCTACTGATGCTCTGGGTGAAGAGTGGAAGGGGTTACATGGTTCAAATCAGTGCTGTCAAATGACCAACAAGATTTTCCTGTGAAGCAAGGTGTCTTGACACATGGCAGAGTTTGCTTCCTGTTGAGTAAGGGATATTCTTTTTATAGACTAACTGGAGAGAAGCAATACAAGTTTGTTTGCAGATGCCTTGTGGATGCCCATCTAGTTTTCTCAATTTAGTGACTGCTGAGACACACACACACACACACACACACACAGAGAGAGAGAGAGAGAGAGAGAGAGAGAGAGAGAGAGAGAGAGAGAGAGAGAGAGAGAGAGAGAGATCTGGATTAGCAGATACTACTGTGCCTTGGTGATTAGGGCCCCAATGAGCTACCGAAACCCATCTCGAAAGCTTTTCCATCTCGAAAGAAGATGATGTCCCTAATATGTTGTCAGAAAGCTCTTAAACAAAGAAGGGAAGAAGCCCAGAACTAAAAACATCCAAGATTCTGTGTCTTGCTACTGCATATATCTTGTAACCCAAACACTGGCATATTTCTGTGAAGAAATAATGCACTAAGAAAAATGAAAAGGACACTGTAAATTATGTGAACTTTTGGCCAAGAGAATGAAGGAAGCCAAAGAAAAGTGCCAGGAACACATTGCCAAGAGACGTCAGCTGTCTTTGCTAAAAGCTTCTACTTGGAAGTCTGAGCCCACTTAAAAATAAATGATCAGAACTTGCAGGGTGGGGGAGGAAAACATGTGCTTTGTAGTATTGGGAGTAAAGTGCTTTTAGCCTTCTGCAGACTGGATCTCATATACTGTTTTTTCAATGCTTTAATATGGCAAAAATCACAAAAGACATTATTACCCAAACCCCAATTGCTAAAATAAAATAATTAAGGAAAGCTATGTGAGAATCTGAAAGATCTAGGAGATTTGTAAAACTCAAGTATTATCAAGTAATAATCAAAAGCAAGAAAAATATTCATAACACTACTCAAAAGCGAAGCATATTACTAAGCTGAAGACACTATGAAATTTGATGAGCTAACTTTGTTTCAGATGGACTGGAGTCTTTTGAAAAAGATGAAAGTCTCACACCTTCTTCATTACAAGACAGAACAAGTTCAGATTCTTCCCATTCGTGTTCTTGCAGTTTAATTCTATCTGGCTTTTGTTCCACTTTTCCTGAACATTCCTTTTACACTGAGTAAAACAAATAGGAACAACTCCACAATTTTTAAACAAGGGAGTACATGCAAGAAAATAATGGTTCTAAAAAAACAAAAGAACCAAATGGTGTGATGTGATCTCAACATTCCAAGGGCACTGTGGGGAGCCTGAATCTTAGAAACAGAGTTGGGAGCAAAGGTAACTGGTACAGGACTCATGCCTCATTTGCTGAGGATTTTGATATATAGGCTTTAGTGGTTAGTGACAGGATTATACATGGTGAGGAATTCTTGGGAATAAGCATACATTTTAGTGCTCGATCTAATTTTAGTTGACCTATAATGATACAATTACAAGAAATATTTTATGTTGGTCACCAGGAAGACTGTGATCAGATGAGAAAGGAAATCTATAAACTCAATTACTGTAATATAACACCATTGTTAACACCAGAGAACCTGATAATCTCTAAAGACATAAGAAACACAGAGAGAGCTTTTTATGTCATGCTAGGTGACTGCTCCTCTTCTGCCTTGAAGGTTGTAGAGTAGGAAAGCCGCTCTTTTCTGAAAATAAAACATAATTTAATAGCTATAGTGATGAGAAATTGCCAAATGAATCAATTGTACTCTACAGATTACATTCTGTCTCTTTACCAGAATGTCCATTTCCACATAAAACTGAAATGATACTTTTGAGTGTTAAGTCATAACCTAAATGAATATGGAAAACTTTTGTCACCCTCATATAAGATCACTTTTTTAGGGATGGTAAAATTAAATATTCCAAACTGGGCAGGGTAAAATTGGAAGCCCTTATTTCCTCGTAGTCTTGTAAGTACTTGAACGCTAAAGTCCAGATATCAGCCATGCCTGGGTCACCTGAAGCCCTCCTCTCCCCTTCCAGGCCTGCCTTTGATGCATCACAAGAGACCTTGGCATTTCTGAGATCCAGCTGCAGAACTTTAGCTTCTGCATCTTGACAAGAGATTGTTTTCCTGTGTACTACAATCCTGTGTTCCTTTGTCTCATAAGAACACAGACCATGTTGGATTGCCCCAGTGACTTCATGTTAACTTGATCACATATACATACATATAGCCCATTACCCAATAAGCTTCCATTGTGAGGTTCAAGGTTTTGAATATCAGCTTCTCTAATGAGGGAGTCAGGGAAGATTCTGTTCAACCTGTGATTGGGGCTGACTATTATCATAGCAAACATTTTTTGAACATCCTCAGCAACTCCTGCAGTTGGCATAGGAGTTGTTTGCCACAAGACAGCTATAATTACTTGTTCATCTTTCTGTCATTAGTGTGCAGCATTCTGAAAGCTAAAGAATTCAGGAGGGTATGCAAGTGTGAATCCTCCACTTGGAAAATACTCTGGAGTCTAAATAGGATGGCGTTGTGTTTCTTTGGCTAAATTTCTCATTTTATACCAGGTACATTTTTTAATAGTTCGTATTACGTATTTAGCAGGATGCCCTGCACACAGAAAACTTCCTGTATCCCAATTGTATGCTAGATACATGACTCCATGCTGACTGATGCCTCAGTTACCCAACCTACACCACCAACTTTTCCTATTTCAGACTTTACTTGGCTTCTATTGTCAGTGACCACATCTCAGTATCTAGGCAGGGCAGGATTTGAGACTAAGATGTGAAGGCAAAGGAAATGTTTTCCCAAGATAACTAGTAAAAATAAATAACATAAAACAAGACAAAGTCTCTCCCTGGATGTCTTTTGAAGAAACGGTGTTTCCCTATAAAGTCAAATGCATTTCCTGTACCCCTATAATGTTCTAAGGGAGCACACCTCTGTGGTACTGTAAGTGATAAAAATCAGCATAAAAACTAAAAGGAGACATTGGAAAAATCAAGTAATTGAACAGGAGGAATAAAAACTAAGGTTTCACAAGGTAACATCTCTCAGTGAACAGTTAAAATCCAGGAGCTAAGAGAGATATTCTAGTACAAAATTATGAAGATATCAGAATTAGTGTTATAGTTAGAAAGCCATAGAGGAACACGGGGCAGTGATGATTCTGGTGAAGGGCAAAGAGAATGTGAATATGCTGCTGCTGCTGCTGCTGATGATGATGATGATGATGAGGATGATGATGCTGATGATGCTAATGCTTGGTACTGGGTTGTAGTTTTGTCACATGCTATACAGAGAGTTCTTAGCAGGCCTCCAAGTCTCCTGGGTGGGATCTGAGTTTACATAGATACTGTGTAGTAGGGATTTGATTTCCGTCTGAGCTTCAGTGACAAATAGGATGAGACGACAGTGTGATGGTGAGAGTGAACCACAATCGGCAGGATTTGGAGCAATGTGCCAGGTGGTGCCATTAGAAGACTGTAGATGTAACTAATCGTCTTATTAAAATAAGAAACACAGAGCCAATGTAAAAGAGAAAGCTGAGAGGTCAGAGCTCAGAGATAAAATCTTACCTCCTGCAGTGCTCCTAGCTTCCCCGAGAGACAGCTACTTCCTGTTTGTCTGTGTTTAAATAGTCTTTCTGTTCTGCCTTCTCATTGGTTGTAAACCCAACCACATGACTGCCTCATCACTGCCTGTAAGTACTGCCCTCCAGGTCTTAAAGGCATATGTCTCCAATACTGGCTGTATCCCTGAACACACAGAGATCTACCTAGCTCTTCTAACCATCACACTCTTGCTATGGCTCTAATAGCTCTGACCCCAGGGCAACTTTATTTATTAACATAAAATTAAAATCACATTTCAGTACAAATAAAATATCACCATATTTCCCCTTTTCTATTTTAATAAAAAGAAAAAAGGCAAAAGGTTATAACTAACAAAAGAAAAACTATATACAAAAGTACAATAACTATATACAATATATACAAGTAACAAATACCTAAACGATGTCTAGTCCATTTGTATTTGACAAATCAGAGAAAATAATTCCCTTATCTATTCTATTTTAGTAAGTCCAAAATGTATCTAATTCACTTTCTATCCTAATTAATCTTCAACTACAACTAACTAATCTTCAACTCCCTCAGAGACCCAAGAAGGAAATAATATTAGCTAACAAAAATAAAAGCAGGAAGTGCACGCAAGCAACTTCCAAAAATTTTGTGAGTTGACAGAAACAGCCAGCTGCCTGGACAGTCACCTGAGGTTTCTCCGCAGTGTTGGGGCATCATCTTCAGCCTATAGGCTTATCGTATCTGACAGACTCATTTGTGAAGTAGGTTGTACACAAGGTCAACAGTTCAACCTCACATTGGGTGAGAGCAGTCCATGTACCAGAAACACCTGAATTCCACTAGTGTCATGTCATGATTCAGGATTTTAAATTCTGGAAATTATTGATGGTTTTTTAATTCAGCTGTCCATTCTTCTTGGCTGTGTATACATGGCTTCATCTCAGCATCCCCTTCTTCTCCATATCCCTCTATTAAATGCCAGTCTACTATTGAGAGGCGTGAGCTTTCAGTTGCTGTTCCATTGCACAACAGAAACCATCGGTCCACTGCCTGTTCAGCTGCCTTCGAAGAAAAGGGCACTGTACCTTTTCCGGATTGTGAAGGCCACTTCAGGGATGGTGCCATATTGTCCTGGCCTCAGAAGATGCCTTCTGATAAAGCCATAACCACACTTGTTTTGGCAGGAATCGGTAGTCCTTTGTTGTGTGTTCTGTCTGTCCATTTTGTCTTGTTGATTTGAGGATACTTTGTTGTCCTGTGGCTAACTTTTGCCACAATGAAAATTAACTCCATATGCAGTTTCTTCAATGTCCATATTTTCTCCGAAGTAGATTGGTACTGCCAGGAGCCGACATGTCTCAAAAAAGAAAAATTTCTAAGTTATTAAAACATTTTAAATGCCATATTCGGTAGATCTCTGAAGGGTTTGAAGATGACCTGTCTAAAATATATCTGCTCAATTTTTAAAACATATCTAATATGACTACAATTTCTATTGTAATGTCTAACTACTTTCATTTCTTTATATCCTAATAGTTGGTAATAATGTAAAGTATTTAAAACTAGTAATTGTCTTTTTCTTTTCTTTTCTTTCTTTCTTTTTTTTTTTAAAAACAAGAACCTTAAATCTAATCTCCTTTGCTTAGCCTTTTTCCTAACACTTGACAACAACTTGTAACCTACCCCCCTAAATAATGAAAATTATCCCAGACCCAAAATCCATTAAAAAGACCCAAAAAAAAAAAAACCACCCGCCCCACACCACCTCTTTGGGAATGTGGGCGTCATTCTTAAAATTGCTTCCTGCTGGGTATGGGCAAAGTTATCTTTATCCTGAAAGAAAAATTTTAGGTTAATTGTCAAATTCTAGGAAAGGTAACTATATCCTTCATTATTATCCAGTCTGTGTATAATGCCCAAGTTCAGGGTTTATCTCAAGTCCTTATTCAAGTCGTCTTTGAGAATGGATCATCTCAGCTAGTCATCTCAAAATTGCTCTGAGCACCTTGTAGTTCAAAGCTGATCTGTAGATGATGTTTGTCAGTTCAGTGATATTATTATTGTCCACGTGGAATTGTTGTTGTTGTGGGGCCCCATCTTCTTCCTGGAGACTTCAGTTGATGTTAGGCCTGGCCATGATTTCCTGCAGAAAACTGATAAGAGACTCGAACACAAAGACTTATATATGCAGCTAATTGAAGCCTTTTTTCTAGAATTAGTTAGTACTCTATATGACCATTCATATCTTAACAAAGTTTAAAATGTATATATATATTAATCTTGTAAATTTTGATATAAAATTTATACTTTAAGAAAAGTTTAAAGAATCAGAATAGAATCAAAGAGTTGAGATTAGTAATAGAATAGTCCCTTAATTAATTTGGCTTTTGTCCTGTCCCATAGCAGAAAATGGCTCTTTTATTCTGGCATGATACAGGGAGTTTGTATTTTCCTTTTAACAACATGCTTGAGTTTAAAGAAGGAGAGAGCCATTCTCCAACTCCAAAGTCAGCTTTAAATTTTAATTGAACTGGGACTATTAGAAGACCAATAGTGCTAAATCTTTAGAAAAAAGCAGAAACAAACATTTAAGAAGACATAAAATTGTTTAGATAATATATACCCATATGCCATTTCACTCTGTTTCCAGGGATAGATGATTTGTCCCTTTTCTTCAGTTGTCTCATTTGTCTTGTGTTCTTCAGATTCCTTAACCATCATTCTCCTAAAAGACAAAAACAAAAACCTTTCCCCAAGACTAATTTTGGGGATGTTCCCTTTTGGCAAGTTATTATCTGATTAAATGAAAAGGCATGTGTTACTGGTACAAATTAGTTTAAATTGGATGTTCATGTTGGTTGATGAACTATCATCTCCTCTAATTAAGAGGTTTCTCTTGTTCAAATCGAACCTTTATCAATTTTGATGGTACCCACAGCTTATCTTCTCCTGTAGAAACAAAAGCAAAACCTCGTCCCCAACGTAATACATACCCTGGTTTCCATTCTGAGGTCAGCACATCCTTAAAGTATATAGGCTGATTTAATTCTGTAGTTTTTTCTATAACCCAATGTCTCTCTGCAGCTGTTGTTCCTTTCTCATTGGCATTCAGAAAATTCAAAGTTAATAGAGCATTATGCAGTCTATTTCTGGGGGTTTTTGTTACTCCTTTCTGTTTATTTAGCATATCCTTTATAGTTCCGTTTGATCTTTCTATAACTGCTTGACCTGTAGGATTATGTGGTATACCTGTAATATGCTTTATATTGTAATAAGCAAAAAACTGTTTCATTTTAACAGAGACATATGATGGAGCATTGTCAGTTTTGATTTGTGCATGTATACCCATGATGGCCATAACTTCTAGTAAATGAGTGATTACAGAATCAGCTTTTTCAGAACTCAGAGCAGTTGCCCATTGAAATCCTGAATAAGTATCAATGGTGTGGTGTACATATTTCAATTTTCCAAATTCTGCAAAGTGAAAGATGTCCATCTGCCAGATTTCATTCCTCTGAGTACCCTTTGGGTTACATCCTGCTGGCAATGGCGTTTGATTATAGAAGGAACAAGTAGGACATTTCTTTACTATTTCTTTGGCTTGTTGCCAGGTTATAGAAAAATCCTTTTTTAAACCTTTACTATTGACATGATGTTTTTTATGAAATTCTGAGGCCTCCAGCACATTTCCTATCAATAATGTATCAATCTCATCATTGCCTTGTGCTAGAGGGCCTGGCAGACCAGTATGAGATCGGATGTGAGTTATATATAAAGGATGACTCCTTTTCCTGATTGTATCTTGTAACTGAATAAATAGTGAAGTTAATTCTGAAGCATCAGGGATAAATTCTGCAGTCTCAATATGTAATACCACTCTTTCAGCATACTGAGAGTCAGTTACTATGTTGAGAGGTTCTGAAAAATCCATTAATACCAAAAGAATAGCATACAATTCTGATTTTTGCACTGAATTATAAGGACTTTGAACCACTTTACTTAAATTTTCTGATTTGTAACCTGCCTTTCCTTCTTTGTTGGCATCTGTATAAAATGTATGAACTCCAGATATGGGTTTTTGCTGTACAATTCGAGGCAAGATCCATTCAGCTCTCTTTATAAAATCAATTCTGTTGCTTTTGGGATATTTGCTGTTAATTTCTCCCAAAAAATTACTGCAAGCTCTTTGCCAAGGTTCAATTTCTGTCCATAATTTTTCAATGTCCTCCTTAGTTAAAGGGACGACAATTTCTGCTGGGTCTATTCCTGCTAATTGACGAAGTCTCAATTTTCCTTTCCAAATCAAGTCAGAGATTTTTTCCCCATAAGTTTTTAATTTTTTATTTGGTTTATTTGGTAAGAATATCCATTCCAATATAATATCTTCCCTCTGCATTAATATTCCAGTAGGAGAATGCCTAGAAGGTAAAATAACCAAAATGCAATCCAGCTTTGGATCAATACGATCCACGTGCCTTTCATGTACTTTCTTTTCTACCAAGGCCAATTCTTTCTCAGCTTCAGGTGATAATTCTCTTGGACTATTTAAGTCCTTGTCACCTTCTAAGGTTTTGAACAAATTAGTCAGTTAATCATTTTTTACCCCAACAATAGTTTGTAGATGAGAAATATCTCCAAATAATCTTTGAAAGTCATTAAGAGTCTGTAGTCTATCTCTCCTAATTTGCACCTTTTGGGGTCTAATTTTTTGTAGCTCTATTTTATATCCTAAATAATTAATTGAATCTCCTCTTTGTATTTTTTCAGGAGCAATTTGTAATCCCCAGCAAGGCAAAATTTTCTTTACTTCTTCAAACATTCTTTCTAAAGTATCTGCATTTGAGTCAGCTAGTAAAATATCATCCATATAATGATAAATTATAGATTTAGGAAATTTTTTACGTATCACTTCCAATGGCTGTTGTACAAAATATTGGCACAGAGTTGGGCTATTTAACATTCCCTGTGGGAGGACCCTCCATTGAAATCTTTTAACCGGTTGAGAATTATTATAAGTAGGCACTGTGAAAGCAAATCTTTCTTTGTCTTTTTCTTGTAAGGGTATTGAAAAGAAACAGTCTTTTAAATCAATAACTATGAGAGGCCATCCTTTTGGTAACAGAGTAGGCAAAGGAATTCCAGATTGTAGAGAGCCCATTGGCTGAATTACTTTGTTAATTGCTCTAAGGTCTGTTACCATTCTCCATTTACCAGATTTCTTTTTAATAACAAATACAGGAGAATTCCAAGGGCTGGTTGACTGTTCAATATGCTGAGCATTTAACTGTTCTTCTACCAGCTCTTCTAAAGCCTGGAGTTTCTCTGTTGTTAAAGGCCATTGCTGGACCCATACAGGCTTGCCTGTTAACCATTTTAAAGGTAGAGCTGTTGGTATTTTTGTAAGATTATCAGTTGTTGTGCCCTGTTCTTGTATAATATGGATGGCTGGTGACCACTCAAAATAATGCCTTCTAATATTTCTCTCAGAAACATGTGCTAGTTTATGATTTGTTTCTGAGATTGGAGGGATTTTAATCTGAGTATTCCATTGTTGCAACAAGTCTCGACCCCACAGGTTCATAGCTATGTTAGCCACATATGGTTTTAATTTTCCTCTCTGTCCTTCTGGACCTATACATTCCAGCCATCTTGCACTCTGTTTCACCTGAGATAATGTCCCAATTCCTAACAGTTGAACGTTTACCTCCTGAAGAGGCCAAGCTGGATGCCAAAATTCTGGTGCAATTACGGTAACGTCTGCACCTGTGTCTACCAGACCAGACAACAAAACACCATTTATTTTTATCATTAATTTTGGTCTCTGTTCATTAATAGAAGTTTGCCAAAAAATTTTCTTTATGTTTTCTCCTGAATTTTCTGTTCTCTCTGTTTCATCATCCTGACCAGCATGATTTATTCCAATAGTCATTTGGTTATTTAATCACTCAGAGCAGGGATTTCCTCTACAGCTGCAGGAAAGGTTCGAACTGGTTTTGCTATGGGGGCCTGCATGAGGTCCCTCCGGGAGTTTCCCGAAAACTGAGGCAAAGGATTACCCTGTCTGTCCTTTGTTGATCTACATTCGTTGGTCCAGTGTTTTCCCTTACCACACCTTTTGCATACTCCAGAAGGAAGGGGCATTCTGTTGCCATTGTTCCTTGAAGAAACATTGCTTCTAGGAATGACCTGTTTACAGTCCCTTTTAAAATGTCCTTGCTTTCCACACCCAAAACATCTAACACTCCTCAATCCTTTTGAAATTACTTCTCCTTCCCACGTATCATCATGCTCATCAGCCTCAACATTAATTGTTTCTCTAATCCAATTTTCCAAAGGTGCAGATCTTGCCTTTAATGGCCTGATTATTCTTTTGCATGCTGCATTCGCATTCTCAAATGCCAAAGCTTCAATTATTGCCTTACTAGCTTCTGATTCTGAGACCATTCTGTGTACTGCTGAAGCCAGTCTTTCTAAAAAATCTGTGAAAGATTCTTTTGGGCCTTGCATAACCTTTGTGAATGACTCAGGTTTTTTTCCTGGTTCCTCAACTCTGTCCCATGCATTCAAGGCTGCCATTCGACATAAAATTAGGGTTTGAACATCATATAAACATTGTGTTTGTACTGAAGCATATTGGCCTTCTCCAATAAGCTGATCCTGACAAACTTGTATTCCTTTATCCCTCCATTGTTTTTCTACGTTTCTAGCTTCCTCCTTAAACCACGTTAGATACTGAACTCTCTGGCTGGGTTCCAGAACAGCTTGTGCAAGGTCCCGCCAGTCCTGTGGTACAATCCTATTATATGTTGACCAAGAGTTTAACATTTGCTTTACATATGGGGAATGCATGCCATAAGATACTATTGCCTCCTTAAACCTTTTAAAATCCATCAGTTCAATTGGAGCCCAAATATTTTGTGTAGCCTTTTGATCAGGCATCTGCTGTACGGTTACAGGATAAATTAAGGGTGACTGTGTGAAAACAGGCTTTCTTTCTGTAACCTTATGATCCAGTCTTGAACCAACTTCACTGTTAATTTCTTCTGTCTGAATTTTTACAGGTTTAACAAGTTTTTCTAAAGCTGTCATCCTGGCACTTAAATCGACTATCTTTTTAAATAGTAAAATGTGAATAAGCATGGTAATAAAATGCATAATTCCCATAATATTAATCTTTTCATATAGTTGTTCCATTGTCAGACTGCCTAAAATTTCAAACAAAACCCAATTTTCTTCCAATGTACACAGGAAACCCATTTTTTTTAAATGTGGAAAAAATTTGTCTTTTAAATAGTTTCCTTTATGACTTACCAAATCTGCGTAGAACAGTAGAAATCCGAGCGAATTTCAAAACAGCCACCTAGTGTCCTAGGTGTGAATCCAGAGAGAGAGAGAGAGAGAGAGAGGGAGAGAGAGAGAGAGAGAGAGAGAGAGCAAGAGAGAAAGCGAAAGCGAAAGTGAAAGTGTAGCCGGCTAAAACTTAAATCCAGCCACTTATTCCCTCTTGAGCCGAGTCAAGGCTTGGCTTTACAGGCAGGGGCCCTGTTTGGCAGGGCAGGCCGAGTTGTTTGTAGCACTGGCTTTAAGCAAGCAGCTCACAGTTAGTCCGGCCTGAGGCCAAGCAGACCTGGGCCGGGGCTAGGGAGCCGGCTGCTCCGGCTAGGGAGCCAGCCCCAAGCAGTTTTTAATGGATTCTTGTCACGTTGGGCGCCAGATGTAGATGTAACCAATCGTCTTATTAAAATAAGAAACACAGTGCCAATGTAAAAGAGAAAGCCGAGAGGTCAGAGCTCAGACATAAAATCTTACCTCCTGCAGTGCTCCTAGCTTCCCCGAGAGACAGCTACTTCCTGTTTGTCTGTGTTTAAATAGTCTTTCTGTTCTGCCTTCTCATTGGTTGTAAACCCAATCACATGACTGCCTTGTCACTGCCTGTAAGTACCGCCCTCCAGGTCTTAAAGGCGTATGTCTCCAATACTGGCTGTATCCCTGAACACACAGAAATCTACCTAGCTCTTCTAACCATCACACTCTTGCTATGGCTCTAATAGCTCTGACCCCAGGGCAACTTTATTTATTAACATAAAATTAAAATCACATTTCAGTACAAATAAAATATCACCATAGAAGACAGTATGTGCGTGTGTGCAGGAATGTGCGCATGTGTGACTCCTTCAACAAGAAAGGAACATCATTAAACTGGTTCTGCCCATCATTTCCCATGTTTGTCCTGTTACAAGGCTTTGTATGTCTCCAGTGTGTGTGTGTGTGTGTGTGTGTGTGTGTGTGTAATATATAGTGTATAGTTTATTGCGAACATATTCTGAGTTGACAACAAAAACAAAAAGCTGTTGATATAATTGAATTCCATTAGCTGCAAACTATACAGAATTAAAACTGATATGATTAAGCAAAGCAATAACACTATAAATGTATATTTGCCTTTGGAAATGTTTCAACTTTAAAATAAAGTAACACATTTGAAAATAGTTGTCAACTCTAACATCAAAATTAATTGCCTAATGCTTCTATAAAAATACCAAATCATATAACTAGCATACTCAAGGATTTACTGTGGAAAATAGCATAGCATCTTCAAGTTTATTAAGATCTAGCATTGACTAACACAAGCTCATTTCCCCACACGGTGTACTTTAATAACGGTTATAGATTTTTTTTTCCTGTAAAGAGATAATTCTTCAAGAATTCTCCACCTGAAATTCAAACTAATTTAAGTATTGGTATTATTGATTTTGAAAAACTAGCTGTCATGTTGTGATGGCAGCTTAACACTTAGCCACCGGGTTTGGTTTGAACTTGCTACAGGGATGACATTCAAGAGATGTCCTGGGAAACTACAGAGCTTTGAAGGATAGTTGTCCCCCATAGTTTCTGGTATTTGAAGTCTTGGTTTCCAGGTGGTGGCCCAATCTGGGGAGGCTTTGGATGTGTGGCCTTGCTGGAGAAAATGTGTCACTGGGGGTGGGCTTTGAGAACTTAAAAGACTTGTGCTGTTTTCTCTTTTTACTTCCTGCTTGAAGTTTAAGATGTGAGCTCTCAGCTTCCAGCTTCAGCCACCATGTCTTCTGCCTTCTTCCATGCTGTCCCTGCCATTATGGATTCTCCCTCGAGAATCATAAGCTCAGATAAAGTCTTGCTTCTCTAGGTTGCCTTGGTCATTGTGTTCTATCACAGCAACAGCAACTAACACAGAAACTCTACTGCACAACAAACGCTGAGTTGGTACTTTTGGAAATCTCTTCCGGCACCATGGTTCTCTTTGTGTCTGGAAGTATCCTTTG